>NC_143012.1:134419952-134719952 GCF_055824585.1 Amblyomma mixtum
AAGGGATTGTGGACCCGTCAAGCTGTCGAAGGACAGCTTTTTTTCTACAATCCCCCCATCTGTATTTGATGGCAAATAAAGATTTCATTTCATATATGATCGCACAGTTTGAGATCGGGACGTTGGATATGAAGAAAGTAACTACTTAACGAAAGTATCATTTAGCACTGAAGCACAGAGATGGTGAAGCAGCTTCGCGGGTGGGTGCAATAACGACACTTTATTGTTGCTTCCAGGTTTTATGGTGTTCCAGAAGCGTTTTGGATTAGTCTTCAGAATGTTCAGGAGGGTACGTTACTTTAAATAGGATGGATTTAGTGGACTTTAGTGCTCGTTAATATGCTGAAGCAGCTGTCTTGTACGGTGTCCAATGGGCAGGTTTTAATGAATGCTTAGAAGTTCGGAAAAGTTTTTCTTTTTGCTAAAAAATCGTTTTAAATATCTGCCATACCATGGAGCATGTCTATTTGAGTACACACGACAAAGAGGGAGAAGATTAAGACACTTTATTTCGGTACATGCACCAGTTTGTTCCAACAGAGTGCTCGAGATAACCAGGTAAAAAATATTAGGAGCCCATTTAATAAGGGCTGCAAAATGAGCCTTGTCATAGGCGCTAATGGTCTGGGACCGTTTTGGTGCAAGCGGTAAATCGGAAGTGAAATGCAAGATATCGTGATCGCTCAGGCAGGGTATACTGTATGGCATGCTTTCTTCAGATGATGCTAGTGCAAGATGTAGACAGGCGGAGAGGCCCCGCCTTCTAGAACGGGTCCGCGAGCCATGGTCTCACCCGACGAGTGACAAATCCAGTCTTCAAAAAAAATAATTATTGGTTTAAAACTGTTTTTTAATCTGATGTGCTTGAATAACCGAACGCCAGATATGTCTTACAACAATTAAAACACCTGGCAAAGCTTGCACAAAAAACATGGCTATTTTGCAGTGCGACAAATTCAGTTATGCACAGGGTGTTTCACCGAAGACATTACACAAATTTTAAAAATTGGGCTTTTTGAGTTAGAAGGGCGCTTTTTTCAGCATAACAATGTCAGCGGGGTATTGAACACAGCTGAGACGTGCTAAGTAGAAGGATGGTTAACTACTATTGAATAGTTGACTTTTCATCTATCACTGCCCGGCTTCTTAATTAGTCAGATATATGTAGCCCACTGTAATTAATATTGTCACGGAGTGGTGAGGCAGTCGAAGCTGTGAGGAAGGCAGGGAAAGAATGGTTTCAAAATATCTCTGCCTCTCCCGTAACCGAGAGTAGAGTAAGCATGAAATGTTTACGGGCATGACACATTGGTTGTAGATGGTACTAGTCAAAATCTTGAAATAGGTCTAGTGTTCAACATAGCACACCACACCACACCACACTCTTCTTGTTGCGTCGAAGCGATCGCCTGCTATAGTGCGGCCTTAGGTAGGCAGCCGCGAACCGTGGCGGACTTGTCGCTTTCGGGAACGGCCGCGTAATCATGGCGTTGTCGGCAGGGGCGAACAGTCTTCTGCTGTGGCGTATCACTCGCAAAGCGATCGCTTTCCGCAAGACGCTTCCTAACTCTCCTTTCATCAGGCTCCATTTCTCGGCTTAAGCAGCTGTGACGGTGGCGGCACTGAAATGCAGGATGCAGAAGCTCTGCCCAGTGCCCCTAACAATGAACAGTTTTAGGTCCCTTAGCCTGCTTCAGGCAACAGAGACTTGCAATGAACTTTCTTTTTACATATTTAAAAGACATTGGACATCTCGATAAGCTCTAAATTCACTTGCACGTTACCTTCATGCATTCTTCATGCAGTGAACATCGTCAGCCCATTTGTCGTACTATGCACTCCATCATTCCACAGATTACATCAATACTCGCCATCGCATCCTTAGTACCCATTTCATGACCGCATTTTATCTTCGTTTTTTTTTTCTTTTACCTCTTCCACGCTGCTCTCCTTTTGTCTTTATCTCCCAAATTCCTCTCCCTACGCAGAGTAGCATGCCAGCGATATTGAAACGCCGGCTAAATTCTCTGTATTTCATTAAAGAGTCTCTCTCTCTCTCTCTCTCAGGACGATGCAGAAGCGTACGCGGACACGACGAGACGCAGGCCTGACAAGAATGTATATGCAGCGCGTTCGAATACTCCGCAAGCGTGCATACATATCTGCCTGCCAAAGGGGGAAACTTCATGAGCTGAAGGCCCAGCGGCCGGGACTGCAGTGTCATCCTTGGGGACGGCGCGGAAGCGCGGCCCTCTCTCTTAGAGAGTCTCGTTAAATCTCGTACGGTGCCTGGATGCTCTCGTTCCAGTGCCCGGATGAGTGGAATTCAGTGCCCGGATGTTGGCTCTCGGTCTCGGCGTGACGTCACCACACTGCCGACAACGGGAGCTAAAAGCATTTCATGCTTAAAACGCCGGTTTATTCCGGATGCACAAAGAGCACTTTGCAAGGACACAACATTGCACGACAACATATGCAGAAGATATGCTGCCCCTTAACCCTATCGCTCAGTCTCAGGGAAGCCCCCAACGGGGGGGGGGAGGGCTTGAAGGCAGTCGACGCCTATACTCAGGACTATTTCGCTCACTTCTTACATAGGAAAAGGAGCAGTAGGGTAGAGAGCTGGGCGAGTTGGTACATAGTTCGGACGATAATGATGATGAAAACGTTAATTAAAGCCACAATGCCTTAGCTTAAGGGAAGGCTGATCAGGTCCCTAGTCCGGGCCGCCGTTGGTGAAAGCCGCTGCTCGTGCTCTGGCGACGAGGGCTCGTTGTTCTTCGAGGTCCGAGCTGGACAGGGCCGCCTTCCAGCCCTCCCGCGTTGGCTGATTTATGATGTTAATGCTGTCATTTTTCTGACAAGCCCATACCATATGGTACAAGTTTGCCTTCTGGCCACAAAATTTGCACTGTGCCGAAAAGGACTCGGGCTCAATGGCGTGAAGCGTAGCTGGATTATTGAAAGACATAGTTTGTAGCCTGCGAAGGTGACATTCCTCTGATTTACTGAGACCCTTAGCGGGCCTCGGGAGCGGGCCTTTCAAGGCGCAAATGTTGCAATATTTCTGAATATGTCGTTAGCGGAGAGGGGGAGCCTGAATCAGGAAGGGAGGACGTAGAAGGATGCCGGGGAAGAAAAGCTCGGGTCGAAGCATGTGCGCGATCGTTTCCTTCAACTCCCTGGTGACTTGGTACCCATATTAATTCCTTCCGTTCAGCTGAAGTCCTACATTGACTAAGAATTTTGCAGGCTAGCGGCGTGATTCTGCCACGCATATAGTTTCTATAAGCCGCCTGGGAATCTGTAACTATGTATTTAGATGCGGAGTGCGTTGCGCCTAGGGCTATCGCTACTTCCTCCATAGCCTGTGTATCCCCGTTACGAACTGAAAGCCCGTCCACGACTTGCATTTGGTGCACCACTGAGATTGTTGATATTCCTTTGTACAGGACCCGCAGCGTCCACGAAGAAGGCTCCTTCTGTTGAATAGCACTCGTTCATCTTCTTGCTCCTCGCCACTCGTCTAGCATGATGATGCTCCGGGTGAATGTTTTTGGGAAGCGAAAGCGTAAGGAATTCGCTCTTCCACCCTTTAGGTATATCTTGTCTCCCAGCCACTTGCTACGGAAAGGTATTGTTTAAATCTTCTAAGACCCTGCGGCTGGTCATAGTTGTCGCCAGTCGCATTACCTGGCTTGTAATTAAGATGGGCGCTAATTAATTCATCAGCCATGTTGTGTACCCCTAGTTTTAGCAGACGCTCCGTAGATGCTTTCATGGGTAGGCCGACTGCCTTCCTATAAGCCGTTCGAATGATAACGTCCAGGTGGTTTAGATCGGTCTTCCTCAAACGAAGGTACGGGGCCACGTACACTATCCTGCAGATGACAAAGGCCTGTATTAGTCTAAGGGTATCCTGTTCTTGCATGCCGTTTTTCTTACTTGTGATCAGAGATATCATACGGATGACTTGTTCGCACACCGTTCGGAGGTTGGTGATCGCTGCTGCGTTCACACCCTTGTTGTTAATGAGCAGCCCCAAAATCCGTATTGTTTCCACCTCGGCAATAGGTGTATCATGGACCGAGATTTCCAGCGATGCAGTATCCCCCTTCCCTCGCAGGACGAGGAGCTCCGACTTGTCCGGGGAACAGCGCAGTCCGCATTCTTCTGCATACTTTTGAACCGTACTGGCAGCCTCTTGGAGGGCCTCCTCCATCTGTCCCATGTTTCCCTCCGTTGTCCATATGGTTATGTCATCCGCGTATAGGGCGTGGCGGATTAAAAAAATAGCGGAAGAACGCAGGCACAGAGAGGGAAGTGACGCAGGATGACGGTGGGCGATGGAGCACTTCATACTACATAGACTCCAGTTCCACATGCACAAAGAGGATCTATATACAAACACTGTGGTCGGCTTTAGACCACATTTATCAACACAGGACACGATGCTCAGACCAGCAAACAAAGTCCAATCTCAGGAGCAAGAAAAGAACACAAGGGCAAATCTCGCTCTAGATAGCGCTCTGGCAATAGCGCATGGTGCCGCGCTTCAAATTTCCCGCCACCTTAGTGGCACGCGTGATCGTGAGAACTGTGCGGCCCATCCGGAGAGGATAAAGATTTCTAGTCACTTTCTGTGCGCACATGCAAATTCTAAGCGTTTCTTGGCTCTTGAAGTGTGTCAGCAATCCTTCAAGAAAGGGGGAAAAAAAAAAAAGGTGTTACGAAACTGGAAACCGTGGCTGGCGCCGTGTTGGCCCGCAAGGGGCCGTGAATGGAGGTGGATCCCAGCAGCGGTCGATGCACGGCGGTGCCGGCTTCAAGGCTGATCGCGGCGCCCTTGGCCGCCGGGCGAAGGAGACGAGCCGGCGGAAGACGCGGGATTGACTGACTGCCGCTGGCGATTTCGCATCCGGCGTGTGCATACGCAGGCGGCGGGGGTGACGCGGGGAAGGGCGCTGGTGCTTGGTGAAACCAGTAGTGCGGTGCGCAAAGTGCGTTTGGTGATGTGTGCAAAGCGGTTCCCTGCTGGGCGGCCGAGCAGCTAGCCCCTGGTCCACGTCTTCGCAGCCCCGATCGGAGGTGAGTCAGCAGCATTTCGGCGACGAGGAAGCGGGCATTTCCGCGCTCCGCGTGCAGCTGGGGCGCGCGTGACCGTCCCAGGCTGCGTGCGCCTTGACACGGTTCAGGCGGCGGCGCCCAACCGTGGCCGAAACGTGCGAGCCGCGCGCAGTCGGCGACCAGCAGATGCGCGCCGCAGCAGCAGCCTCCTGCGACTCCATGGTGAGCGAGACCCGGTGGCGACTGGTGCAGACAGAGATAGCGGGGACCACAGCTGACTGCCACGAGAGGCCGCTTATCGCGATGTCAGTGCCCTGTCACGTTGCGGGGAGTGGGCACGCCGCGTTTCTCGAGGCGCTGGAGACGTGGTCGGCGTCGATCGTGTGATGGAAAACCGAGAGCGTGTCCTCCGCACGGCAGAGGGGCTGGTTTCGGTAGCTGCCGCATGAATGATGAGCTGACAACCAGGCAGTGGATGTCACCACTTTGCCCGAGGATATTCCTCTCTCGAGCCAGTTGGAGCCTGCGGACAGCATCTGTAGAAACTGGCCATCCGAAGCTGTCTTTACGTGCCGATTAGCATTGTTTTAAGAAACTGGGTGATGTCTGGAGTCTACTGTGGACGCCCGGTTGACTCAAGTGTAAATATGCGCTTTCTTGAGGAAGAGTATTGTTTAAACGTGTGAACTGTCAACAGATATGGACGCATGATTGCTTAATGGCTGTGAATAATTAACGCGCAATGCAATCTGGCTTTCACTTATGTAAAATTGGTTGATGGCACTAACGTCGGTGGCAGTAGTAAATATTTGCCCATTTGGGGAATATACTTATGTTCAGTCGACATTTGCGATGGCAGCATTGCCCATTGAATATCTTTTGAGTACAGCCACCTGCAAGGAAACTGATGTCTTTTAGCAATGAGGGGACTTATCAGTAGCAATTGTGCAAGGCTGTTGTATCTAGTGGCTGATACCAGGTTTATGGGTCACTATGGGTGAGGGACAGTCCCATGTATTGGAAGAAGAAAAGGGGCTCACTTGGGATGGTGTGGCCAGGTCATCTGTTCAGCATGACAGCAGCTTCGGGAGTGTTTCTTTGCGGTAGGGGCTGACTTTGAGGGGACAAAGGAGAATGGTCTGAGGCATGCGTGCACACTGCAGGTACGGCAGCAGCAGCCCGACGTGCGGACGAGTGATGCTGGTGCAAAGGAGGCGGAGGTGAAGGCCGCCATGGGGGGGGGCTGTTGCCGCAGGCTGGTGGGCCGCCGGGGGCGGCTGCTGCTCATGTTTGGTCTGACGACGGCCTTCTTCCTGGTGGAAATCATTGTGGGCTATGTCACCAACTCCATGGCCCTGGTGGCCGACTCCTTCCACATGCTGTCGGACGTCATCTCCCTCGTCATCGCCTTCCTCTCCATCAAGGTACGCAGTCCCCCCATACTCCCTCTGCACATGGCTCGCTCCCTTGGGCTCTGAGGCCGTTCACATGCTCATCACATTTCTTTCCGGTTAGTTCTGTGCTGTTGTAAAGGTTGAATGTCAAACAAACATTTATCAGAGCTCTTTCTTTCTGCATGTCATATCAGTTTGCAACAAACTGCCCAAAAATGTCGTTGACTGCATATCTGTTGAAGTGTTTCGTGCTTTGCTCTTATTCATTGAATCACTTAATCTTAACTTTGTGTCATTAATGTATTCATGTGGGTACCCGACTTTGCTGTATTTTATGGCTGTTCTGTGTGTTGTTAGAATGTATCATCACCTGACTATAGCACTTGATAGCGCTTGATTTCGTTGTACGCCCCCTCCCTGCTGTAATGCCTTCGGCCGCTGCAGGTATCTGTGAATAAAAGTGAATAAATGAAGGGTCATGCACTGCTCATGCATTTCAACTGGCCATGCGTGTTGCCAAGACAGTCCTGCTCCCTCCCTATAGTTTTTGATGGCATTCTAGGTACAGTCTTTGTCAGGAGTAACCAGGCTGCGCATTTTTCCTTCTCAGTCGTATATTAAAGCTATTATGCCAGCCCTCATGCTCTAAATCTCTTGTGTGGTAAGAAGAACCCCTGCCCTCGCCTTCAGATTGTTGATCTTTAGGGAAGCCGTGAGGGCTCTGTTATACGAATGAGAAGCAAACCATGGAGCCTGGTTACTTTTGACAAAAAGTGTACATGCTGCAACTGTGGGAAGGGGTCTGCCCTGAAAAGATTGCCCCTGCCTGGAGTTGGTCGTTATCGGGTCCGGGGTTTGTCTCAAGGCCACCGGACAGCAGCAACACTATCATAGCAAGACAGGCTAAATCACAAGCAATCATAAGGCCACGACAGCACAACCAAATCTGGGTTGTTTGAATAAAAACATTTCTCGTAACGTTTTCTCGCCTGCATGAAAAAGAGGAGCGGGTTATTGATCTGCATGCTGGTTGTGCTGCTGCACCCATTGGCCCTTGGGAAGTCCAGTCCCGGATTTATACACGAAGCATGCAGCCTGTCCGCCTTGTCGGCAGCCCTAGCTATCTGGAATCACTGGTGTAATCCACACATGTGAGCTGTGATTGAAGACCAGCTGTGTCGTCCAAGCTTCTGTCGGGTTGAGTGGCCGCATATGGTGTCATCAGCAGGACGGCAATAAACAGCATGAAAAAGATGAGCGGGTTATCGATCCGCATACTGGTCATACCGCCACGCCCATTCTGGTCACTCTTGCCTGTATAGATATCCTTTCTTAACATTGCTTTTCTGGTTATTGTCGGATGTTGGACATCACCCAAAGTTTATGTATGCGTTCTGAATGAGCATATCAGATGAGAGCTTTATGCTCTATTAACTCAGCAGTACGAGGCACACCATCATGGCCACTGTTCATGGAGTCTAAAATGATTCCTTTACACTGACTGCGTGATAACTGCACCATTTTACTGGTGTACAACATGAGATACAACCAAACGCACTTTCCATCTACTATGTTTTTTTTCCCCTCAAAGGTATACATGCACTGTGTCCGGAGGGAAATTCTATATACCACTCTCTTATAACGACTACGACCAGCGGTGCCAGAGGTACACCAGTGTGAAAGCATGGAACGGTCTTCCTCCTGAACCAAAGTGGCCGTTTGGGCTTGTTGGTGGAGTGATCATGGTTGAAGAATGCAGCGTGAAAAGACAAGGACAAACGAACAAGTGGACAGGACTGGCGGGGACTACCAACACATTTATTCAGACAAACAAGCAGCAGTTGCTTCTGTTTTCTGGTTTCTTTTTGGTCATTTAGTCATACAGTTTTTTTGGTACGGGGGTGACATTGTGTCGCCTCAATGTGCTGTTTCTTCGATGTTGTGTGCAGCAATCTGTATCAGTGTTAGATAGTTTTCCCCCGCCTGCTGCTTTATCTGGTCACGTGGGTCTTGGATGGCATTATAAAAGCTGCTCGTTTCTCTGGATAAATGTGTTGGTAGTCAGCGCCAGTCCTGTCCACTTCTTTGTTTGTCCTTGTCTTTTCGCACTGCATTCTTTAACAATTGTCTTTCTGAGGCTGTTCTTCCTACTCTTTATAGATCAAGCACAATAGGACGGAGAAAAATTAGCTGGGGGTCAGCACGGCTGAACCCAGTGAAACAGTTGAGGATTGGCCTTGTTGGTGGTGGTCTATTGTATTAAAAACCAGCGCTTGCGAACACACACAGAGGACGAGGCGAGGCAAACTGAAGGCGCTTCAGTGTGTCTCATCTCATCCTCTGTCTGTGTTCGCAAGCGCTGGTTTTTAATACGGTGAACCTAGCAAGACTAGCGAAAGTTCTATGAAGCATGGTAATCCAGTCTGACGCCTTTCCATATTGTACATCATCAGATTCTGCTTGTTGGCCGCGATGCGTTGTCGAAGCACTAGTTGCGGCACATTGCTCATCCATGGCTTTGTGTGAAGGTAAGCGCATGCCAGGCGGTTTTATGTAGGGAATGGTGCGTGACAAGATTTCTGGCAGTTGCGAGAGTGCCATCTGCTCCACATATGCAACTGTGGCGAGGTGCAGGGAGTAACGTGATTCGAGGCAAGGCAAGTCATGTGGCATGTTGTCAGAGCCAAGCCTCCTCTCCTGCTCGTTTGAAGGTCAGATTTCATAGCCACATGACCTCCAGCTTTGTATGGGAGGAGTAGAGCTGTCGCTCCAACTTTTTTGGCACAGGTTTCTTGACCATGGTGGTGAAATGCAATGAATGGAATAACTGTATATGGCCACAGGTTATGTTAACACATTTGTAGTGCAATGTATATCATATACTGTACTTTGTTGCTGTTGCTCTTAAAAGTGCATCATTGTGACTTGTTATAATTGTGAAACTCTTCTCTTTGCATAATCGCACTGATTATGCAGTGTTGTCTGTGCTATGAACGGGATGTGTGTTGCATTTTTTTTTTCTTTTTATTGGTTGCATGGGGTACGTGATAATTTTTTTTCTCTTGTTTGTGTGTTTGTGCGTGCACTCCTCTGCCCCACTCTTCATAGTTTACAGATTGGATCCAAAACTGCCCTTCAGCTGTGCATCCACTCAACCTTGTATATTAGAAAGTGTTCATTCGAATGATGATAGATTTAAATGGAAGCCATTTGCAAAGCGACCTGCAGGTCGCACTTGCTAGTGTGACCATAGGCACTGTCAAGCTGCTCGGAACGTTGCAGTGGGTCACGACTTGCAAGTGTAAGTGCAGCTTGGGCCTGTTGCACCGCAATACTGTCGGCCACAAGAGGTAGCAGAACGGGCATGTGAGGGTGTGCTTGCTTATGTGGCATTAGGTAAGCAGCCAGATGCAGTGAGCTCCAGCTGATTGGAGACATGCTCCATTACTTTACAGGCATATTTTAGCACAAAGGACGGAACGGCAGAAAGACAGGACGAACACGGGCGCTACTGACAACTGCTTTATTGAAGCGAGAACGAGGCATATAAGTACGCCTCTGGCCTGCGCCACTGCTACCTACCAAGGAACTTGGAATCGGCATAAGAAATCCTATAAGACGCTATAGGAAATTTATCTCGGCATTATACAGCACGATAGACGTGTCACTAACGCAGTCCTGTCCCCCTTTCCTGGTAAAGAAAGCTTCCAAGGTTTCACGGGCTGTTTTTTGAGCGCCTCTGCCAAGGATTGAAACGCTAAGGAAACGTGGCTCACAATTGGTGCAAGCAGTGCTGTCGTCAACCAGATTAGTGCGTTCCTTATTGCAGATGTCTTTTGCATGCTCCCGGAGTCGATCGTTTATATGGTGCCCTGTCTGGCCGATGTACACTTTGGCACATGACAGGGGAATCTTGTAGACGTTCATAGCACACTGCACAAAATGTTTTCCATGGCTCTTTTGTGTTTCTGTCGTCCCGTCTTTTGCTCCTAAATATGCCTGTGCAGTCTGAACACCAACGTTTAAAACCCTTTTGGTGCTTGTCCCGCACCCAGATGTCGCCCAAGAAGTGGTCCAAGAACACGTTTGGCTGGGCCCGGGCCGAGGTGCTGGGGGCCCTGGTGAACGCCGTCTTCCTCGTGGCCCTCTGCTTCTCCATCCTGGTGGAGAGCCTCAAGCGCTTCTACAAGCCGGAGATCATCGATGAGCCCAAGCTCATCCTGTACGTGGGCATCGCCGGCCTCATCGTCAACATGATCGGCCTCTGCCTCTTTCGGGGTGAGCAGCTGGGCTCTTCTGGAGGAGAGGACTTCACTTTTTATTTATTTATTTACCCTAAGGGCCCTCGTGTGAGGGTATTAGTACTTAGGGGGAGGGCGATGCAAGCATGAAAATACGGCACAGGCACTTGAAACAAACTGCGTGTAATAACAGAGTATGAAATAAGGCTAATAATGTACACAAATAACACAACAAACAGCGCAGAATAAAATACCCAGTAAATGCACATAATGCAACAAGAATACAAAATCTGTTAGTCCAGGGGTTGCTTCAACGAATGCTGAAACGATTGTAAGTTAACCTCAGTACCTATGTGTGATGGCAAGTTATTACTGTTATGCCTGTCTTAACTAGCAGTGTGCATGGTGTAGTTAAGTGATTGCCAGCCATTTACCGCTTCTGGGTTCATGAATATGACTTCACCATCTCTGGGGGTTTACAGGGGGCGAACGCTGTTCCCATAATAAACAATGTTCCCAACAGTGATGACAATGATGATGTTGAGTGCAGCAGTGAAAGTAACTTCTCAGAGCACGTTTTTCTGATGGCAAAGGCGACGGCAGTGATAAGGATGATATCGGTGATTAGAGCCTCCTCATATCAACCCTCAATATTGAGAGCATTGCCATTATAGCCTCCACATAGCTCTTGGAATGTTGCTTTCAGAGGGGAAATCAAAATCTTCCGTCTGTTTCCTTCAGCAGCAGCTTCTCAAAACGCCTGTTTCTCGATCAGAAGAAGCGTTCACTGTGTGTCTGCACACTGGTCGAGAAGGAGTTGGTACAGAGAGCTCGGAGAAATCTGAGGGTAGTGGATTTAAGGGGATGAGGGTCTTAAAAACTTGTTTTTTATTTGGTGACATAAATTGTTGAAACGTGGCATGCAGGTGTATCATAGCATGCTGATTTCAATTATGCATTTAGATTTCAAATATCTCAGCTGGAAGGAAATATATGGCAAAATAACATCCCAATTAGGCCATTTCTTACAGGCCTTTATAGTATTTTATCATTTAAGAAAAGCTTTTTTAAGAATATGCAGGCATTTCCAAACATCCACCGCACATCCTAAAGCTTTCTTTTTCCTTTAAACAAGCTATATTAGTTATTAGGCCAAGTGTGGGCTAATAATTACGGCCACATCATTTTTTCTTTGCAACTTTGTTACCTATTTATAATCAACAAAATGAGTTTGTAGACATTTTGTTAGCTTTAGGATGTGCCTTGGGCCTTTGCAAATGTCTGCTTATTCTTAAAAAGTATTTCTTTAGCTGATACGTTACTATAAAGGCCCGTAAGAAATGACCTAATTAGGATATTTTATTTTGCCATATATTTCCTTCCAGCTGAGATATTTGAAATCTAAATGCATATTCGAATTCAGAATTCATTGATATACCTAGGTGCTAAGTTTCAGGAAGATATGTCTACAAATAAAAAAAAAGTTTTCAAGACCCTCATCCCCCCCTTAAAGGGACTCTGAGGAGAAATTGAAGTTGGCTTGTATCGACAGAATACCAGCTCCTGATTACAAAAACGCCACTCATACTGACAACAAAGCTCTTGTAACGTAGAAAAGAGCAAGAACCAAAATACAGGTATCGCCGCCACAGGCCAAACTCGCAAGTACAAGCGTGATGACGTCATAGGACAAAGCAGTGTTGCTAGAACCAATGGTTCTAGCAACTCTAGGACCCGTGAA
Organism: Amblyomma mixtum; assembly: GCF_055824585.1. NCBI lineage: Eukaryota > Metazoa > Arthropoda > Arachnida > Ixodida > Ixodidae > Amblyomma > Amblyomma mixtum. Next base: position 134,432,396 of record NC_143012.1, read on the forward strand.
GCCACAAATCCCTGAGGCACAGCCAATGCATGCGCAAATGTCCTTGACGTCGCCAGATGGCGCCACGTGCCCGGCAGCTACGCGCACTCCTGAAGCATCGGGACCAATCAGCACCTGTTTTCCGGCGGTAGGCGGGCTCCCGGTATTCCGCTAGCGGTAACAAGGTATACGGTATGCTAAAGGTGTCTATTTGCGAGAACTTCGTTGACGACTTCGAGAACGAGATCCATCATAACGCTGGCAAAACGCCAGTGCAAACGTAATCGAAGCGACTGTAGCGGCGGCCGCAATAGCCGATAGATGCCTTCAACGTGCGGCCGGCGGTAGCTTTATTTTCGGCTGCTGCTAGGCCGCACTACTGGCCGCCAGAAATCACGGAGTCTGCGGTACGTCATGCGCACGTCATGTATCACGTCACTTAGTCCTGTGTCGTCATAGGAGAATCCCAAGTTTGAATCAGAGCGGCGGGAAAAACTTTTTCAACTTCGTATCCAAATTTCTTGGAAATAAATGCATCTTTCGCTGCCGGCAAAGTTGCAGCAAAGCCATGACATGCCGAACTATCGGATTTTACTATAAAAAAAATATTAATAGTGCTCTCCTCAGTGTCCCCCTTAAGGGGTGGAGAAGGCTTGTCACCTCCTGATTTATGAAGTGGACTTGCCTTGCCGGTCTTCTATTATTCAACATGCAGGGAAGCAGCGCGAGCTAGATGAAGAGCTAGTTCTGCACAACTGCTTTGGATTAGTGAAATGATAGCCACATGCGGAGGAAAGTTTTGCTGTCTTTAATTGCTTGTCCTGTGCCACTAAGGTGAATTAATGTGGGGAGCTTAGCACCAAAGTCGTGTCGACTTGCAGCGGGAAGTACAGTGTTCATGACTAGAAAAAATCACGAGATCAAACTGTTGAAAACTGGTGCACAGAGTTCATTAGGCACAATGTTATCAGTACTAAAGCCAAAAAAGATAATTGTGTTAGTATTCTTCAGGCTAATAATATGTCAAGATCCTTTTGCATCTGTTGTCAGCATTGTTGGATCTAAAATTGTTTCCTGGCAATCTTTAAGGCTGTCACATACTTGCCGACAGGAGTGTGCATTGCACTGTGCTTCGTTTGAGGGCAAGTTGGCAGATGTCTTGTTCTGTTGGGCGAGGGTCTAGTATTGGACCATGGAGCATCTTGTTAAGCGTGAATTGCATTTGGCCCCTGGTAAACACTAACTAGAACTGTGGTTATCCTGAGGGCAAACACGCTTTCCATGTTTGAGAGCAGACAGCTCCAATCTGTGTAGCTATATGGTGCGGCCCTTGCATGTGTCAGTATGCATGCAATAAAGTGAACCAGAAGGTGCACCTGTTGAGCTTTTTGTCCGAATGGTACACAGCTTAGTGCACACAAACAAGACCGGTAAGCCTTGCAGGCCATTGAAGGTAATGAAATGGCGGCATTAGAGTAGTAGGTTTCTGGCAGCACTGTGTGTCATTGTGTTTGTTCTGCATACTCCCAGTCCACATCAGAAGCCTCATGGCTTTCACTTTGGGGCACCATCTTTTTCTTTTGCTTTTGTGTGCACGCTCTTTCTTCTCCTCTCTCCATGCTGTCACTGAGTGAGTAAAAGCTTGTTACCGTATTACTTGCATAATAGGCGCGCACCTCTAGTTTGGTCGCAAAAAATCGGATGTTTTAAATTCCGCGCATAATTGGCGCACCACGAACTTGGCACCGGCATCAGTACTGTATTTACACGAATGCAAGCCGACACCCTCCCCCTGCCCCCTCCATCTCAGGTGAAAAAATAAATGAATAAAGACGCAAATTCCACAACCCAAGGTTATTATAACAAGGTTCTTGCTGATCTGACTACTAGTCCTCACTACTGTTGCTGCTATGGGCCCACAGCACTTATAACGACATCGTGTGGAGTTGCATTCCTCACACGTTTTTCAGGGATGCTCACTTTATGCGTCTGTTGAGAAAGCTTCATCTCCAGCCGGAAACCTTCCCGACTTCGCCCCACTAAAACCTCGATGCTTGGAGTCACACACGAAAATTTAGGCACACCGCACTTCTGGGCCACGTCTGATTTCCAGCCTGTCGCACGCTTTCCGTGTTTGAGAGCAGACTCCTAGCCATGTAGCTATAAGGTGTGGCCCTTACATGTGTCAGTATGCATGCAATAAAGTGCGGATGGAAATGCGCAAAAACAGTTTACTGCCTTGCTGTTGCCATCTTAAGATGATGCAACCATTGCCCATTCTTTCACCAGGTAAATTTACTGTGATGCAAGCAATCATCCACAGCTTTTTCCTGGGCATTCATTAATTCAAGCTTTTGAATTATCCAAACATTTTTTCCGGTCCCTTGAAGTTTGAATCAACATAGTGTTATGCTCGATACACCCTATAGAACATCTTGTGACAGAGAAAGTGTCTCAAGTCTCAAGCTAACTCAGCCAGAGGCTCGTTTGACTTGATTATCTCCAATTCATGTGGCCTAAGAAAATGCAGCCTACTCATATAGAGTTGCTCTCAGTGCTGTTCTCAGTGTTGTTATCGTCCTTTTTCAAACAGCATCAATGCAGTGACCTGGCTCAAAAAAACCAGCCTCCATTGACTGCTGCAGCCAACCACTGGGTGCTTAGGCGAAAAAGGGCACTGTTGCTAGTGCGACCGAGAATCGAGGAGGAAAGTGCATTGTGAAGAGGGCTTTACGATTCTCTATCGCATTAGCAATGACGCTACCAGGCTTGTTACATGCATCTTTGCTTTTTGGGATCTTGGTCCCAAATTCAAACTCATGAGATTGTCATCGTTCTTCGGCATGCATTCTGCTAACGTGAGAGTGCAATTATCGCCGCTGGAATGGGAGCAGCTCTTTCTGTCAACTGCCGCCCGAACCCACTGGCACTTATCTTGGAAGCAAGCACAACGTGAAGCTCTGTCTTGGGCAGCACAAAAGGCATGAAGCGATTGCTGTTTCTCACAAAGCACGGATGAGAGCGCTGTAATTGCGGTGCATTCAGGCACACCAAGCGCACTGTCACGTGGTATTTTTTAAACTCCGCAGGCTTTCGTTTTTCCCAAATAAAAACGGGGACGCTAAGTCTATCCCGTTGGAGGTGCCTGGGTTGGACAATATTTGTGGAACTCCACAACTTTCCTATTGACGCCTGAACGTTTCAGGCTATATTTAAAAAGTTAATTTATTTATCTCGACTAATTATTCAAGTAGGAGGAGCGAAAAAATGGTACTGTAACTTTAGATAAACCCTAACAACATCTTCGTGATTCCAGTTCTGAAGAATGTTTAGTTTTTTATAAATCTTGGTCAAAGTTAACTGGGACACCCTGTATATGTTGCTCTACAATAAAATAATCACTTGAAGTCAGCGCTGTATCGTCTTGTCTTTCTTCGTCCGTGTCTTAGGAGTGCGCTGTTATTTTCCCCAAGATGAACTACTGTACCAACTAGCCTGCTCTTCCACCCTTGCAAGACATACATGTACTCTTTCTTCCCACGAGCAATCCGTGAGTGGAATAGTCTGCCTTGCGATGCTGTCAACTGCGCACCACCTGAAGATTTCATCTCCTACGTATCACACTTTGTTTTGCAATAACAACTGTGATGCTGGCGCGCTGTACTCTTGTACTTGTTTTTCCTTCATGAAGATGACATCCTGACTTTCTTATCTGACTCTTGCTTTTTTTTTTTTTTTCTAACCTTATTGCTCGTTTCTCACGACAGTATCATTCATCAGCAGCTATTGTTTCATTTCTTGCTCCCTAACTTTAAAGCTTGTCTGCATTTTCGTTACTGTGGTTGTTTTTTTGTTTTGGTTTTTTTGCCTTTCACGTGCCTAAGTCGTCAAATATGTGACTTGCTCCTGTTTTGCTATTTTCTTTTAGCTTTTGTATAATGCATATTGCCTTGCTGGACTACGATCGCCTTGGTGTTTGCACTTACTTGAACTGTGTTATTTTGGTGTGTATGATGTCCCTCTCCTGTGATGGCCTCATATGTGAGGCTAGCAGTGTGTTCAAATAAATAAAAAAATAAATAAACGTGGCTTGTCCCTGTGCAGAGCATGGCCACAGCCACAGCCGCGGCCACCACCACAGCCTGCCCACCGTGGAAGAGGTGGTGTTGCAGGGCCTCGAGGAGGACATCAACGACAACCGCTTCCGCGTGGGCGAGGGGGGCCAGGTAGGGGCCGAGGGGGACCGGAGCACCCCCGCGGCCACGGGCGGACAGCTCAACATCCGCGGCGTCTACCTCCACATCCTGGCCGATGCCCTGGGCTCGGTGGTGGTCATCATCAGCTCGCTCGTCATCTGGCTCACCACCTGGGAGCAACGCTACTACGTGGACCCAGCCCTCAGGTGGGTCCCCTCTGCCCCGTCTGTATGCTCCGTTTCATGTGTAGCAGGCAACGCTGCCAAAGCTAGCGCGCCTGTTCTAAGTCGGCACGCAAAAAGTAGTTCGCCATACAACCAAAGCAAACAGAAGCATATTTCTTAGCGACAAATCTTAAGTGCCGTGACTGGCACCTCCTGGACTTCGTTTTACCTCTTGCCACATTTTCATCGTGCGACTCGTCGAGATTTCTAGAAGCTAAAAGTGCACGTGGCGGTATGATATGCGGTTTGTAGGGCAAATCGCTTCCATTAAATCCATGCCCAAAAACTAGTTCACTCTCCGCGAAAATTATGGCCAGAGAGCCCGAACACTGAGCGCCTCACAGCTTCAAGCGTGATTTTCAATGCTACTGCATCATTTTACACTGCTCTTTGTATTCGTCCAAACAGTGACCGCAGTTTGGAGAAGAACGAATGATACATGGTGGAGTAATATGGTTTCACGGACGCACTGCTTCAGTAACCTCCGCAGCATTGCCTGCTGTGTATGAAACGGAGTGTAGTTCGTCAGGTTGCATTGCCCTGGTGGGCAGTTACCGGAAGGACGTCCGGTCAGGCATGCACAGTGAACGCGGGGAAACTGCTTTGAAAACGGACACCTGTGTGTTCCAGCCAAGGGCCAGTGTGTTGCTTTCAGTTTCAGTTCATTTCCCACAACAAGTACAGAGCTTGTATGAGGTGGTGGCGAGGGTGACGGCATAAAAGGTGCGTCAAGGGCAGCTTGACTGGCCCCGTCTCCCCGAACAACATGGCAGCAAGCACGACAGTTCGGAAGTACAGTAAATATATATGATGGGAAGAATAACAAGGAACAATCATTTCATGTTGGAAAAAAACATACAGAACAACATTAGTGCAAAAACAGTGAATCAGTGCATTAGTTAAAAATACAATCAAATCGTACAGTACGCGTTAGTTTAAATGTCGGATAATTTTTTCTTGGTTAGAACCAGCAGCTGCTCTTCCGTTAGCTTATATTGGTTGTCTATATTTGTTTGTGTGGATCTGTGCTTTTAAAGGGCCTGTAATAAGCTTCATTCGTCAGATGTTGACTTGCAAGAGGAATGAGTCAAGTGCGCAGGAGACCCTGAAAGCTGTGCAGATTAGACTTCATAATTAGTGACTGAACAGGCAAGCTGATGTCATCATCACTAGTTAAGGCGCAGGTCTGTGTCTTCAAGTCCCACCCATGTCAGTAGCTAGGAATGCTAACCTGCTCTTTCTTGTTGGTTAAGAGCCACTTATTGGGGGCTGGTATCATTTCTTGTACAGTTTAAAGTTGTTAAGGTATCTGAAACGATGTGAGGCTGCTGCAGCCATGCATCACACACAGCTGCAAAACCCAAAGATGTGAGCAGGAGTTGCCATTCATTTTCATGCTTTGGGTAGCACATGGACACTATAGGGGTGCCCAAACTAAAAAAAAAATGATGAACGATGTACCATATCTGTTCGTGTACCGTATACACTCTTGTATAAGCCACACTTTTTTTCATCAGATTTTCTCAGGTGCAGGTTATACACGAATCAGGCCTATATACCTACATGCGGGAGGATTTCATGCAGCTATGCCCTAAGCAGAACTGTACCTTAGATTTGGTCGCTCGGAACACAACATAGAGGTGTCTGTCGTGTACGTCCACTCACAAGTTGTCTGGGCACATCGTTTGCAGTGCTGTACCAGTGCAGTGTCTGCCCTGTGCGTTGCTTCGCTCCTCGACAGTTTCTATGATTTCTCGCAGTTGGTGTACTTTACATGCCGTGCGTTCATGTGCCAGTTGCTAGCTCGTCGCAAGTGTAGCATGCTACCCATGAAATGCGGGCTAATCAGGCCTCACACTCCCTGCGCCAGAAATCTCCCCAAGTTTTGTGCAACCGTTCATCGATGGTAAAGCCGCACGGTGGCTCAGTGGTTACGGCGCTTGGCTGCTGACCTGAAAGGCGCAGGTTCAATCCCAACTGCAGCAGTTAATTTCCAATCGAGGCAAAATTCTAGAGGCCCGTGTACTGTGCGATGTCAGTGCACGTTAAAGAACCCCAGGTGGTCAAAATATCGGGAGCCCTTCACTACGGCGTCCCTCATAGCCCGAGTTGCTTTGGGACGTTAAACCCTCATGAAACAACCGTAAACTGCTCGTGGCTGGCACTATTTCTGGGCTCAGTGTGAAGCTTCAGGGCATACCAAGAAAAAAAAAAAAGAAAAGAGGAAGAAGTGGGCTTGGGCAGGGCATGTAATGCGAAGGCAAGATAACCGCTGGTCCTTGAGGGTAACGGAGTGGATTCCAAGAGAAGGCAAACGTAGCAGGGGACAGCAGAAAGTTAGGTGGGCGGATGAGATTGAGAAGTTTGCGGGGATACGGTGGCCGCAACTGGCGAAGGACGGGGGAGAGACATGGGAGAGGCCTTTGCCCTGCAGTGGGCGTAGTGCGGCTGATGATGATGATGGTGATGACAATTGCCGACTGATTTTTCGGACTTCAAGGGGACTGGAAAAATGTCCAAATAAACGAGCAGTCCGAAGAAATGGTGAAATGAGGAAAAAAAAACTTTATTTCGATTGAACAACTTTAAAATAATCATGGATCGTGCCTTACCTCACTTAGAGCCTGCGTGATACGACATCCGCTTGTATTTGCGCAAGTGTCGTTGCTTTGTTGTATACATTTAAGAGCAGTGTTAAGGCACTGGCAATTTCCGATTTCGTTGGATGGTGACAACTGACAGACGCTTCATCGGAGCTAGACTCGTTTTCTTGGAGTGCAAGCACCTGCGTAACTATCTCGTCATCAGTGGGGTCCGCGCACAGTCCAAGGTTATTTTCAACACCAGCAAACTCGCGGAAGTTAGTATCTGCCGGAGTGTCCATCCCACTGCCTCTCAGGTCAGCAGTCAGGTTTTTGGCCGTCTTCTGTTGCTGCATCGTAGTCTGTTGCAGCTGCACTGTCAGCAGCAGGCTGTTCGGTGACATCTTCTGTCAACCAGACTACTCTGGTTGACCACTGCACTGCTTGCACCAATTGTGAGCCGCGTTTCCTTAGCGTTTCAATCCTTGGCATAGGTGCTCAAAAAACAGCCCGTGAAACCTTGGAAGCTTTCTTTATCAGGAAAGGGGTACAGGACTGCGTTAGTGACACGTCTATCGTTCTGTATAATGCCTAGATAAATTTCCTATCGCATCTTATATGATTTCCTATGTAGATTCCAAATTCCTCGGTAGGTAGCGCTGGCGCAGGCCGGAAGCGTACTTATATGCCTCGTTCTCGCTTTAATAAAGCAGTTGTCAGTAGCGCCCATGTTCGTCCTGTCTTTCTGCCGTCCCGTCTTTTGCGCTAAAATACGTCTGTGCAGTCTGAACACCAACTAGCCCAGCATTTAACCCTTCTGTGGTTAGGGTCTGGATGGTTTTGTTGTGTTAGCTGCCGAAAGGTGCTAGGGCTATTGTGAATAATAGCAGGGGGTCGCTGGAGCCCTCAGGTACTTGGGAGCCTTCCTTCGTGGCAGTGTGTGCATGTCAGCACACGATTGGCTGCCCTCAGGCTGGATGTGGACGGAGATTGTGGTGAGTTGGCCATGGTGCACGTTGTGAAAGAATGAGTTGGTCTCGCCAAATCGCTCGGGGGTCCCTCTTCCTTCGTGGCATTTCAGTGCAGATGAGAGGACTCTGGTTTAAACTGCTATGCTCCTCTCTGCTGCTCGCTGGCTTCCTAAGCACATGCAGATGAGCAAGCCACTGCCGTCTTTGCACTCTGCCAAGTCCACAGGAGCTCCCATCAAAGGATAAACAAACACACCATGAGACTACCGGCACCACTCAGCATCTTGGCACATTGCCGAGGTCTGCATTGCAGACGGCCGAGGAACATGGTATGAAAAGCTAACAGCTGATAGTTAAAAAAGGGGGGGGGGGGGGGGGGGGGGGACACCTAAGCTCCGCCTTAAGGATCACGCAATATCGTACTGGGGTAATTCCCACATATACAGAAGGTCATTCTCTTGTTTTATACATTCATAGATCCCTGGGAGTCTTCACACTCTTCCTGGTGCAGCGGTTAAGCGATGCCCCACTGCCCTGGGATGGGAGGTGTTTATAGAGTGATGTGCTTTGTGGGGCTTATGTTGCTCTTACTGAGCAGCCAATCATTAATTTAATGGCCACCTAACCAGCCAGTTTGTTCACTAGCAGCTTGTGATGACTTCGGAATGTCACGTGACCTAGTTGGCCCGCCTGCCTATCTGGGTTGCTGTCTGGGGGCCACCTGCCAGTCATGCTCGTGATATTGCACACACAGCGATGCCTAGCAGAGTGAAGCTTCAAAAGTAAATTTTCATGGACATAAGTAGTGGGTGGGTTCTTCATGTGAGTACATACAGTGTTCATGCATTGTTTTCAGCTCTCTTTTTCTGCGTCTTTTTGTTTTTGGTTCAGAGAAGTTTCCACAGGTGGTTTCTCACGATATGTCACGAAGTGTATTGGCTAATAGTGAAAGAACTCGGACACAAAGAGACTAAGGAATACTCGGTAACTTAATACTGGAGCGTAATTACGGGACTTCTTTGGCAGTGACACCTCAGCCATGTGAAGGGAGGTGGAGGTCACACAGCGTGTTCCACATTTACCTGTCCGGTGTGCAGAAAAATTCTCCTGCACCAAATTCCTGCACTAGCCTGTTTGCGCTCAACCGCCAACCATAAGGTCGGTTATGACAGTCGGAGTACATCTAGAAATCATTTGATTGCGATTTTTTTATGGAGCAAGGGCGTCTGGGGCCAAAGAGTGCCATTTCACAGGGCATCTTCTGCTACTTAAAGTGGGGTCCAAGACCCATTGCCCACACATTTTGCCCCAGATTAGCCAAGCACCACGCCATGGGAAAGCTTGTACCCATTGTATCACCAGTGGGTACCCACTGGGGATTGAGCCACTAGGTTACCACTGCATGGTAATTTATCTATTTAGTTACTTTCAGGGCCGTTAGGCATTGTGATAAATTGGCGTTAGGCGTTGTGATAAAGGATTGTGATCAATTTCGTGAAAAGTACATAATGAAGCTATTGACCTGCGATGGGAAAGAAGCTGTAGGGAAAGGTTAGCTTTCATGGCTGTTACACTACTGGTGCGATGATAGTTGGAAAGAATGAAGCGACAACCGCGGTTTTGAACTGATTCTAAGTGAACTGATTATCACTGGAACTTGCCTGGATTGTCTGTAATCGACGAGTAACTGCAGTCGTCTGCACGCAGGGTTTTTTGTCAAAGCGAGCAGAGCAGCAGGTTTGACAGGATGTGCCATGTGGGGTTCTGAGAGCGATCCCAGCTGCGAGCAGGGACATTGGTGGCCTCGCAGTACGCCACATGGTACAGCCTCTTGAATCGCCTTTTCCACACACCTCAACGAAAATTCTGCGTGCAGACAACTGCAGTTTTTTGCCGATTACGAGCAATTCAGGCAACTTCCTGTGTTAAATTATTTATCGGAGCATAAGACCATAAGCTACCTTGTGGTCGGTGCTTGAGCCCAAATAGGCCATTAGTTTGCAAAGGAGAATTTTTGACAGCGTGGACAAATAAATATGGAACACTGTATGTGGTTTTTGGTAATTAACAAACAACCATGGCTGAATACTGCGAGTAACAGCAACTCTGCCGCTAAGGTTAGTTTGAGCTCAGTGTGCCACCACTGGGGATAGTGCGACATGTCTGAATATTTATGCACTGCTGGTAAGAGTTGAATTGAATTGAATTTTATTTTATTTTGGATTATCAAAAATCCCGGAGCCCGGAAAAGGCAGATAAATTCTGCCTGACGGGTCCCCAAGCAAAGAAAAGAAAAAGAAAACGTAAGTACAGATATACGTTTACAGCAGCAACACTGTGGGGCAATGTTTAAAAAGAAACTTACATCAACACAAAAAATTAAATGAATGCACCCACTGAAGCATGAGACATGCATTGCATGAAACACTACACAGCGGACAAGGCCTTAGACATAACGTATCGAGCAAATAGGGAAATGAGAGAACCACGTTAGATACAAGCAGTTGAAAGAAAGTAAAGTTTAATAACACTTTTAGACGAACAGGCAGCTTTCAAAACCCTGAGACAAGGTGTAAATGAATGGGAGTTTATTATTTAAGACTGAAACAGCGTACGAGGTCATCTGCATACCGTAATTAGTTCTAATGCGAGGAGTGACATACCGTGTATATCTGAGGGAGTGCAGGTCACGTTTAATGAATGTTGTATTGAAAGAATTCAGATTCAGTTTTATTTCTTTGTAAATATACACAGCAAATGTAGCAAATGTGGCATTGTGACTGTAGTCAGGTATTTGTGTGTGTGAAGACAGCTGTTGAATGTTACTCTGAGAGCACAGCTCTGCCAGTTCTTCAGTGATGTCAAGGCAGCGTCCTACGGACCGCAGTGACGAAGCAGATGAGATTGTGCGCACAGGCAGAGTTGCTCTGCTCAGCTGCTGGGTGGCAGATGTGCCACTCCTTCTCTGGGTGCGAGAAGCTGCTGAGCAGCTGAGCTTTCCATTGCAGCAGCAGCACTGTGTCGAAAAAGTGTTTGGGAAGCCTGTGCTCATCTCCGTGTTCTCCCATGCAGCCTGGTGATGGTGTGCCTCATCATGAAGTCAACATCGCCACTCTGTAAGTGAGGTGTCTCTGTGCACCTTCAGCTTGCATGTTGTTTGCATGGCCAAGGAAGATAGTCCCTCAAATGCTGTGACTATTTGTCCCTCAAATGCTGTGACTATTTTTCCCACAGTTATTGAAAACGTGGTTGAGCATAGTATTATGACCCGCCGCGGTGGCTCAGTGGTAAGGCGCCCGTCCACCGAGCCAGGGTACTCGGGTTCGAATCCGACTGTGGCGGCCGCGTTTCGATGGAGGCAAAACGCAAGAGGTGCCCGTGTGCTCTGCGATGTCGGTGCATGTTAAAGATCCTCAGGTGGTCGAAATTATTCTGGAGACCTCTACTGCGCCACCTCTTTCTCTCTTTTTCTCTTTCACTCCCACCTTCCTCCCTTCCCTTACAGCACGGTTCAGGTGTCCGCCGAGATATGTGAGACAGGTACTGCGCCATTTCCTTTCCTCAAAAACCAAACCAAACCAAAACCATAGTGTTATGAGATGGAGTGCAGTCCATCCAGTGGATGGGCTGACTGCGTGAGAGAATTCATGCTTGCATGGCGGGACCTTGCAGCTCGGCAGGAATTGAACCACACACTGTGTTTGGTGCAGCATTCGCCATGCGTGTTGCTTGCAGGCCAACTCAAGTTGCTCATGTCACTCCTTGTTCAGGGGTTGTGAGGCTTACAAAATGGGTTGCTCACGTGCAGTTGCTGATCAGTTTCACAGGGGTGTGACTGAGTGAGACTCGACAGTATTCTCTTACTGTCATGATCTCTTCAACTCATAAAAACGGATAAGCTCCACCGCGGTGGCTAAGTGGTTACGGCGCTCGGCTGCTGACCCGAAAGACGCGGGCTCGATCCCTGCCGCGGCGGTCGAATTTCAATGAAGGTGAAATTCTAGAGGCCCGTGTACTGTGCGATGTCAGTGCACTTTAAAGAACCCCAGGTGGTTGAAATTATTCCGGAGACCTTCACTACGGCGTCCCTCATCATAGCCTGAGTTGCTTCGGGTCATTAAACCCCAATAAACCAAAACTAAACCATAAAAATGGATAAGCAGTTCGAGATAGATGGTGATCAGTGAAGGGCCACTGTTCAGTGGGCTGATAGTACGTTTATAATATTGAAGACCTCTACCTTTATTTAGCTATGTGAATTCTGCCAAGTGAAGTGCACATATACTGTTACTGCATAATAGTGACATGGTTCCTACTTCCCTTGGAAGCTCATAAAGAACGTCATGCGTTTGCGTCTCATTTTTAAGCAGTAAAATTTTTCTATGACAAGATTTATTTATTTATTTATTTATTTATTTATGCGAACCAAAAAGTTGTAGACTTAAGAACAAGTTTTCTCTTAATGCCTCGTTTTCGTCGGAGTGCCATCTCAGTGCCCAAGTGTTCCAGCACGCAGCTTGTGTCACTTGGTCGTTTTCGGCTGCTCCAGTCATCCAGAGCAAAACCGTGATCTGAGCTAGTTGGTACATCTTCACAACTTCGCCAGCGCTGCAACGAGGAACAAAGACAGAGAAGGAAGGACAGGGACAAGCGCTACTGACAACTGAAAGTTTATTTGAAAAAACACACAGGTTATGTACTCTCAGAGGACAACCCGTAGCGCCTGTGCTTCCCGCAAAAAAAGCATACAAAAGAAAGTTATCAATCCAGATACGAAATCTCACACTCATGGATAGGATAGATACATGTCGCTGCTCTTGTGAATGTGATAGGCTTCACACAACTCCTTCTTTTTTTGTGCTTTTTTTGCGGGAAGCGCAGGCGCTTCGGGTTGTCCTGTGAGAGTATATCACCCTGTGTGTTTTTTCAAATAAACTTTCCGTCGTTAGTAGCGCTTGTCCCTGTCCTTCCTTCTCTTTGTTCCTCGTCGCAGCACTGGTGAGGTTGTGAAGTCATCCAGAGAGGGCGCTGCTACAGGGCCCCCCCCCCCCATGCGAGGAGTGAGGGGTGTACCGGGGTGCCAGCTGCACGGTGCCGAGACATTGGCAGAGTTTGGGTGGAAGGAGAGTAGTTCTTGTTGAGGAGGCTTCAGCCACTCCCAGGCTGTAGCTTTGGGCGACATCTACGATGTATGGGTTGGGACGGTGAGAACACGAAATGGCCTGTGCTAGTGTGGCTGAAGAGGGCAGCGGTGGGAGTTGTGCCCCACAAAAGCATGGGTAGCTGTCCCGAGGAGATGTAAGGTTGATGCGTGGGCCCAGGTCGCGGTGGTTGGGGTCAATGTTTGCGGAATACTGCACACAGAAGCTGTATGTAGTCGGTGGGGAGGGAAGGGTGAAGGATTGTCGGCGTCTATTTTAGGCTGAAAACTCAACAAAGTCCAAAACAGCGGTCGTGAAAATGTACACGTCCCTATGAGGTGCACGACAGTTCCTCAGCGAAGTCCAAATATTACGCAAGTCCGAATTATTGAAGTCCAAAAAATTAGTCAGCTACTGTAATTGCACATACCTAGTTAATGCCCATATATGCAGAATTGGCAATTCTCAGCTTTACCATTCATTAATTTAACTGCCGCAGTGGTCAGCTTTCTCAGAATCTGCTGGGCAGGTTGTGATGACGCCACAAGGTTACGTGACCTAGGTGTAAGTTGTGAGCATGGCCAGTTGCTCCGTCTGTGAGGCTTCAAGCAGTCACCAATGCCAGAGAATTTTTTTCCGACATGGGGGTACTAGCGCTCTAATGATGCTTCTCCTCACCTGCCCCCCTCAACTCATACGCGCTTACGTGCGAGGTAAAAAAATTCATGGGGGCACTTTGTTGACCTAAAGTGCGGTGAGGCGAGAGCCTTAAGCGCGGTGTTGCTGCTTGTGTCACTGTTGTGTGGTTAAGATGTTAAAGGGACACTGAGGAGAGCACTATTAATATTTTTTTTTATAGTAAAATCCGATAGTTCGGCATGTCATGGCTTTGTTGCCACTTGGCCGGCAGCGAAAGATGCATTTATTTCTAAGAAATTTGGATTTGAAGTTGAAAAAGTTTTTCCCGCCGCTCTGATTCAAACTTGGGATTCGTCTATGACGACAGAGGACTAAGAGACGTGAAACATGACGTGCACATGACGTAACGCAGACTCCGTGATTTCTGGCGGCCAGTAGTGCGGCCTAGCAGCAGCCGAAAAGAAAGCTACCGCCGGCCGCACGTTGAAGGCATCTATCGGCTATTGCGGCCGTCGCTACAGTCGCTTCGATTACGTTTGCACTGGCGTTTTGCCAGCGTTACGATGGATCTCGTTCTCGAAGTCGTCAACGAAGTTCTCGCAAATAGACACCTTTAGCATACCGTGTACCTTGTTACCGCTAGCGGAATACCGGGAGCCCGCCTACCGCTGGAAAACAGGCGCTGATTTGTCCCGATGCTTCAGGAGCGCGCGTAGCAGCCGGGCACGTGGCGCCATCTGGCGACGTCAAGGAGATTTGCGCATGCATTGGCTGCGCCTCAGTGATGCATGGTTTCTCGGTTCCTGGTGTTGCTAGAACCATTCGTTCTAGCAACACTGTTTTGTTCTATGATCTCATCACGCTTGTACTTGCGAGTTTGGCCTGTGGCGGCGATACCTGTATTTTGGTTCTTGCTCTTTTCTACGTTACAAGAGCTTTGTTGTCAGTATGAGTGGCGTTTTTGTAATCAGGAGCTGGTATTCTGTCGATACAAGCCAACTTCAATTTCTCCTCAGTGTCCCTTTAAGCTTTGCCTCTGAGAGTGGAACGCGACAGCGTCTTGTGACGCTGCCAGGGAGTCCACAGAATGCCATCACCCATTCGGCTCTACGCCTTGCTCGTGAGGAAAGGAAATGTATCTGTCTCGCATATCTTGGTGGACGCCTGAACCTCGCCGTAACGGGAAGGGAGGAAGATGGGAGTGAGCGAAGACACCGCATTCACTAGACGCGCCTTTGTTCATTCCGAACCGCCGAGCTGGCATGGCGGAGTGGTCAGCGCGCTTGTCTCGCACTCCGTAGACTCTAGTTCGATTCCACAACTCGGCCAATTTCATACTCTGTTTTATTTATCTTTCTGGTCTGACTAGAAAGGTTAATTGGGCTAATTCGTCAATTAACTGAACTCAGACCCTCTTGGAGCGTCACTATACCATCCCTTTGATTGGTTGCATGGTTACTAGCCAAAGTACAATTGGCCCCGTTTGAAATTCGCGCTCTGTGACGTCACGACCAATTGAAAAGCGTGACATTTCTGTCGACAACTCCTGCTTACAACGATGAGGCATTGAAGGCTTCCGCCTTAAAAAAGCATAGAGAAAACAGTTTGGGACTCGCTGACATCATTGGGGCAGCTAATACCCCTGTCACACGGGCACTTCGGATCGTGATCGGTCTCGAACGCGATTGAAGTTTGAAGCGCGATCGAGGTGGACAGCTGCTACACGTATCCACTCGATTCCGATCAGCTAGTTACATTGCTACATACGAGATGGCGCTGCGCCCAGTGTCATCGCTATCGATGTCTAATAAATTAAAAATAACAATCGTTAATAAAAATTTTATTGTGAAAATTTCAGACTATGAGCAGAAAAAGCAGCTTAATTACTTTCTGCTGCAACCAGCAGTGGACTCGATAGCGAACAGCAGCAGAACAACGCTCGGTGCACGCGTGAACGGTAGCGCCATCTAGTGACAAGGCACCAAAGCACATCAACTCTGTGATGAAGTTTTCTTCCGTAACTACTGGTAGCTAGGGTCTGTGCATTGCAAGCCTTTTTTTCGTTCCAAGAAGGGAAACTGCAAATAGTAGAAAATGTAACAACTGACTAAAAGCAAGACAACTGCTTCGCCAGATGTCGCTCTTGCGAGGTAAACACACTGCATTTAGTTAGGCCTAAGAGCTTGAAAATCGCCAAATTATCTGAAAAACAGGGGCTAGTTATCGCTTAAACCTCTACGCGTGGACGAGAGTGTGCAAAATAAAAGCGAACCGCTACCATTTGAGCGAGCTATCGTGTCGAAGAATCCAGCGGTGACATGTATTTATTCCGAAGCGGGCGAGCAGGGCGCCGCCATCTTGTCAACGCATCCCTCTAACCTCGATCGTGCTCCATGCGGTTGAGCAGGATCGCGGTCGATCGCGATTGAATTCGCCGTGTAGCAACGCCGGATCTGCATCGAGTTCGATTTCGATCGCCTCGATCGCAGTCAAAAGTGCCCGTGTGACAGCAGTATAAGAACATGCAGTGAGGCGTCGCCCTAATCGGTTGAGAGCCACTGCGAGCAGCAGTTTTTTATTTGAGTTGTTTGTAAGTTGTCGGGTAGAGAGCACCCGCACAGGTGTGAATGGGTGGTGGTGAATGTGCGCAGTGGTGGACTCGGCGCTGATCCTGCTCCAGACGGTGCCCACGCACATCCAGATTGACTCGCTGCAGCGCAAGCTCCTGCAGGAGGTGGAGGGGGTGCTGGCAGTGCACGAGTTCCACGTGTGGCAGCTGGCCGGGGAGCGCATCATTGCCTCGGCGCACATCCGCTGCAAGAACCTGCAGGACTACATGCAGATCGCTGAGCGGGTCAAGGAGTTCTTCCACAACGAGGGCATCCACTCCACCACCATCCAGCCCGAGTTCGTCCAGCTCGAGGGGCAGCCGGTGAGAGCAGCCACCACCGCTGCGGGGGCCAGTTGGAAATACGTTCTCCAAGGAACTGGTGGACGCTAGCAAAATACGAGAAAGGGACGAACACACAGGACGAAGCGCTTTCCAACAACTGTTTAACCCCTTATGTAAACATTCATATTTGATAGGCTGTGCACTAAAAAGACATTGATGAGGAAGTTCATTAAAGCTGCGGAACAAATTACCTAATTACATTCCAGTCTTTGTGAGATTTAAGACCACCAGCTCAATTATGACTACATTTATGGAATCAGAAGAGAAAAATGCGTCCGTTTGCAACATTTCACGATATTCTAGCCATAAATAAAAAAGTTACCTTTAAGACCCTTGTCCCCACTTAAGAATTGTGAACGGGGTGTGTTGCAGAGCTAACATGTTTTTCAAGCATGCAGGTTTGAAGCGACCAGTTTGAGAGTTTCAAACTTGAAAGTAATATGCATCAGTCAGTGTATTTGCCGTAGTAACTTATCTGCTGTGGCAGGGTATTCATTCCCACTGTGTGTGAAATAGCGTAAGAGCGTACGTTGCCGGGCTAGTCAGTCAGCCATGGTAAACAAAAGGGGGGCTACTGCGCAGAGAACAACACGGACAAGAAGGTAACGCAACAGGCGCAGACACTCGCGACTAACTTTATTTGAACAACGACACTCCCTTTATAGCTTCAGACTGTCACATCACACACATGCGCAAACTAAAAACCTGTGTTCATTCTGATAAAGTTTGAGTTTTTGTATCAAACAGAAGGGCAAAGATGGTGTAAGTGACCCTTCAATCAAACTTTATCAGAATGAAGACACGTTTTTGGTTTGCGCATGTGTTTAATGTGACAGTTTGAAGCTATAAAGGGAGTGTCATTCAAATAAAGTTAGTTGCGAGTGTCTGCGCCTGTTGCGTTACCTTCTTGTCCGTGTCTTTTTGTGTGCAGTAGCGCCTTTTATTTACCGTGTGTGAAATACTTGTCCGATTGCACTTGAGTTGCTTGAGCTGTGTCAGGGGTGCCAAGAGAAAGGTAGTTTGGTCAAATGTTTAGGGGAATCCCCCAAGGTGGAGTAGATTTGTAATAAGGGAGTAGTTGCTCATTGACATCCACCCGAGCGCAGCCATACAGCTACAAAGGAAAGCTATACAGCTTTCTCAGAAACTTCGCAGTTAAAGAAAAATTCGTCCTGGTCTGGGGTTCGAACCCGGGACCACCGCTTCACCGGAGCAGTCGCTCTACCAACTGAGCTAACCGGGATGGCAAGCTTATGGTAGGGCGAGACCGAATTGATCAATAACTCGAAGTGGGAACAGTTTGGTTTATTTGGTTTATTGGGGTTTAACGTCCCAAAGCGACTCAGGCTATGAGGGACGACGTAGTGAAGGTCTCTGGAAATTTCGACCACCTGGGGTTCTTTCAAGTGCACTGACATCGCACAGTACACGGGCCTCTAGAATTTTGCCTCCATCGAAATTCGGCTGCCACGGCTGGGATCGAACCCGCGTCATTCGGGCCGGCAGAAGTGGGAACAATGTTGGTCAAATGTTTAGGGGAATCCCCCAAGGTGGAGTAGATTTGTAATAAGGGAGTAATTACTCATTGACATCCACCCGAGGAAAGCTGTGTAGCTTTCCTCTGTAGCCGTATGGCTGCGCTCGGGTGGACGTCAGTGAGTAATTACTCCCTTATCAGAAAGGCAGTGTGCGGAATACCGTGCAGTGCGTAGAGCAGAGCAGACCTCATTCTCCTCGCAGAGCGATGACAAGGACTGCGTGCTGGACTGCCCCAGCCGCACCAACTGTGTGGCCCAGACCTGCTGTGGGCCCCGGGGCAAGGAGGGCGCTCCAGCTGACGTGCCCCCGGCAGAGGGCACCACCCTGCGTCAGCGGCCCCTGGCTGAACTGAGCACCCCTGCCTGAGGAGGAGGAGGGGAGGGCTTCCACTACTACTGCTAGGCTGCCCCCTGACTAAGCCCACATGGACTGAGCAGCTGGCTGGGCACGCCAGTCACAGGGCTGCCTCAGGGTGCGGCCCTGAAAGACCGTGCCATGTGCCGTGCAGGACTGTTGCTGGACTCGCCACCACCGGACCCCTGGTGTGTGCCGCAGAACTCAAAGTGATGCTGGTCGCGGCCAACTGTGATGACTGCACCCAGCTTTGGGAGGAAGCTGCGGTGATTGGCCGGCCACAAAGGAACACGATGATGCCTCTGTGTGATGCAGTGAAGAGGAGACGGAAAGTAAAAATAATGCCTTTAAGTCGTGTGCATTGGTTCATGATGCCATTCATGATCTGTGAGAACCTGCCATATGCAAACCTGGGGTGGAGCGCATATGGCAGGCTCTCTCAGGCCATGAATGGCAGTTTACCAATTATCCCTCAAGAGAAAAGTATACAACAGCTGTATCTGACCGGTACTCACCTATGGGCCAGAAACGTGGAGGCTAGCAAAGAGGGTTCAGCTTAAGTCAAGGACAACGCAGGGAGCTATGGAAAGAAAAATGATAGGTATAAGGTTAAGAGTTCGGAAGCGGACGGAGTGGGTGAGGGAACAAACGCGGGTTAATGACATCCTATTTGAAATCAAGAGGAAGAAATGGGCTCGAACAGGGAATGTAAAGCGAAGGCAAGATAACCGCTGGTCCTTAAGGGTAACGGAGTGGATTCCAAGAGAAGGCAAGCGTAGCAGGGGGCAGCAGAAAGTCAGGTGGACGGATGAGATTAAGAAGTTTGCGGGAATACGGTGGCCACAACTGGCAAAGGATGGGGGGAGAGACATGGGAGAGGCCTTTGCCCTGCAGTGGGTGTAGTCAGGCTGGTGTTGATAATGGTGAAGTCGTGTGTATTGGTTGGCGCACTGTCACATGTGCAGGGGAGCAGGCTTACCATTTACAGTGAAGCCTGCATTTATCAAACCCAGATATTTTGAATTTTTGGCTCTATTGAAACGCACAGATTATCACCTTGAAAATCCTATCAGTATACAAAAGTAGCTCCATATAACGAAATCCCATCCCCAGTCGTATGATATGTCACACTGCGTGCCACTTCCCATGAGTGGCGCTTCTCCACACGGCACACTTCAGTCACTTCTCGTGCACGGAAATGGGTATACTGCGCAGCTTTTCACGCCTGTGGAAGGGCTAGTGCGACAAAACCATGCACAGTCGCCGACCGATTTTTCGGACTTGGCGAGACACAAAAAATGGTCGAAATTATCGAACAGTTTGAAAAATCCATGAACTTAAAAAAAAATAAACTTTTGTGTGAAAAACCGGCTTTAAAAATCACGAAAATTGCCACTCCCCATGTTCCGCCTACAAGCGATATTAGACTCTATTTGAGTCATAACCGTGCTTTCTTCACATCCGCACCCTATCACATCATGATACAAGATAGTGGGATGTGGCCGCAGTAATGCCGCGAATGAATGCACTCGCTGAGTGAAGCAAGAACAGTCAGTTTGCATGGGGCAATGATGTTCGCGAAGACCCAGAGGTAACCCATGGGTGATCCGCTCACGCCTCCAAATGCAGCCCCTCCCCGTCTGCCGCATTTGCTGCCCCGCACCGCGGGGTGTATCATCCAAGCCACAGTAGACGCTGCAGCTGTCCCACTGTACCGTTTTCAGTGCGATTACGCGCCCTTTGTAGGCCATCTCAATGGCAGGGGAGAGCATCTCATTATCTCGAATGGCAACGATGGAGAACAAATAGCCAAGCCTATCCAAGCCAGTGCAATTGCACCCGCCAAGCCGATTCAGTTTAAATCCAAGGTGGCGCCTTTCACAGTGGCGGCAAGAGAGTTGGTAGTCGCAACGATGCCTGCTCACGTGTATATTAGGCCGAAATAACAAACTTCCAGTTGAAAAACGATTTTAGTCCGAAAATTCTGAACTTTTAGACTCCGCAAATATCGGTCGTGAAAATGTACACATTCCTATGAGGTGCACAACGGTTCCTCAGCGAAGTCCGAATGTGGCACTTTGCCTCCATCGAAATGCTGCTGCCATTCATGGACCCGGTAGAGGAAAAAGGAGAAAGGGCAGAAGGATGCTTGTAGGCTTCTTCGCGGTCCTGCTTCTATCGATCCCCTGTAAATAAACCCCCGTGCGTACTAGGCATGTAACAGTATATACCGGGTGTCCCAGCTAAATGTAACCAAACTTTTAAAAAAGGCGAAGTGTCCTAGTCCAGTGAAACCAACTCAGGGTTGTTCATAGTTGCGTGGCCTAGTCTTGAGTATTTTTTTTCATTCTTCAAAGTTAATTAATTAGTTAAGTTTAATTGCCTAACTTTTTAATTATTAACTTGAGGAAGAAAGTGTCAATGCAAAAGTTTTAGATCACCTCGAAAAACCGCTAGTAGTGCTGTTTCCGTCAAGTTACGATTTACGTAGCTTCATTTATTGGCCTTAAAAGAAAGTTGTCACGTGACCAGCTGCTCGCTCATTTCTCTGCCCCAATGTGCACCCAAAGTCTCATCGAGGAGAGGACTTCAGAAAAAACGGATTTTATTCTTTAAGGCGCGTCTTGGGACATTGGAGTGGCACAGCTGTCATGTGGAAGCTTTTTCTTATTGTGCGGGTTATGGTTAAAAACCGGTAAAAAAACTACTTTACGTAAATATTACTTTGCTGCAAATGTCTCAGTAAGCTGTTTCTCAAAGCGATCTACAACTTCTCCATTGACACTTTGTTCCTCAAGTAAATAATTAAAAAGTTAGTTAATTAAACTTAATCAATTTCTCAACCTTGAAGAACGAAAAAAATACTGCAGGCTAGGTCACGTGACTCTAAACCACCCTCATTTGGTTTCAGACGTCTGGAACAACCCGTGTTTTTTAAAAGCTTGGTTACTTTTAGCTGGGACACCTGGTATATCAGAGAAGCCAAGAGCCACAGAAACCAAGAAGAATAGGGGATTTATTTATTTATTCGTGGTGTTGATCAGTGGATATTGTTCGTGAATATTTTATTGATTGAAGATAATTGATGAGAAAAGCAGAAGACTGTAGAGACCTTTAGAGTAGCATATGAGCGCTTACGTACTACGTGATACGCAAGCCTTTAGCGGGAGGTTGGAGTGGAAATCGCAGGGAGGAACCTTCCTCTATGGTTTATCGTATGCCGACCCGAACACGACAGCACAGGCCGCAGTGTCGCCACCTTGTGTTAGAATGTGAAATATTTTGTGATACATTTTTCGCACTTAGCCAAGGTTAAAGAAGGGTTTTCTGGCGGGCTAGCTGGTGCTTCTCGTTCATGAGTAAACTGCGCGAAAGAAAGAACGGGGACGGTGATGGGAAACGTACGCACAGAACACAGTGTGTGTATAAACATTTTCCAGAAAAGGGTTACAGCGCCGAAACAGACAACACACAGAAAGCAAGACGGGACAGGCGCATAGCTTTCTGTGTGTTCTCTTTCGGTGCTGTAACCCTTTTCTGGAAACTTGCACCAACTAGCCCCCCAAAAGTATTACTCAGTGTATAACCATGTTTTCTGTCTCGGTCCCCGTTCTTTTGCGCAGTTTAGTCATAGCCAAGGTTATGCAAGTCATATCGCGTAGATAGCCAGTTTCATCGCTAGTTCAGTAAAGCCAGGGCCTAATTTCTTTTAGGTAACTGAACTGAGCAAGGTTTTTAATAACACCATGTTGAGTTCTTTTGGGACCCTTCTGCCTACAGCCGAAGCGACTACATTTGGCAAGGCTACGACTACCTTGACGTAAAAAATCAAATCAAGCCAAGGCGGTGTCTTGTTAGGGCTAGGAACGGAGGAATTGTTACACAGAATCGGAAATAAGGCATGTTTATCCCTCTTTCGTTCGGCTGTCATCGAAAGGAGGCAAAGAGAATATCAAGTGTACCATTTTATATGCCTAAAAACCCAATAACATTGACAAATTCTCTCCGAAGCGGGTGACGTGTGCCGCCATGTCGACAACGCTATTTTTTATTTATTTATTTTACATCAAAGGTCCCTGGCCAGCACATTACTAGGGTCCTTCAAGGGATCCTAACATTACGTGAGGGGTGGGCGTAACATGGCAAAAATGTTAGGAGAGAAGGCTTGCTTGATGGGCTTTGATTGCAGACTTGAAATGTGACAGGTCACTGATGGTGGTGATATGTTCTGGCAGGTGCCTCCAGTCGCTGGCAGTGGGGATAAAATATATATGTATATATTTTTTTGAGGAAAGGAAATGGCACTGTACCTGTCTCACATATCTCGGTGGACACCTGAACTGCACTGGCCATAAGGGAAAGGAGGAAGGTGGAGTGAAAGGAGGAGGAGAGGAAGAGGTGCCCTAATAATTTTCGACCACCTGGGGATCTTTAACGTGCACGTATATTATCAGCACTTGGGCGCCTTATGCGTTCCGCCTCCGTCGAAACACGGCCGCCGCAGTCAGGTTTGAACCCGGGTACTACAGCTCTGTAGACGAGCGCCTTAACCACTGAGCCACCGCAGCATTTTTGTTTTTGTCTTTATTGCCTGTTTTGACAGGTTACAACAGATCACAAACATATGTTTTGCGCTGCACTCTCAAACATCAAGAGCGGACATGTGTTTCACTCGTGAGAAAATCAAAACTGCTTCAAGGAACACAACTCTCCCATCAACTCGATAGCTTCATCTCCGAAATATAGCTCCTTGTACACTTCACGTAGCTTAAATATGTTTTCTTTGAAGTAATCTCGGACAGACCGCGCATCTTCTTCATAGTGTCGTGCACCCATCCTGCTTCGCCAAATACTGTGCAGGCCAAGAAGGAAAATTGCATTATATTTATAAAGATCCGGCTCAACATCCAGGAGTCGTATCCCATACGGCGTCAAGGGTAAGTCTTTCTTTATTGTACGCTGGAGCACGTGCCAAAAAAGCAGCTCATCCCAGCAATTTGTAAAGACGTGTTCTATTAACTCTGTTTTGTGACACAACAAGCAGTCAGCACTCCATGGTAAAAATAATCTCTTCTCCTCCATCCATGTTTTAACCGGCAACGTCCCAGTGTGCAACTTGAAGAAAAACATCTTCACACCTGCTGGCACCACCATTTTCCGTACTCTTTTTTTAAAACATTTCCTCCTTAGCCTCCACTATACAGAGATCAATATATTGGCTCGGCGAAGACACAGTCAAGCAAATGTTTTAACAATTGCCTACGCATTACATTTGAAAGGTATTCCAAACTGAAGCAAGCATTAAGAAACCAGAAAGCAAAGATCACTTCTTTCAAAAATCTACTTGCACAGTATCTCATCCCATCCACAGTGGAAATAACATAGTTTGGCAAAGCCGAAGAAAGCCTCACTTGAATAAATGTCTGCAGGAAAGGGTCACGTTGACCTCGAAGAAACAGAAATCTTGACACCACCTGCCTCGGGTACAAGTGTGGCAAGGAAAGACCCCCTTTTCTCAAACGCAGAAACAAATTATCACGTTTAGTCCTCTCCCATGAGGTCTGCCGAACAAAAACTACGAAGAGGCGATGAAACTTTTGAATGCTAAGTCAAAAGCATGAAAGGACCGGCAACAAATAGCACATTTTTGAAACCAGTTATACGAGGGGGTACCCAAAAGAAACCGGACTAATTTTTTGAATCGGCACAGCTTCTGTGGTACCGCGTTTTGCCGCTAGGAGCGCATAGAACAAACATTTCAGAGTCAGTAAGCCGAGTGCCGTCGCTGAAGGAGGTCATACTAGCTTAGGTAGAGTTTTAGAGTGACGACTGTTTTGTGTGAGTGTCGTTTTGTGTGAGTGTTGAACAGCGTGCGCCGGTGAAATTCTGATTTTTTCTCAGAAAAAGTGGAACGAAAACCCTTGAAATATTCAGAAAGACGTTCAAGGACGATGCTATGGGGTCAACTCAAATGTTCCTGAATTAAATCCTGAACAAAGCAACAGTCATGCCAATGGAAAACTTCAAATTCACCTGGCCTCAAGAAAGCTCGTCAGGTGAAACCAAACCTCGAAACAATGCTGATTTGTTTTTTCGACGTGAGAGGAGTCGTCCATTCAGAATTTGTTCCGCAGGGTCAGACAGTTAACCAGGCTTTCTGCTTGGATGTTTTGAAAAGACTGGGCAACAGTGTTCGGTGGAAGCGGCCTGATTTGTGGCAGTCGGGTGACTGGTTTCTCCACCATGGCAATGCCCCTGCTCACACAGCCCTGTCTCTACGACAAATTCGGGCCAAAAATGGCATGACCCCTGTTCCTCCACCCTCATACTCACCCGACCTTGCCACGTGCTACTTTCTTTGTTTCGTAGAATGAAAAGACAGGTGAATGGAAAGCGTTTCGCTGATGTTGCAGAGGTGAAGAAAAAAACGACGGAGGGACTGTCAAGCATCACAAAAGATGAATTTAAACAATGTTTTGAAAAATGAAATGAAAGATTCGACAAACGTATTATTGTAAGTGGAGAGTACTTTGAAGGATATTAAAGGTCTGTGCTGAAAATGTGAACAAATAAGTTCAAACAAAAATAAGTCCGGTTTCTTTTGGGTACCCCCTTGTACATTACATATGTTTGCGCGCGCGAATACAGACAGTTCCTTTTCCGACCATTTCTGTGTACGCGTGGAGATTTATTGAATTTTTCCTTCCAGAAGTCATCGTTATCTCGATACTTGTCGAGAGGAACACCTAGGTATTTGGAAGGAACATGTGGCCATTTTTACAATTGCATCAAACAAAGGCGCTGATGCCCAGTTCCCGTGCCAAAGGCCCGCACATTTGTCCAGATTAACAGCGCTATTGGTTACATCACAAAACCTGCTACAAAAAAATGCCACATTGTCGGCATAAGCCAATACTTTAATTTCACATGCTTCGAGTTCAAAACTACGAATCCAGCTGTTATTATTACATTCCGTCAAAGTGGCTCCATGTACAGAGCGAAAAGTTGCGATGACAATGCGCAGCCTTGCTGCACGGATGCTCTAACGGCAGTTCTGTCTGTGAGCTCTCGGTTAACAACCAGATTCGTGGTACAGTTACTATAAGCCATTTTAACCCCTTTTAAAATAACTTCTCCAACACAGACATGTTCGAGCATTTTAAAAAAAATGTCATGACATACACGGTCAAAAGCTTTCTCTAAATCAGTTTGCAACATTACGACTCACCTAAAGTCGGCGTCACAGCATTCCAGTTTACTCCAAGTGACATGAACATTCGTAAAGATGGTCCGCCCTTGAATTCCACTCGTCTGGTGGGGGCCAACCAAGATGTCCATAACTGACTGTAAACGTTTGGCTAATACTTTCATAAAAATTTTATCAACATTAGTAAGCGTTATCGGCCGATAACAAGTAACTTGCTTAAGCTGAGCAGGATTGTCAGTTTTCGGTATAAGTACTGTATGGGCACGGGAAAACGACTGTGGTAAAATACCAATTCTAAATGACACTTAATAAACGTGTTGTAAAATGAGAGCAGTTTCACGTTTGAACGCCTTAGAAAATTCCGCTGTTATCCCGTCAGGACCTGTCGATTTCCCTAAGTAGAGCTCATCAATAGCGTATTCCAATTCCGCTGTTGATAAGTCAGCAGACAGGATAGTGTCTTCACTGGTCAGTCGGGGTAATAGACTTAAAGGTGCCCTGCGACGTAGATAAAGCATGGGGTATTTACTCTTTGTATGCAGAGTAGGGGACATTGTCAGTCTTCAACGCGCAATGAGATCACCGAAATCATAATATTTGATATTTTAATCTTCACTAGAAGTGCTTGTTTCGAGCCGATGGTGTCGCAACGCGGCGGCCATTTGCGGCAGCGGAAATTAGGTGGCATCTAGATAGGGCGCTGCCTTTCTCATTGGTTGGGCGTCCAGTTTGTATATTGTTCCATTATACTTGCAAAATGGATCCAAAATATTATGTCTCTGAGTACTGAAAGCTTTTCGAATACCACAAAAACTGAAAAAAAAGCAGGAAAAGCGAACGAAAACTAACAAGAATACAGCTAGGGGCGACACTTTCCATTCCGCTTCAAACCTTCGTGGCGGCCAGCGCTGTTCAAAAAACGTTGGCTCAAACCAGAAAGCGCGCGCGTCGAGACCGGCCGTGACCATACCAGGACGGCAGCGAAAAAAAAAGCCACTCGACACACCTTGCCCAAAATTGTGAAGAGAAAGGCCGGACAGGAGGGAGTCGAGTTTGGGGAGGAGGGGGGCTACTGCCGACAGCCTTCCAGTCCGACTAAAAAAGAAACTTCGGGGAGCTTCCTTTGTTATTAGTCACCCCTGCCCTTACTACGGCGCCGCGTACACGGGGGGAAGACGCCGCCAAAATGCGCGGCTGTCTACAGCCCCGACAAAGCAACAACTGCATGCACGCTTCCGCTGCGTGTGCGCTAGGCGGGGTTCTGATTGGTAGCGCCCAATCTCAGTACTGGGTGAGTGAAATGGGCGAGTGAAATGCGTTTTCGCCTGAGCTTTTCATTTTGAATTTTCAGAGTGGAATAACTTTCGCTTG
Source organism: Amblyomma mixtum (assembly GCF_055824585.1). Taxonomy (NCBI): domain Eukaryota; kingdom Metazoa; phylum Arthropoda; class Arachnida; order Ixodida; family Ixodidae; genus Amblyomma; species Amblyomma mixtum. The sequence continues at coordinate 134,459,552 of NC_143012.1, forward strand.
TGTGCTCCGATTTCAATAATTCTTTTTGCTCTGGTCTCTGGAAAGCATGGCGAATCTATTTAATGATATTAACTGGTACCGAGGAAATCATCGCGGTGCCCCTTTAAAAATTCACCCTGAAAGGCCTAGCTGTACATCCGCTGATTTCAAAGCGAACAAATCACGGTAATACTGACTGAAAGCCTCCCTTATCGCCTTCGAATCGTCCGTCAGGATACCTTTGTTTTCAATTTCTACGATATCTTTCCTTCTAGCGTATCTTTTTTCTGTCATCAAATTCCACCTACGGGGCATATCATATGCCAGCAGGCAATCTGTTCGTGCACGGATTGCAGCTCCCTGAAACCTTATCACATCGATAACCTCAAGCTTTGCTTTAACTTCGCTGATAGTAGTGGTGGTGTGACACTTTATTAGAACAACCTTTCTATTAGGCGTTCAGTACGTCCTGGGCCAAGGCGACGATCGCGCGCACATTGCAGCCTCAGATCCAGGGAGGCGAGCCAGATGGGCCACGGTGGGGGGAGGATGGGCAGGGGGCTGGAAGGCTGCATGGCACTGTGTAAGTCAGTGTTCGATGTCTGCGTATGTGTGTGGTGGACAGTTTGGGCACTGAGGTGTGGAAGTGTACCGGTAGGTTTGGCTGGTGTATGTAGGAAATTAAACTGCATTCGGCAAAGAATGCAAGCATTCACGGATCGATGAGAATGGGTGTGGTGGTGGTAAATCAGCTAAGTTCAATTTTCGCTGCGTGTCGTATTCGTTGACAGTGTGTCTGTAAGCCCTGACCGCCTGCTCCGTCGGTGGGCTCGTCCATGGGATCCCCGGCGCCCGGTGTATAGTTTCGCAGGCAAGCTGGTGAGCCAGCTCATAGCCGGGAATGCACCGAAGGGTCACCGATAAGATCAGTGTATAGTCCTGGAGCTCTATTTTCCTCTATAATTCTTTCAACATCTGTTTTAGGTTCTTGTGTTCAGCTTTTTCAGCGTTATTGATTTCTACGGACCTTTCGATAGCCCTAATTTTGACATCAACTTTAAATTCGTCTCACTTTTCTGCCCAACTTCTTCCATAATTAATTCAACCAAACTTATTCTAACACGTTCTTTGTTTCTAAAAGAAACGTATTGTAGAGCCACTGAGCTTAAGACCGCCACGCAGCAGCCGAAATATATGTGTTCCCGCCGGCCTGCAAACTGTTAGTCGACGCGGTTGACACGGTCGCGCCGACGAGCGCCCGCGCTGAAGAGTACGCGTTACGTGAGTTACGGCGCTCCGGCGGTCTCGTCTCGGTCCCTTTGAAGGATCCCCGCCGCGAGAAACCCTAAACGGCACTTGCACCCGCACCGCTTTTCGGGGGAGCGCTCCTTTTTCTTTTGCTTGTGCGTGTGTGCGCCGACTCCGCGTGTTCACCGTGAGGGAAACGGCGCCGCTTCTGGGCGACGCGCGGGAAGCCGGGAACACGGACTGTGTTTGGTCGGTGTCAGTGGCGCGCTTTCCGAACGCTGGCATTTAGCTTTCTTTTTCTTTAAGGCAACGGGCGGCTTCGGCGGCGGCATGCCATAGTTCTTGAGCTGCGCGGACAGATATACGCTTCAGCTACGTACATTGCCCGAACTGGCGGCCTAACGGCGGCGCCGAGACGCTTTTTCTTTTGACCGTGTGCTTCTGTTACCGCTGGTTGGCGCCGCTTCGAGGAACAGGGCAGATGACCGTTCTGTTCGTGTGTTTGTGTGTATTCCTATCTCTTCTCGAGCGCGCAGTCCGACTTCCTGAGGGGAAGATACTCTGTTATGGTTTCGTTGCGTTTTGCCTGTGTTGTATCTTACAGCAGTCACGTGCACTGTGGGCCCGCCTAAATACACGGCGACAGGCAACTGTTACGTCACGAGAGGGCCGGCCCAATCAGCGATGAGCTGAGGGGTTAAGAGGAGATGTAGGCGGGAATCTGAGGGTTCTCGCCAGGAGCTTTTGACCGGGAGAGCTCTGGCGGCTCCACTCTGTTGTTGCTCTCCCTTTGTTTGATTCTGTCTACACTGTACCATCATGTTAATCTTATATGTATAAAGTTTCTTTTTGTTTCTACAACGAAAAGCTTCGTCATTGTCCTTCGCGCTAATTAATGCCAATCACAAGACCGGGCCGTAACGACAACGAGACGGCCTGACCTCGCTACGCAACAGCAAGCGAGGAGAAGAAGAAAAGTGGAAAAGAACCCCAACTCGTATCATCCTTTAATAATTTTGAAGTGAGCTTCCACAAGACCCAGCTGAAGTTCGCTTGAGGTGTCGCGTTCTTTCACATCGTAAATATGGCACAACAGCGATTGCTACACGGTTCGACGATGTAGTTATCGCAAATCGCCGCTAGCTCAAGGGAAACGTAACCTCTATCTAGCCTAGCATGACTATGCCCTTGAAAATGTGTATAATGACGCCTCATTCCTCCTTTTGCAAACTGGGCTACGTCTTGAAGTGAATACTTTTCAATGTTTTCTTTCAAGAAAACATACTTTCGCTTTCGGTAACCGCTGAGCCTGATCGGTCATTTGCACTGCGAACACAATTTAAATCCCCCAAAGGAACGACAATTATTGTATTCGATGTACGCACATAGTTCCTGGAAAAACAAAAGACGTTCACGCGGTTTTGTAGCAGGATACACACAGATAAATCTAAAAAATCTCAAATTTTCTTCCCCATACAACAAACCACAGAGCACAAACATTCCCCTCGTGCAACACACCCCTGCTTGTTCCTCGATACCAAGACAGTACTTAATCAACAGAACACAGCCCGCTGGTGTCCCCACTGCATGACTAGCACGCACGATATATCGAGGCTTGAACCGCGCAACCATAGCGTCTGTCGCGCTCTCTCTCTCTACCTTTGTTTCTTGTACTGCAAGGATGTCAAGGTCTTTTTTATAGAGCAGACGCCTTAGCTGACATTTTTTACGCCTAGCTGCTAGTCCACGCACGTTTAACGTGCCGCATTTTAATTTTGACGGAAGACAAGCTATATGCTGGGAATCCTGAGCACAAATAAAATTCAGGGGGGCACTTTGTTGACCTAAAGTGCAGTGAGGCGGAAGCCTTAAGCGCGGTGTTGCTGCTTGTGTCACTGGTGAGTGGTTAAGATGTCAAGCTTCGCCTGTAAGAGCGGAACGCGACAGCGTTTTGCAACGCTGCCAGGGAGTCCACGATCGCCCGTTCGGCTCTACGCCTTGCTCGCCGGTAAATTGGTTTTTCAGGAAAGAAAATGTGTTTCGCATATCTGGACACCTGAACCTCGCCGTAACGGGAAGGGAGGAAGATGGGAGTGACCGAAGACACCGTATTCATTAGACGCACCTTTGTTCATTCCAAACCATCGAGCTGGCACGGTGGAGTGGTTAGCGTGCTCGTCTCGCACTCCGGAGACCCTGCAACTCGACCAATTTCCTACTCGGTTTTATTTATTTATGTAGTCGGACTACAAGAGTTAATTAGGTTGGCTGGTTAATTATATAATTAACTAAACTCAGTCCCACTTACTGGGAGCATCACTATACCATCCCTTTAATTGGTTGCATGGTTACTTGCTGAAGTACAATTGGCCCCGTTTGAATTTCGCGCGCTGTGACGTCACGACCATTTTGATTTATTTGAAAGGCAACGATGAGGCATTAAAAGATACAGGTGCCTTACCAGGCGTACGCCTTACCCCATGAGAAGGGGCGATTAATCGGCGCTCCGTGCGCTGCGCACGGGAGACGCGGACGAAGACCGAGACTCGGGCACATACTACTTCCCCCTGGCCCCATTGGCTTTGAGCCGCACCAATACGATATGTAGCCGGGCGCCCCACTTCGGCTGCTCTTACGTACAGTGTGCCACACGCGCGATTTTTTTCGACAGCACACTACGACCGCCCACTGGAGGCCAGTTGGTCCCCAATGGGACCAGCTTGCAGCCCAGTGAGGGCCGGTTGGCTGCAAAACCATCCATGCGATCCGGCAAAGCTCACCACCTATGTGCATAATTAGTTAACGCCGCCATGAAAGCAGATGACTCCACTCTCGCAGCACTTCTCCTCTGACGTTGCTTATGTAAAATGCTCATGCACTTGACTTGAACTTGCAGTGCACGCTAGCACCGCGAACGGCTTTGGGGCCGCGGCAGAAGCAGACGACGCGCGGCTCCGTCGCCATAACAACGCAGCCTGTGACATTTTATGGAAAAAAAAACAAACACGCACGCGCACACACACACACACACACACACACACACACACACACACACACACACACACACACACACACACACACACACACACACACACACACACACACACACACGAAAGGGGTAGAAAATTGGGCAAGTTGGTACGGATTCACGTTATTGAGGCACCACGAGGACGGAGACGTAGAAATACAGAACACGCTTACAGCCCATTTTTTTTTTTGTCCTTGCGCATGCGCAGTAGAGAAGATAGCGCGCCGACGGATGTCAGGTGGTATTGACTGCATCCCGATCGCCGACGGTCCTGAGCGGTGCCGTGAGATGCCTTATGCGTTGTGGTTGTGCATGTGGTGGCTACACAGTTTTTGACTTGCTTCTGCTTTTGAGGATAAAAGGTGAGTGCGGGGCATCATGCATCCGGCTTTCGTGCCACGAGAACCTTGGGGCGGGAAGTGTGGAAAGGCTTTGCCGCAGGCTTTGCCGCTCCGCTGTCGGATCTGAACAGTTTGCGCTAGTCGACGTGCAGGTTACGTTTGACAGAAACGAGGAATGAGCCGAAACTCCAAGGAACGCCGTTGTTCTCAGCGGTTTGTATCAGTGAGCAAAAGTGTCACTGCGATAAGTCTGTATGCACAAGCCGCGCAGGAACTGCAGCGTAGGTCCGACGTGGTGGAAGCAGTTCGGGAACCATAGCCTTCTTATTGTTAATCGAAGACCCTCACGTCATTGTGATGGGATCTCTCTTGCTTGGTGCGAACGTGGCTTGGCAGTGGTTCCCAAGCATTATCCTCTGGATGATCCCGGTGAAGGAGTCCGCTGAATCCTCCGAGATCTCTCTAGCGATGCTAACATGCAGCTTCGGTTTTCACCAATGTCGCCTTCTCTGTGACTACAGCAGCGTGCGCCGCCTTTTCGCCGCTGACCGCGCGCTTTTTGTTTACCTGGGTGAGAGTTTGGTAGCAGCAACATGCAACACTTTGTGAGGCTCTTTCCTCATTGGCGTTGAGCCCCGCCACGGTGGCTCAGTGGTTATAGCGCTCGGCTGCTGACCCGAAAGACGCGGGTTCGATCCCGGCCGCGGCGGCCGACTTTCGATGAAGGCGAAATTCTAGAGGCCCGTGTGCTGTGCGATTTCAGTGCACGTTAAAGAACCCCGGGTGGTCGAAATTTCCGGCGTCCCTCATAGCCTGAGTCGCTTCGGGACGTTAAACCCAAACAAACCAAACCTAAACCATCATTGGTGTTGCATAACCCTTCTCGCAGCGCCGCCCCTCCTCCTCCGCTCTAAGAGTGTGTTTGTCGTAGTTTCCCGTTTTCGATTGTTTACTAGCTGTTTCTATTGCACTGATCTGTGCACCTTGTTTGAATTATTCGTAGCGGCGACTTGGGTTTTCTATAATGTTTGCACTCCTTACTTTGCACCAGATCGAAATAAATTTGTGTGCAGTTGACCTGCTGCTTGCCACAGTCCACAGAGAGAATAGTGATGCTGCATATAGTTTGTTTCATTCCCGCTGCATTTGCTCAAAGCATAAATTAATTTCTTGCTTTTTCCCTTGAATGCCAAATACAACACTTATCCGGCAATTGCTGAATGTGTTTCGTGGTATCAGTGTAACTTCAACGCGGGAGAACCCAAGTCGCCGCTACGAATAATTCAAACAAGGTGCACAGATCAGTGCAATGTAAACATCCAGGAAAGAAACGAAAACGGGAAAATACGACTCACACACTCTTAGAGCGGAGGAGGAGGGTTATGCAACGCCAACGGGGAAAGAGCCCTTTGTGATACCTTCGTGTTTTTTCGTATATACCTTTGAGACATTATCGAAGCTTTGTTAAAGGGCAAGGAGGAGTCCTCAGCCTTGCACACTGCCCCTGAAGAAGCACGGGGGCCCCATGTGTGTATGAATAGTGGGTTTTCGAGGAAGACGCAGCCACAGCTCTCAGCTGTTAACACTTGCTGTTGACATCTTCACACTGGCGAATGGCTGTACGCCTGTGTGAGACCATTTGGAAATGTTCAGATGTGCCAGCAGTGCTTGTGTATGCGACGGCAGACACAGCTCTGGAGTGGGGTTAGGGGAACTGTGTTCATTCATCTGACTGCAACCCTGAGGGAAGAGGAGCTGTGCACACACTTTTAGACATTGGTATTTTCAAATAGAGCAGCTCTTCCAGAATGCCGTACCGAAGCGATACTGTATCCAAAGCAAATGAAATTCAGTTAAACGAATTTTCAGCACATTGCAACTTACAGTTGAGAAAAAAAAATTGTGGACAGCGTAAAGAGTGCTACGGATCAGAATGCATCGCTTTTGCAAACTATGTATCTTTTTTCACCTCTTGTTCAAAACAAAACAAATGTTTGCACTTGCTCATTTGGCTGTTGCTGCCATTTTTGTACCGTTAAATGCATACACTTGCCTGGCACTTGCAGTGGGAGATTTTGCATGGTTTCGGGAAAAACTTTGGAAGGAAATGAGTGAATTCAAATTGAAGTTAGGACATGAACTCGGGACAGTTCGAGAGCATCAGAAATGAACATAGTGAGCAGCAGATGCCGCTGTGGTGGCTCAGTGGTTATGGTGCTCGGCTGCTGACCCGAAAGACGCAGGTTCGACCCGCTGTGGCGGTCGCATTTCGAAGTGCCAGAGGCCCGAGTACTGTGCGATGTCAGTGCACGTTAAAGAACCCCAGGTGGTCGAAATTATCGGGAGGCCTCCACTACGGCGTCCCTCATAGCCTGAGTCACATTGGGACGTTAAATGCCACAAACCAATAAACCAAAGTGAGCAGATGAAAGGCAATAAAGGACTGAGGCAGGAAAATTAAGAGCTGTTGAACCAATTTGAGTTGGGATGATGCGACCAAATTAAGGCATGTCTTTTTCTCACTGGAGGGCTTAGCACACATGTGGCATGAAAACCACAAGTCTTCCCTAACAACATGGGGGCTATTCAGAAAGTCACCAGTGTCGTGAGAAAAGAAAGAACTGAACGGCTCCTTGAGTCCAGGATCCAGCTTCTGAACGAGCCCGTACGCGGGTACGTCAGAAGAAATGAAGTGACTCCTTCGTCGTACCCATCCCGATATGACTGAGGAAAAGAAAGTTCAGTGTTAATGCGTGGTGACAAAGAACAGCTTTTTGCTAGGTTCGTCCGCCAGCTCCCAAAAACCGTCGAGGAATTCATGCAAGAAACTTGCACCATCAAGAAGACCCTCGACTTTCAGACTCGGCAGCACAACCTCCCTGCTATGTCTCTGTAATTCGTCCAGACACGATGACCTCCACCATCGACAGCTTGTGGAAAGTTATCCGCGAAATCGTCTACGAGGAGCTACGATGACTGCTGCTATCCTCCCCACAGCCGCAAGCAGAGACGCTCATGAATGTGGTGCAGGAAGAAGTGCAACAGGCACTTGACACCCTGACGGCCACAGAACCCCAGGCCATGACCTATGGTGCTGCAGTGCACACTTCTCAGCCCAAACGACAACCCCGATGGCCTCTCCAACATGAACCACTTGTTTCAGAAAGTCTCCTCCCTGACCTCGCCCGCCCAGCCTACGAGCTATGAGCAAGGGACATACCTATCCTGCGACCTTCGTTGTGCTAAGGCTATGTTCTCGCTAAGTGATCTTGGGCATGGATTTCCCAAATGAGCATCAGGCGATCATCGACCTACGATCCATACTGATCAGATCACGCTTTCGACGGACGAGGCCACCCCTTCGAACTCTGCAATGTCCCATTGCCGTGAGTGTCCTGGGCATCCCTCACCGCTCAAGCATCATCTTCACCTTAGGCACCACGAAGGTCAATAACACTGAAGCCGTCATTGAGGGGAACATGCAGTTGCTTCTGGACCGAGGAATCGGCATCGCAAGAGGCACTGCACATTTACGCTATAGCCAAGCTGAAGTACTGCTAACCTCTGCGAAGAATACCGACATGTTAACAGAGAAACAACGATTGCTTTCTTTGATGAAATATCTGACGCATCTGCAGAAGATTAGCCTGACCAAGAGGACCCGCCCACTTTCGACATAAACCCAACCCTGCCCTGGAACAGACAAGACCAGATTCGCAGTCTGCTTCGCAGCTACAGCGAGCGCTTCTCGTCATCGCCGAAGGTCCGACAAACTCAGATTTGTCAATACTTGTCACCTCAATCAATACTTGTTACCAACTGAGGTAAATTGTTTCAATCTGTAACAGTGTGTGGGAAAAAAAGAATATTTAAAATTTAGTTCTCTCATTATAGAAAGTTAGAGAATCAGCATGACAATGTCGTGTTCTGCACACTGCCAATGACATACTAACGCTTGTTCGGGATTGAGGGGGAGGAGATTATTTTTAAGGAAAAAGATAAATTTTAGCTGACGCATTTTCTTCTCATTTCTAGTGTGTGGATACCATGCTGTTTTATTAGTGCTGTCGGTGAACCAGCCATGCAGTACTTTGAGAACATAAATCTGATAGCTTTACACTGAATTCTTTCCAGTGCAACAGTGGTAGTTTTAGTGTTAGGGCCCCATACTATGCCTGTGTATTTACAGTTTTGTTCTTATTACTGAAGTGTACGCTACAAGTTTACTTTCAGTGGGAGCTTGTTTTAAGAGTGGACGAGGGTTTTAAAACTAACTTCTTAATTTATGGCTACAATCTCATGAAATTTTGCACACAGAAGCGTTTGTCTCTTCTCATTCCAAATATGTAACATAATTGAGCTGGTGGTCTTAGACCTAACAAAGTGTAGAGTGTAATTAGGTAATTTCTTACGCAGCTTTAATGAACTTTCTCATGTCATTTTGTTGCTTTTAATTACATGAATTGATGGCCAGAGAGTTCCCATACCCGGTGAAATTCTTCGTTTTTCTCTAAAGGCATGTCATCCTGATATACTGTGTCGAGAGTGAAAGGTCGCAGTATCTGACACTGCAGTTCGTTAAGCTAATTGTAAATTGCTATTTATCAGAAGAGAAAAATGCATCTGTGTCAGTCAAATGGAAAAGTTCAGTTTTAAGACACTCATCCCCCCTTAATTTCAGTTGTAGAAGGCAAAGTTTATGAAAGGCTGAGTCACATACATTAGTACTGTCTGGTCCGAATGATCACAAAGCATGAAAGTAGTGGTGATAGAGGACTCGGCATACATCGACAGTTGTCGTGCTTCTCATCCCTTCCCATGTAGCTTGGCGCACCCTCTGGCATTTTCCCTCTGTCGCCCTGTGGCAACTCGCCCTTGTCGTTCGCTCACCTAACATATTCTTACACTGTGCTGCAGACTTTAGTGGCGCCCAACTAAAGTCACCAACTGATTTTTTTGGACTCGGCGTAACCCGGAAAATGGTCCCAATAACTGAAGTTGAAAAAATTCGTCAACTTCAAAAAAAGAATGTATAGTTACTTCAATGAATGGACAAACACCTTGAAAGCAAAGCAAAACTGAAAACTCAATGAATAAGGCTTTCAAATATTTTCAAAAATCGGATGCAGCCATTGCATCGTCTTCAGGGACGTCACCGGTACGTTTACTTAAACCAGCTTAAATCGAGTGTAAAATCAGTCTTCTGTTCCGGAGTTCCACAAAACAGCATTTTAGAACCTGTCCTCTTCCTTTTCTAAATAAATGATATTGTTAGAATTCCGAGAAACTTTAAATGCATACTTTATGCAGATGACTGCACAGTGCTGGTTTCTGGTAAGGACCTAGAGAAAATAAAAGAAATAGCAGGTGTCTTTTGTTTTGAACTTCAGGAATGGTGCCGAATAAACAGATTAACCCTGAATGAAACTGAAACATAATATGACCGATTCCGTACACTAGGAACTGCAATTACTCCTGCTGAAAAATTCACTTACGGCCCTACTGCTTTAAAGCAGTAAAACGGGTAAAAATACTGAGCATAATTTTTTTCTGATCACATGTCTTGGAACAAGCACATTAAAAGGATTTCACTAAAACTAAATATGATTGTAGGTGTGTCGAACTGATGTCCCCAAATACTTGCAATTAACACTAAGAAACCTTTATCTTTATACAATGCTCCGTTAAATTTACAAATATAGTGTTGCACCTTAGTGTCGGCAAACACTTCCCGTAACTAACATTAACAAACTTTTATTGCAAAAGAAAGCCACCCATGCAATAGAGAATACCTCTAAGCTGGAACATACACAGCTCCTTTTCTGAAAACATCAGGTTATGACAGCGGATGATGTTTACACGCACAAACTGCTGTATGTCTACAGAAAAGCTGTACAAAGATGATGCCGTGTCAGGTGATGTTGAGGAGCCTTCAGTCTCAGCCCCCTCTTAGGTCTAAGCAACAAATGAAGAGAGGAAGAAAGCCATGCCTTTTGGGCCCATTTGACCTCCTGTGGCGAGCTGACATGCTGTATGCCACATTCCAAAAATCAGAGCCAAAACTGTGCTTCCAGAAATGTATCAGTTCTGCTAAAAGATTTTTTTTTATTTACTTGAATTTCCTGCAGTGCCGTGACAGCATAATTGCAGGGGGGGATACATACTACACACACTTCAAACAAACAACATGGGCTACCCAGTCAGTGATGCATGGCAATGAAGAAGAAAACAAAGAAAGTAGTGGCATCAACTGTGTGTACACACATGTCAGGTTTACAGGGGCTACCAATGCAAAACAGAGAAAAGGCGATAAAGTGTAAGTGAGCATTCATGCACACCGCAGGCTCGACAACAGTGCACGAAAAACATTCTCAGCCCAACATTCAACAACAGCATGAGGCTATTCCATTTATTGGTGGTATGCGGAAAGAAAGAGTGCTTGAAAGCATCAGTACGACATTGCGTCTCGCGTATTGTCCATTCATGATCGCACTGTTTTGATGTAAAATAGGGTGGCAGCAAATATGTTTTAGGGTTTATGACAGTTTTAATAAAATAAGTGCGGTCCCTCTGATAAGAGGCTTGGTGAAAGGCTCTGATGAAAAGATGACAGGCTTGAGCTGGGCTTGGGTGTTTGGCGGGGGACTCTGATGGCAGTTGCATGTGCTGTTGTTGTGTGCAGCCCATGGGATCCCAGCTGAGCTCGGAGGTTCTGGGAGCGTTCCGGCACACCCAGGTGTTCAGCGAGATCACAACACTCACCTTTGAGCGCTTCCTTGCCAAGGTGGACGAGCTGAACGACATGTGAGTGGCGCAGTGCGATAATAAATGTCTTGGCTGGGATGGCAGCAGGTGCAGCAGCTTAATCTTAACGCTCCCCCCGTGTTGCAGAAAAGTGTTGGCTGTGATAAAAAAAATTGGGTGTGGCTTAGCTAAGGTTAAGCCTGCATAAGCGAAAAGCTCTCGTTGCTTTTCAGCCAACTCCCAAGCTACCATTTCTGTATCGGTGTGCCTGCGCCGTCCGACTGTTGCTTCTTCTTCTCCTTCCATGGCGAGTGTCGGCGCCTGTTCTATGGGCAAGCGCGCCTTATATACCCCTGCTTTCAAATGCGCACGGCTGTGGCGAAAGGTCAAACGGTGGCAAGGAGGAGAAGCGGCAGCGGCGACGCGGCCACCTGCACCGTGCATGACATCGCCCAGTTTCGCGCGTGCGCAGAAGTGGCAAATCTGGCTTCTGGTTCACGCGGTGTTGACAAGCCTAGTGAAGCTCTTCGATTCAAAAATCTTGATGGAAGTAAAGAATTTAGGGTGTTCAGACAGCTGACATCGGGGCCATGTTTTCTTCTTCTTAGCAGCAATGTGTAAAACAGTACTATACATGGATCACCACTTGGTCTCCACCTACGACCATTAAGTAATTTATAATTGAATTTTTCTCTCTCGCTGTTTCGCCTTCAACAGTGCTGTGGCGTCAAAGTTATACCCATATAGGTTATGTGAGGCAGGAAAAAACTCTGCAATATGATCGCTGCTTCTTCATTGATTGTCATTCCAGCTCTTTGGTAGGCTGGCTTTGGCATTGCAGTCAAGTAAAATGACAAAGCAACGATTATACAGTATTGCAGCTTTTTCATGCCGTGCATAACCTCTATGCAACTTTTACTTGACAGCCATTGTTTGGCTGTTGAAACCAATACCGAAATAGCATGAGTGATAAATTTGATTACACATTATTTGGCAGTGCTTGTGAACATGCTGCTGCCCCCTTGCTGTGGTGGACCACTCTGATTCCACCTGTGGTTGCCACTTGTGGTTAAGAGAAAAGCTTGCTTTCAGCCGGGTCAATATTACTGCTCAATGTTTTTGCTGCAGACAGGGGCAGATGTAGCCATATTTGAAGGCAGGGGTACCTCTTAGCATCATCATCATCAGCCTGACTACGCCCACTGCAGGGCAAAAGCCTCTGCCATGCCTCTCTCCAATTAACCCTGTCACGTGCCAGTGGTGGCCACCGTATTCCCGCAAACTTCTTAATCTCATCCGCCCACCTAACTTAACTTTCTGCCGTCCCCTGCTACGTTTGCCTTCTCTTGGAATCCACTCCGTTACCCTTAGGGACCAGCGTTTATCTTGCCTTCGCATTACATGCCCTGCCCAAGCCCACTTCTTCCTCTTCATTTCAACTAGGATGTCATTAACCTGTGTTTGTCCTCTCACCCACTCCACCCTCTTCCGCTCTCTTAGCGTTACACCTGTCATTTTCCTTTCCATAGCTCCCTGCGCTGTCCTTAACTTAAGCTGAACCCTCTTTGTTAGCCTCCATGTTTCTGCCCCATTGCATCACTGGGTGGCCCACTGTCAGAAATTCGAAAGGACCCCCAAAATTGTGGAAGTAGGCCCCCCTCCCCCTCCCCAAATGGATTAAGGTGGATTAGTGTGGTTAGGGGGTTGGATTAGTATAATCCCATATGATAATCCAGTGGAAGGTACTGGAACATTCCAGGGGGTGATTACTCATGCACACCACTTAAGGTCAACGACACTGGTTCCAACCAGTTTTTGGAGAGCAAATTGTAAGAACAGCATTAGACACTCATTGTATACATTATAGCAGGCAGCCTTTGGCATTTCTATCTCTAAGGATGTGGTTTATTTATTTGTTTATTTATTTCAATACCCTCAGGGCCCGAGGGCATTACAGAGGGGGGTGGGGGTTACAATGCAGAGAAAAAAAAAAACACATACAGAAGTACAACGTGCAGATTTGTTAACAATCACAGTGGTGCAATTACAAAACATAGTCAATAAGTGCTGATTTGAAAGATGGTGGATCCACAATTGAGACAATGGAGGGGGGGAAGGCGGTTCCATTCTGTGCAAGTTTTGGGTGAAAATGAGTTGAGAAGCAACAGGGAATGGCGACCTTAAGCCGGTGTGATCAATGTCTCCAGGTTTTCTTCCCTTTGCGTGCCCAATTATGCATGTGCTGTGGATGCCTAGGGATGCCTGTGGTGCTCTTGTGCAGATGCCAGTACCTGATGGACACGAAGAACCGCCGCCTCCTCTTTGAAGTGCACAGTCCATCGGACACGCCCGTGCTGTGGAAGAGCGAAGTCAGGGTCAGCTGCAAGAGGGTACGTGCTGCTGTTCCCTCGTGTTGTCCAAAAGAAGGAGAAAAGTGGCATTGCAACAAAAATTGCAGTGTTGGTGCTTGTTGCATACATTGCGGCGTTGAGAGAGAGGTAGCAAATTTATTTATTTATTTATTGAAGTTACCCCTAAAGGCCCTCCAGAAGAGGGTAATACATGGGGGGGGGGGCTACAATCCTATTAGTAATCAGAATACATTTTAACGAATAAGTGTAGCAAAAAACGTTAAGTAAAACATAAGGCATAACACAAAGGAAAAATGAACACTAACAGAAACAGCAAACTTTTACACATTTCCGTCACTGCGAAGAAGCTCTTGGAATTTTTTATTGTCAGTTTCTGTGGCGATGACTGATGGCAAACTATTCCATTCAGTGATAGTACGGGGAATGAATGAATTGGCATAAGACGATGAATGACAGTTTGTGTTTAACTTTGAAAAAATGATCACGGCATGGAAAGATGCCATCAGGTGACTAAAACAAATCAATGCGAAGGGATGGGTGGTGATAAAGCTTATGGAAAAGAGTTAAGCGAGCAAGTTTACGACGATACAACAAATATTCCAGTTCGGCACGTTTTGCTTTAATCTCTGCCCCTTTGCTAACTTCCTTCATGGTACTCTGCAAGTGACCATCCAATGTGAGTATAGAGGCTTCCTGGAACATCGGATATTGTCAGCAGCTGTGTTTTTGAAGAATGCAACACTAGCATGTCATATCAGATTTCTGGTAGCCTTGTAAACGAAGGCAGTGCACTGGGAAAGTGCCCGCCAGATGAAGTTGAAAAGTGCATGCCTTGAAGAATGGTGTGGACAAGTGAGGTGCGTGTGTTCTCAGCACTGAGGCAATATCCAGAGATAATCCCTTTTTGGAAGGATGAGATGGTGCCCCAGGTCAAGAATTTTACATGCACCGTATGATGCCAAAGCTCGTGGGCTCAGGGAGGAGCCGTGGCCGTCCAGTGTGCGAACCTGACTATGCCATCGACGCGCAAACGAGCTGTTTCCTCAAGCGGCTTTTAAAGAGAACTTGTAAGAATGAAGACAGGCAAGAAATTGCTGAGCACGCCTGTCCTGACAATCTTCTAGAGAACGTGTAGCAGTTCTGACGTAGATTCAGACCCACACTTTTTGTTGTGCCAAGGGCATGGTTTACGTTTACGCACAGACTGACTGAGGTGATGATTTGAATCAACTTTCTACACAGTCTGTGTACACACAGTGGTAGACGTGTGCCCCACCCGCACAGGTGTAGCTGGTGAATCTGTTGACGGATTGCACTGTACTTCCTTCCCTCCAGTCCAGTCCAGTCCAGTGCACCTTTGGAATGATGGCTCAGAGGCATTCATTCGTGCGGTACGGACCTTGGAGACGTTTCTGCAAGTGAGGCACACCTTCTGTGGCCTCAGGTCGCCAACTGCATCCTGCTTCTATATGCATAAGGAAAAGGATGAAAGACAAAAAAGAATAAGGGATGGACCAAAATTAGTGTTATCATGCAACTATGATGCTGAAAATGCCGCTGTTTAAATAAAATGCTGCAGAAGTATCCTTTCCTGTTGAGGAAGGCTTCTGCATCATTTCCTCCCGGGCTCTTTATCGGGATGTGGGTGCCGTCGATGCAGCTGGTCACGCCAGGGAACTTTGCCGCTCCATAAAATTTCTCCATAACTGCTGGGGCTTCAGCGGTGCTCGGGAACTTCATGAGCTCCGCGAACAAGGTCTCGGATATCATACACGATATGCGCACGATGATGCATGGCACTGTCGGTTGCGGTACGTTGACAGGATTGCCAGTGACGATCTGGAAGGTCCCCGTGCCGTAGAACCGCAAGGCCACGAACAGCTGAAGCAGCGGCGGCACCGGGAGACTGCGTTAGTCGGTTTTGGCACGCTACGGAAGCCTCCCAAGCAGCTCCGGTACCTCTTGTTTTGAGAAGCGATACCTGCTCACGAACTCGGCGTCGTTGTAGATCTCCATACGGTTTTGCCGATCCCTGAGCAATGGCAGCGGCGCGCGCGCGCATACCCGTATGCTCTGTCCTTGACGATATCGGCCGGGCGAGCACAGAAGCTGACGAAGTCAGAACAACTGCAGTAGGACTCGGCCATTGTGAAATACGGAAAGAGCCACTTAAGCTTGCTGAGAACCTAGCTTAAGTTCTCGGGTCGATAAGTGCATCTTTCACTTTGATTTAAGTGCAGGTGCAGTTCATGAAACACGTTAAGGGCTGGAGAGCCACTTAAGTCATAACTTAAATATTTCGTTCTTGAATATGGCAGTAAACCTTCCAGAGTGACAGGGGTATTATGTACTTGGTCTTCACCTGCCTCTTTCCCCCTTTCCATTGCTTGAAAGGCCTTCTTTACTCCCTGTTTTGTTACCTTCAGGATATCTATTTCTTCGGTGATCAGTGCCGTGATTATTTCAGCTGCTGAACAGATCTATGGGGGGGAAGGGCTTCTTTGGGTGCCTTTAAATCTCATATACACCACTCGTTTTGCTTGCATGATGAGCTCAATATTGCTGAACTGCATGCAAAAGCTTAAAGGGGCTCTGAAACACCTTTTGAGGGCAGTTCATAAATTCTCTCAAACTTTACATACATTTTGTTGTCATGAACACCTAAGTGAAACGAACACCGTCGCCGCAGTGGCTCAGTGGTTATGGCACTCGGCTGCTGACCCGAAAGACGAGGCTTCGATCTCGGCCGCAGCCGTTGAATTTCGATGGAGTCGAAATTTTGGTTGAAAGGCTCGTGTACTGTGTGATATCAGTACACATGAACCCCTTCACCGTTTTGTTATATCAACGAATTTCTTAACAAAACGGCTTATTTTTTTAGTCCTGATTTCGATTTTATTTCAATAAAAAGCATGCATTCGATCTTTAAAAATATTTGAAGCAAACACGAAGTCAAATTAGCATATTCAAGTTTATTGTTTCTCACAATACAGAAAACCAACTTCCTGCTGGTAATAAGTGATAAATATTTTCAAGCAAGTCATCAAGTGACCTTATAGTGGTCTAATCGGGAAGTGCCAGAAAAGGAAACTGAGAGGGTCACATAGGTATGTTGCTGACGTTGATCTTCATCCACTGATGTGTGCTTGCGAAGTTCGCTTCTGAGCTGACCTCTCTTCATAAGAACTGATCAGCACAACGTCATCACTGTCGTCCTTGCTCCCGGAAACAATGTGCACTTTGGTGTCTGAATCACCGTCGTCTGAAGATGACGACGACTAAGAAAAGCGTCTTTTCTCAGAAGACGGCTCAGCAAAACACGCGTCGCCTCCGACGAATGCCATTTTTAAAACCCAGGTTGTAATACAAAAAAAATGTTTATGCGTTAGAAAAAAATGAAATTAACAGGTCAGTGCTGCCATCTGTCGAGCAAAATGCCATCTAAGTCACACACGAGCGCTGCTCGTTCGAAACGCTGAAGGGAAGAACCTATTCAGTGAGGATGAGCTACAGTCGTCCAAAACGGTTTGGGGACGGCTTGGCAAGGATGAGCGCAGCTCGTCCAAAACGGTTAAAAGGTTGAAGAACCCCAGATGGTCGAAATTTCCGGAGCCCTTCACTACGGCGCCCCTCAGCCTGAGTCGCTTTGGGATGTTAAACTGCATAGACCATAAACCAAACCACGAGCCTAATGATACACTTCAGCAGAGAACACACATTGGTGCACCAAGCTCTCCTGCGTTTCACACTTCTTGCCTATCTCCATTAAGGGATGGCTGTTGGTGTTACGTTCTTTCGGACGGCTGCCGTGGCTTGTCAGCCGTGTCACTCCAGTGGGTCCGGAAGAAGCTCCGTCCTCTGGGGAATCCCATTCCTCGCGCATGGGCAGCCAGTGGTGGAGAGAGTGCAGAAAATGATGAGAGGAGAGGGAAGAGCGCGAAGACGCAGAAATTCGAAATTTGACTGCAGATAACTCGGCTTCTACAGAACGCATCAAAGCATATCTTCCTCCAGGATATTGGTGAAGTGGCGTTTTTTAACATCCCAGGGATACCAGACCTTTACGAGAACCCCTTCGGAGCCCCTTTAAGAGGACTATGCAACAAATTAAGAGTCACTTGGAAATGTTTTCGATGCTTAGAAATGACGCTAAGAAGCATTCACACCAAGTATGAGTCTTCGGAGCTGAGCCGGCAATTTATTATGAATTTTTAAAAACCGTGTTTTTTTAAATTCGCAGGCTGATTAGTGTTTTCGTAGTGACTGATTTTGAAACTAAAATCGGGAAAATAGACGTCACTAGTCCTGTGACACTGGCAGGCCATCACATGCTGTTATTCGCTGGAGCCACGGCAGCCACGGGCACACTTCCGGTAGCCGTCAAAATCATCTGCTCGAGCAGCTGTGTGACCCCCTCGGGCAAGCGCGAGCCAGCTAGGCATTGCCTTCACACATGTGGTTTCAATTTATCTCTGCTGCCCCTTTCTGTCGGGAGTTCGGAAACCACTCGCAGTGCCTTTGTCGCAGTGACAAGCAAAGAAATCCGACGCGCGCCGCAATCCAGGAAGGTAGACAGAGACCGGAGAGATGCTGCTGACGCTGCTGTGAGGTGCTGGGTGCGACAGCCAGAAGTCGCAAACCAGACTTCAGCAAATGACGTTTTCATGGGCGGGGCCCAGTCCCAGGGCTGTTTTCTTTATTTTTTTCTGGTGCCCCGCGCGTACGAGTTGAGGGGGGAGAGGAGGAGTGTGATTTTTAATCGTCTATAACTTCGTTGTTATTGGTGCTAGCTCAAAAATTCTTTTGCGTGTGTGACAAGTGATGGAATGCCCATCTCTCGTCTGCTTCAAGTGATCTCAATTAATTTACTGCATAGTCCCTTTAAAAGAGAACCAGAGTTAGGCAGTGGAACTGGAAAGTGAGCTGTGCATAGCACTACATTCAGGGGATAACTGGTTTTGTGCGGGGAGAACATGCCAACAAAGCAGTTTTGAAGTTCTCTGCTGCTTATGGAAGATGGAAGAGAGAGAGAGAGACTTTAAGGCACTGCGCCGCAGCATGTTCTCTGGTCCTCCAGAGTGTGTTGAGGTGAGAGGAACGTCAGGCATGGGGGCTGAGTTTTTTTTTTTTTCGTTTATTTATTGCTCTTTGTTGCTATACACATATACGCAAACACTTCTCGGACCCATAGCCAACAGCTAGTAATGGGTCCAGTAGAAAAAGGTATACAAGCATGCAGGCAACAATATACCAAAATAAAGACACAAGTAAGTTAGCGTACAGAAGGTTATACACCACTCTCAACACTTGTAAGAGCATCGACAAAAGAAAGGCTTGGAAAATCATTTATCACTGACCACCAAGTGGCTTGCATAGTTATTCACTCACTTACATTGCTTGAGAGATGGGCACCTTGTAGCAGATAATAATGATGAAAGGTGATGGTGATGATGCTTTTTTTCATTCATTCATTCATTCATTCATTCATTTCTGAAAAATCTAGTGTGTGCCATGGGTTGAAAGCTGAGTGAGCAGCTTGATGGGGCCCAGGAGTCTGTTACATGGCAGTGCTGCGAAGGGAATAAAATAAAAATGCAGATTAGAACAGTGTGTGCCACATATGCATGAATAAATTTCGAGAACACTATCGGACACTATTTGTTTGGTGGGAAAAACTACCACGTAGATCTTTGTGACGCATACAGATGATTAGATGAGGCACCAAACGCTCAAGATAAGAAAGGAGAAGAGATGGCTGATAATTTTGCGAAGTGCTGGAGCATTTAAGAGGCGACGAGGGTCTTAAAACTTACCTTTTTATTTATGGCTCGAATCTCACGAAATTTTGCACACAGGTGTGTTTCTCTCTTCTGATTCCAAAAATATAGTCATAATTGAGCTGGTGGTCTTAGATCAAAAGTTATCTTGAATTCTAGAGTGTAATTAGGTAATTTCATATGCAGCTTTAATGAACTTTCCCACTGCATTTTGTTGCTTTTAATTACATGAATTGATAGCCAGAGAATTACCATGCTGATGACATTCCTACTTTTTTTGTTTAGGCCACGTGTGGCTACCAATTAACTATTAGCTTAATGAGTTGCAGTGTAATATACTGAGACCTTTTACTCTTGACATAGTATATCAGGATGATATGGCTTTAGACAAAAAGTAAGAATGTCACTGGGTATGGGAACTCTCTGGCTATCAATTGACGTAAATAAAAGCAACAAAATGCAATGAGAAAGTTCATTAAAGCTGCGTAAGAAATTACCTAATTACATTCCAGACTTTGTAAGGTCTAAGTCCACCAGCTCAATTGTGATTACCTATTTGGAATCAGAAGAGAAAAGCACATCTGTGTGCAAAATTTCATGACATTCTAGCCACAAATAAAAAAAGTTAGTTTTAAGACCCCCTTGAGGCAGGCCACATTCATGTCTGCCTTGCTCAGAGCAGCGGCTGTCCCTGTGCAGGTGGTGGTGGGCTCAGAGAGCAGCGCGGAGGAAGCCTCGTCACGCTTCCTCACCCTCCGCCAGTTCCTGCACACGTACCACACCATCAAGGCATACTACACGGCTGCGGTGGCCGCCTGCGGAGCATCGCCAGCCACCTCCGACTTGGGCGCATCCACCCTGTTCAACGGGTATGTCAAGAGTGAGGTGCTGTGCGCATTCTGGGTGCTTGCAAGACGCAGGACAGAACTGGCACCAACCTTGCGCTGAACTCTTATTTGAGCTACTATCGGGGACAAAAGTGGTATACTCCACGCTGCAGGAGCCGGAGCAACGCATGGATGGATGGATAGGAGCGCCCCCTTTGAGACGGGGTGGTGGCAATTGCCACCATGCTCAGCTTTTCTTTCTTTACTATTTTTTTGTTCAACTGTGTTGTCAATTCTCATTAAGATTCGCCATCATCTTCACCTACGGTTTCCTGCAATTCTAACCTTATGCCACATCTCTGCTTTTCAGCCACCAATCCTCCAATCGCTTTTTGCTAACTTCCCCTGCAGATGTATTTACATGACCATTGTTATCTTTAAACCGTAGGGCCTCAGGAAGAGTGACTGTGCCTGCATCGACATCCGGATGGATACCATCACATTTGAGTATGAGGTGTTCAATTGCTTCCACAGATCGACCACACACTGCACATGTGTCATCTTCTTCGTTAAATTTCTTTTTGTAGCTGCGCGTTCTAAGGCACCCTGGCCTAGCTTCAAAAAGTAGGGCACTACCTCGAGTTATCGTAGAAAAATTCTTTCCTGATCTGCCTTTTCCAGTATCGATATAGTTCTACAACGGAAAACTCCATTGCAGCGCCATCTACAGGCGGCATCTGGGATCGAGACAGCCAGTGCATGACCTTTGTTATCAGCAAGCATGTCTCTTAGCTTGTTTCAATGTTTCGTGCTTTAGCTCGCCAAAAGGCCGCAGTTTTCCATTGCTCCGGCTCCCGCTGTGTGGAGTATACCACTTTTGTCCCTGATAGTACATACAAATAGTTGAACCTGGATGTAACAAACCCCCATATAGCAAATTCCTCGACATTACCAAGTGTCTCAGTTCCCTAACGCCACCCCCATTGAATGAAGTGTGTGTTTTTGAGGCCTTCATGTAACGAAGGCATTGCAGTGGTTGACCTTATTATTACAATCTCGCGGTACTGAATATCTGTTAGCTTGTGCTGAGTTACTAAATTTGGCAAAAAAGTTTCATGACGGTATGGCAGGAACACAAAAGGAATGTCTGCGCTCACCGCGAGTGACCGCAGTTGACACGATGTGCCGTGCTCCAGTGCCATTAGCGCATCTCCGCTGCTTTTGCTTTTGGAGAGTCATACCACGTGGTACTTGAACAGTTCACGCTTACAAGCAACGAAAAGTATACGCTGTGGAGGTTGCTGAAGTAGTGCGTCCGCGAAACTATGTTACTCTGCCACGTATCATTCGTTCTTCTCGAAACTCCGGTCATTGTTTGGACGAATACAGAGAGCGGTGTAAAACGATGCAGTAGCATTGAAAATCACGGTCGAAGCTGTCAAGTGCTCGTTGTTTCGGTTCTCTGGTCATAATTTTCACGGAGTGTGAACTACTTTTTGGGCGCGGATTTAGTGGAAGCGATTCGCCCTACCAACCACATATCATACTGCCACGTGTACTGTTTGCTTCTTGAAATCTCGACGAGTCGCAGTACGAAAATGTGGCAAGAGGTAAAACAAAGTCCAGGAGGTGCCAGTCATTGCACTTAAGAATTGTCGCTACGAAATATGGTTGTGTTTGCTCTGGTTGTATGGCAAACTACTTTTTGCATGCGGACTTAGCCTGCGCAAACAGGCGTGCTAGCTTTGGCAGCATTGCCTGCTGTGTATGAAATGGAGTACAGGATGTAGCAAAAAAGGCGCGGCCTAGCAGTGGGGGCTCATCACCACCACGCAGTTGCTCGTGTGATTCCAGTGCTTAAAGCTCTCGTACGTCAGAAGCGGCAGAGATTGGTGGCGACACAAGGTGAAGAGTGTTTCTTGGGGCAACAGTGGTGGGCTGACCGAGGAAGGGAACAGCAGCAGGAAGAAGCAGGTGCCTCCACGGTCGGTCTAATGACGCACACTCTTCTGTAGAAATATTTCTCCACGTTTATGACTCCGAGTAAGGGGTATTTACAGTGAACATTTTCAGTGGGATTTAGCCTGCATTAATTTCTTAGTTTGGTTTCCATTCTGCATTGTCCTTTAGAGCCTTCTCGCGATAACTGTACATAATGAAAACCTGCATGTAATGAAAAATCCCAGACTTGGTTCAGTCTCCATAACCATGGGAAATGCGCAAAGAAAAGAAAAAAGACACGGACAAGAAGAGGGCAAGAATGTAGTCAGTTGCGAGTATGCGCTCGTCCTTGTGCTCTTCTCGTGCGTCTTTTTTTTTTTCCGCATCTCCCTTGCTTAAGTACGCACGACCAACTCGCCCAACAACGTTCACTCCTAAATCTTGTCTTAGTTTCTTTATATCCAAGTTTAACTACAAAATTGTGGGTCTGCTTAATGCATCTTAACAGAGCAGTGCAATAGGGGTGTGTTCGGGATTTATTGCGCACACAGTTGAAAGATGATGACATCCAAAGCGCAGAGTGAGAGAGTGGCAGTTAAACATGTGGTGTGTTCGGCTGCAGCGATGGCGTAGTGGTCTAATGCAGTGGCCGGCAAAGCCGATCTGTTCACACTGCCGTGAGTTCAGATCCCACTCGCGGCCATCAGCTGTTTTATTTTTCTATTAACTTATTACATCCTGCATTCACCTCACACTTGTGGCGCCCTCCTATACTTGCCCTCTCCGGTAGCGATGTTGATACAGCTGCAACCTTCCAGCTCCTCCAGTGGTGATGGATTTCAAAATTTGGTGCCATCATGTGATTGGTTCCTTGATGTCACACGGCCTTGATGACACCACAGCTCTGGCAACCAGGGACTGAATTTCGTGGCAGAGGACACCAGGGCTTTGTCTTGATGGCAGCTTAAATGCTATGGCATTAGTAAACAAGGGTTGCATGGGTGCAGAAAGGCCTTGGGTTCAGGAAAGTAAAAACAGCGCTAAATTTTACACAAACCACACAGAAAGACGGACAGGACGGGCACTGACTCCAATGATGTTTATTGAAAGCCACATGTTGCATATGTATAGCCTGAAGAAGGTGAACGCATGCGCATTTCTTACATGGTAAAAAAACACACACACGAATGAAAACTTCTCATAATTGCGTATTTTTTAGCAATCTGTGCTCACTTCCTCGTAGGGAGATAGAAGTGGTGCTGACGCACATGCCACCCCTCTCTTTGATTAAAAAGGCTTCTACCAGTTCGCGAGCTAATCCATTTTTACTTCTAGCTAGAATTTTAATCTCGTCAGGCCGTGGTACATTTCATCAGTGCAAGAGTGGCAGTGGGCGGGTAGGTTTTCGGACGAATCTGATGCGTTCCGTAACGACCTTCTATGTTCCCTTTTATGTGTGTGTTTTTCTGCCATGTAAGAAATGTGCATGCGTTCACCTTCTTCGGGCTGTATAGACCAGATTTTTTTACCCTCGCCCGCAGGCTGCGGCTGCGCCCCTACTCTTGACACCAGTTGCAATCTGTTGGCGCGCGAGGCCCGAGGGACTGCGGGTCGCGCCGGCGCCGCGCGTACAATACGCCTTTACGTGTTCGCTTCTGTCGTTGTGCTTCATCATAATGTATGAAAGTGTGTGCTGTGCATCACTACACGCATTTTCCCTCTACCAGACAGTACTGCGGTTATCTTGCGCGCAGTTAGTCATTAACGTGACATCTTCGAGTTTTTTTCCGTTCATTTGGATGTGAGTGAGTGCAGCGAGGCGTTGCGCGTCTGTCTCGTTGTTTGTGCACACCATGATGATATTCTTCTGGCTCAGGATTCTGAGCGCTGGCACCGCAGCGGAGACGCTGCTCCACCGAGCCGCCGGTGCGGCGGCGCTGTTCAGGAAAATTCTGGAATACTATTGCGAACGGCAAGGATTTTTGCCGCGAAGTAGTCGGCCAGGTAGGTTACGGACTGGAAACCAGTACTTCTAAGCAGATTTCTGCGCTGGCGTGTCGTTTGTTGCCGTCATTTACATGCGCTATCATCTATGATAATTTTATGCATAGGAATGTGGATTTATTGATTTCACTCAATGGTGTAGTAACTGGATAGGTGAGCTGCAGACTGAAGGTTGTCCCGACGAAGCGCGTGTTTTTGATCACCTGTACGTGTTCGGCATCCTTGCGCTGAGATTGCTCTTGTTCCCATTAAACACACTTCATGCACAGGATTGTAAGCACAACCCCTACCGATTTGACTTGCTCTTTCTGCTCGCATGTCACATGTATTGGGGATTTAAAGGGTTTACCATAGTAGCTTTCTGCTGTTGGTATCTACCTTAATCATAAGAAAATATACGCGATTTTATTACATTCATTCACACTAAGCCAAACGGCTACGCAACGCTGTCACAAGCGGTGAGAGCTCCCGAATAAAATGAATGCGACTTCGGACCTCAGAATTCGTGAAAGCTTGATTCACTGATTAAAACAGATGCTTGGGCAAGTTGGTAACTCATTTTTACCGGAACAGCGTGCACTAAGACACGGACACGAAGGGAGACACGACACACACGAGCGCTGTCTTTCAACTGGTGTTTATTGTTTGGAATGAGGCATATATACACACAGTGCATATATACACAGTTCCAACAACACAAGGAAAACAACCATCCATTCATAGATTCATAGTCAATTCATGCATGTCACACTGAACAAGGACGATAACAACATTATCATTTTCCCTTCACTAAAAATGCCAATTCTTTTGAACTGATCGATAAAGAGGGGCTACTGGCAGCCAGTAGCCCCTCTTTATCGATCAGATCAAAAGAATTGGCATTTTTAGTGAAGGGAAAATGATAATGTTGTTATCGTCCTTGTTCAGTGTGACATGCATGAATTGACTATGAATCTATGAATGGATGGTTGTTTTCCTTGTGTTGTTGGAACTGTGTATATGTGCCTCGTTCCAAACAATAAACACCAGTTGAAAGACAGCGCTCGTGTGTGTCGTGTCTCCCTTCGTATCCGTGTCTTAGTGCGCGCTGTTCTGGTGAAAGCTTGATTCACTGCTCATATCTATTCAAGCTTTGATAAATTGAGCGAAAGTACGTTTTTATGCACCAGGTTGCATAAACTATGACAAAATTTGTTTTCTGTTGGCGATGCGACTCAGTTAAGCTCACAGCGGTAATTTGTTGATGAACTGGTGCACCACGCAGGCGACAAGAAAGCCCTGTTTGTGGGGGGTGCTTTATGGCCGGCAGGAAGGATTAAGAGTGCATGGGAATTGGAATTGCATGCTAGCCGCACACCTAATACTGGATATTGGACAAAAAGTTTTCTTTGTGATGGAGCACCAAGACGGAAGCGATATAAGCACGGGCGCATTCTAAGCGCCGACACAGTTAATATGAATGTCAAACTAAATGTCATTAAAACACGTCAATTTTATCACTTTGATAACGTAAATACTTCCTGCAACAGAGCCACTCTGCGGAAGCATGCTCGGCAATGTTTTTTTAGCGTCCAAAGTGCGGCTCTATGCAGGCGCGGCTGTGGAGCTGCCGCAGTCCCCAAAGAAACGCTCGCACCACGGCGCGCCAGTCGGCTGAAAATGGCCGCGCCCGGGAGTGGCTCTGGATTCTGGTCTATAAGTGCAACATGTGGCTTTCTATAAACATAGTTGGAGTCAGCGCCCGTCCTGTCCGTCTTTCTGTGTGATTTGTGTACAATTTAGCGCTGTTTTTACTTCCCTGAACACACTGTCACACCAACTAGCCCAGCAAAAGGTATAGAAAGGACTCTTCACAAAAAAAGTATGGCTTGAAGGAAATGCATTTCGCTGTGATACAGGTAAATGGGCACATCACTGATGCACTCCGTGCCTCCCTTGTCGGTAAAATATGTTCCAAGTTCTTTTTGTCTTTGCAGCTACGCAGCATCTTGACACTTTTGAGCAGAGG
This sequence comes from Amblyomma mixtum, assembly GCF_055824585.1. NCBI lineage: Eukaryota > Metazoa > Arthropoda > Arachnida > Ixodida > Ixodidae > Amblyomma > Amblyomma mixtum. The sequence goes on from NC_143012.1 coordinate 134,485,821, forward strand.
CTCAGTGGAAGGGTAGCGCAGTAGATTCCAAGAGAGGGCAAAGGTAGCATGGGACGTGAGAGGGGGGTCTGGGGGTTGGTTGGGGCCGATGGCGAGGGGGTGTGTCCTCTCGCCACTGGTCCTGGAACCTCTGCCTGCTTCCCTGGCCAGGGTGCTGGGCTCTTCCGAGCCGGGTGCTGAGCTGGAGGAGTGCTGCATCTGCATGGAGCACAGGCCGGAGGTGACGCTGCCCTGCACCCACAGCTACTGCCTGCGATGCATCGAGCAGTGGTGAGTCTCGTCCTCCTGGAGGGCAGCACACCCAAATGAACTGCTAAGCATGATCAGTGAGTTAGACAGGCAGAGCAGAACGGTGGGGCTAGAAATTAACATGCAGAAAACCGAAGTAATGTACAACAGCCTAGCAAGGGAAGGACAGTACGCAATTGGTAGCGAGGTGCTGGAAGTAGTAAGAGAATATGTCTACTTAGGGCAGGTAGTGACCGCAGATCCGGATCACGAGAGGGAAATAACTAGAAGAATAAGAATGGGGTGGAGCACATATGGCAGGCTCTCTCAGGTCATGAAAGGCAGTTTGCCAATATCCCCCAAGAGAAAAGTATACAACAGCTGTATCTTACCAGTACTCACCTACGGGGCAGAAACGTGGAGGTTAACAAAGAGGGTTCAGCTTAATTTAAGTACAACACAGCGAGCTATGGAAAGGAAAATGATAGGTGTAACGTTAAGAGATCGGAAGTGGGCGGAAGGCAAGATAACCGCTGGTCCTTAAGGGTAACGGAGTGGATCCCAAGAGAAGGCAAACGTAGCAGGGGTGGCAGAAAGTTAGGTGGGTGGTTGAGATTAAGATGTTTGCGGGAATACGGTGGCTGCAACTAGCAAAGGACAGGGTTAATTGGAGAGACATGGGAGAGGCGTTTGCCCTGCAGTGGGCGTAGTCAGGCTGATGATGATGATGATGATTTTTTTGTCTGTTCCACATGTTTTTTAAGAAGACATTTAAAATATAGTATCAGTGAAGCTCAAATGGAGGAACTCTGAGACAAGACAGCTTATGGCTTAGCTATACATGAGGCTCTGAGTTTTCTGAAGTCGAGCTAAGCAGTCTGTCAGATCAGTGTGGCCGAGTGAAAAAGAAAAACTCAAGCAGGTGAGTACAACAAGAAAAGGCAGATCTAAAACTGTGCTGGAGCAATGTAAAAAGACTCATACTGTTCAAGCTCTTTTACTACTGCAGTGCGAATTATGTGGTCAAATGTAATTCGAATGTTTTTCTCTGTTGCAGATTAGGATGTACTATCCTTAAACCTGTGAAGTTGTAAATAAATGGCAGGAACAGAATACTGTCACAGTTGTCAGTAATCTTTACTGGGTTGTTAGGAAAGCAGTGCAAGTAATGTGTATTGTGTATGTAGGGGTGTTGGTGCTGGTTTCATTTTAGTGGATTGTCTGGTGCCTTGTAGGTGTGTACTTTGTAATCGGGTGCCAAGTGTCATGTAACAGATGAGGATAAATAGTTTGTCCCTGTGAAGTAAAGCGTCTTCATCTACCACTCAATCAGTCAGCCTCATCCATGTTCCTCCGGGGCCCGTCCCCAACTCTTAATAATGTGCAAAATCGATAAGCCGTGTGTCACGGGGGGGGGGGGGGGCTTCAGACAGCGCGTAAGAGATTGGACGGCAGTTGTGTCGGACGCACCTCAGCTGGGGGGGATGTGGTGGTCCCCTTGTGCAGGAACGTGTCCAACACCACGTGCCCCCTGTGCCGAGAGGAGTTTGCGGACACCCGAGAAACGTGGGTCATGTCGGAGGCGCCCGAGTCGTCGGAGGTGCTGAGCGAGATGCAGAGGGCTCTGGCCCAGCTCCCCAGGCAGGGCTCAGACTGATCCTGCTGTTCTCCTTGGATCCAGCCGTGACTGGCTTTTCTTGGACCAAGAGCCATCAGTGTGTCGTGGAATGGGCTGTGCTGTCGCTCAGCAGAACCTCGCTGGGAAGCACTTGACTCCTCCCGAGTGGGGAAGGCGCATCTGGCACTGCTCTTAACGTGCTCTTGGCCTTGCTGTCAATCGGACATTTGGTTCAGAGGCTGGTGTTTACTGCGAGACGTCGGGACTGTTGACTCAGATGCTGTCACAAGACAAGGTTTTCTGGCAGAAGGTGCGGGTTGCATGAGCAGTCACAAGTGCTTGAGGTGGCATCTTCACTCGCAGAGGCATAGCACAGCGCTCTCCAGCCTCTTTGGACAGTGCATTGCGGCCACTAGGCTGACTTTCTCCTGGCTTGCTCATATTGCCGCTTGTAGTGCTGTGGCGAGGCTGTATACAGAAGCGCCTTTGTAGAACTGAATTGTGTGCTTGCAGCCAGAGTCGCATGGAAGAAGAATTTCTTCTATCCATGCTTGTTGTTGTACAGGCTGCATAGTGTGATAGAATAGTCTGCCAACAAGCTGAGGTCAGACACTCGGGAGAGGAAGCAAGATTATAAGATCAACCTGTGATTGATGCTGCCATGTTTCTCGATGGAGCTGTGATGAATTGCTTTCAGTGGGGGGCACCACTGTCTTCGTGCTGCACTCTGTTCTGCCAACATCCCTGCAGCTCAGTGTTGTCCACACTGGGCAAGGTTGTGCCAGTGGGTGGCAAAAACACAATTGCACCACTCCTGAAAGGACTGCAGTGCAGCGAACTTTCCTTCAGGACAAGAATGCACAACACGACTATGTGAGTGCTGGCTCAAAGCGATGCAGCCGTAAATAAATTGTACTACAGGAATACTGTTTTATGGAAGCAGGAAATGCTCTTCTGCTTTTCACGCATCAAAGCGTGCTTTCAGTTCAGTGACCACAGCTGTGTTTTGCAGCTCTCTACAGACATGCTGTGCAAAACTGGAAAAACCATGCGAGCAGCGATGACTGCAGTTTTTCTCCGGAAAATGCCACGCCTGGTGAAATGCATGGCTGAGCAGGCTAGCGTATTATGGAGGCCATTCTGTAGAATTAAGTTTCAATTCTCTTTTTTGTTGCACTATTAGGCTGTGACATAAAAGAATATTTGATGCGTAATGAGTTCCCAGAACACAAAGCTGAAGGCTGTCAGTAACATGTAAAAAAAAAAAATACATACAGTTGAACCTCGTTACAATGAAGCTGAAGAGACCTGGCGATTACTTTGTTATAGCCGTAGCTTTGCTATAAGTAAGTGTTGACTGAGTTTCCAAGCGGAATGATCATTCCTTCGTTATATTCATTATTTCGTTGTAAACCATTTCATTACTTCAAGGCTCGACTGTACATAAGCATCATCACACAGGGAGGGGACCAGCAGCTCAATTTTTAACTGAATTTTTTTGGCATAATGGGAAGTTTCGTGTCCAAGGCACCTGATTCTATGGTGGTTTTGTTATATACACTGTAGAAACATTTCACTGGTGATTCTTTGATCAGTGAATGGTCTCATTGTTATTAGAGAGTTTTAGTATAGCGTATGAGCGCTTACATACACTATACGCAAGCATTTAGCGGGAGGTTACTGTGGAAGTCGCAAGAGCACCTTTAGTTTACCGTAGAACCGCACGAACACAACGATAGCCAAGGCCGCAGTGGCGCCATCTGGTGTGATAATGTGAAAACATTTTGTGTCGTATTTTTCGCGGTTAGCCAACGCATTGGCCAAGCTGATCCAAGTCGTATCACGTAGATAGCCGGTTGCATGGCGTCCGCGATGAGTCGCGCACTGTGCAGTCGAGGCAGGGCCTAGCTTTTTTTTAAATTTTTTTAGGTAATCGAACCGAGCAAGGTTTTTTTAAGAACCTCATGGTATGTACTACTATTCTCTCGGACCCCTACTGCCCTACAGCCGAAACGGCCTAAACGGCTTCTTTTGGCAAGGCTGTGACTATCTTGGCATAAAAATCGAAATCAAGCCAATCCACAGTCGGCGGTGTTTTGATAGGGTTAGGAACGGCGGAATCGTTACACAGAATCCAAAATAGGGCAAGTTTATCACTTATTCGTGCTGCTGTCGGCGAGAGGAGGCATAGCGAATATCACACGTTCCATTTAAGGGCAACGAATGTGCCTAAAAACCCAGTAACACGACATCTTCTCTCCGAAGCGGGCGACGTGGGTGCCACCATGTTGACAACGCTATTTTTCTTGGCGTACGCAAGAGCACGCACGCTAAATTCGAAAAATAGCGTACGTAACGAGAACGTACGTAATCCATCGGTTTGAAATAGCGTTTGGCGCATGCGCAGTACGACTGACGCTATTTTATAGCGTACGCTATGCCTTTGCGTATGTCTACGTACGCTATACTAAAACTCTCTATTATGTAACGTCAAAATGAAAAAAAAAAAAACACGAACACCAGGGCGTTTATAAGTTTCACTACAAACAATTTTATCTATTAAAGGGACTATGCAATGAATTAAAAGTCACTTGTAAATGTTTTCAATGCTTGGAAATGATGCTCAGAAGCATTCACACCAAGTATGAGTCTGGAACTGAGCCGGCAATTTATTATGAATTTTTAAAAACCGCATTTTTTAAAATTCACAGGCCGATTGGTGTCTTCGTAGAGACAGACTTTGAAACCAAAATCGGGAAAATAGACGTCACTAGTCCCATGACGTCGGCAGGCCACCACACGTTGTCATTTGCTGGAGCCACGACGTCACGGGCACGCTTCCGGTAGTGGTGAAAATCGTCTGCTCGAGCCGCCGCGCGACTCCCTCGGGCAAGCGCGAGCCAGGGCATTGCCTTCACCGCATATGTTTTCAATTTACCTCTGCCGCCTCTTTCTGTCGGGAGTTCGGAAACCACTCGCAGTGCCTTTGTCGCAGTGACAAGAAAGAAATCCGACGTGCGCCGCAATCCAGGAAGGCGAGGAGAGACCGGAGAGACGCTGCCAACGCTGCTGCTGGTTTTCTGGGTGAGGCTGGGTGCGACAACCGGAAGTCGCAAACCGAATGTCAGGGAATGACGCAATCAAGGGCGTTGCCCAGTCCCGGAGCTGTTTTCTTTATTTTTTCTCGGTGCTCCGCGCGTACGAGTTGAGGGAGGAGAGGAGGAGCGTGATTTTTAATCGCCTGTAACTTCATTGTTATTGATGCTAGCTCAAAAATTCTTGCGCTGGGGTGACGAGTGATGCAATGCCTATCATCCGTCTGCTTTACGTAGTCGCAATTAATTTACTGCATGGTACCTTTAAGTAATAATATTTGGTTATGCAAATTGCAAGCACATAGTATTTGAGGATTGAGCTGTGTTCTTCTTTTCGCCAGCAGAAGCAAGTGACTCCTCTGGAGAGATCCTCCGTTGTGGCGCACTTAAAGGCAGTCCCCTCTCTGTTTCGCTCTTCAAGGTTAGGTTAGGTTAGAAGAAACACACGCACTTTGTTTGTTGCCTCCTTACAGGTGTGGGTGTTTACTTTGAGGAGACCCATTGAGCCTTTTCCATCAGTCAACTGCCTCGTAATATTCCTCGCAGCAATTTTCAATTCTAGTACAAACACACCCAGAACACTGAGGCGAGGGTACGCGCCACATTTGAGATCTTCTTATGAAATCATTGGCGCAGCTGTGTTCCCCTCCCCCCCCCCCCCCCTTTTTTTTCCTACAGAGAGAATAGTTGGAACAGCTGGAAAGTGGTGTCATTGAAATTTTCTCATTGTGCGTACGAAATTTTTGACGCTCATGTAGGTTCCCAATGAATATCGCGGCCGCACAGCGAATTTCCCACGCAGTCTTCCAGCTCCTACGTCTTCGTTGCAAGCGAGCACCACATCCGGTGGATGGTTGTTCCATCAGAGATCCGAAGCAGTAATGCATTGTTGAACTGGCACGTTGATCTCATTTGTACTAGGCCAGTTATGAATGGGCACAATTTCGTGTCTGCACTTTGCCTTAAGTTTCAGTTGTGAAACATAGTGACATTTGTTAATCAGGCATTGTGCTGCAGGGTTAGTTGAGGCATAAGTGAAACAGCGCGAAAGAAGAAGCCTGGAGGCGAAGCAGAGAAGGGACAGGAAAGAGCGCTGAACTCGCAACTGAATTTTATTGAGCTAAACTCGCACAATATAAAGGAAGGCAGTGGCAAAGATAGTCGGATGCAGTCAACGTCACATGGTGTGAAGAGCCATAAAAGTGATAAAAACCTAACAGGGTGATGAAGCTAAAAGTGCCGCCGCGGTGGCTCAGTGGCTATGGTGCTCGGCTGCTGACCCGAAAGACGCGGGTTCGATCCCGGCTGCGGCGGTTGAATTTCTTTGGAGGAGAAATTCTAGAGGCCCGTGTGCTGTGCGATGTCAGTGCACGTTAAAGATCCCCAGATGGTCGAAATTTCCGGAGCCCTCCACTACGGCGTCTCTCATAGCCTTAGTTGCTTTGGGACGTTAAACCCCATAAACCAAACCAAACCAAACCAAACCAAACCGAAGCTATAAGTCAACTGAATATCAAAAGGGATGATAACAAAATGAAAAAAAAAAAGTACACTTGATGGCTATAAACAGTTAATGTCACATGGTGTAAAGATCCATAAATACATATAAAACATCAATCGCAGGTAACAGGGGTAAAACCGATAAAAACTGACAAAATGGCATTGTGGAAAGAATATGAACTGAATGTGACAACGTGTGGCTAAAAAAAGTGCACAGACCTTAACAATAAAATGATGAAACAGTGACACTCAATGATTTAAACACTTGTAGTCAGCAATAAAAATTCAGAAATTTTGTTCCTTTGGCTTTGTGTGCACTCATTGTCGCAAGGATATGGAGGCTGATAAGTTTCTTGAGTGGGGCAAGCACTAGTGGGCAACAAAACATGGCTGACTGACGCAGGTGGATAATCAGAGAGGCTTTACTGTGGAGGAGATCTTGTTATACCTCCTAGGCTGTATAAAGAAAAGTGACTCGTCACACAGCACACTTGAGCTACTGTGCTTGCATGCAAAGTATGTGCTCCTCAAGTGAACATTCTGTGACGTAAGGCGTCCCCGTTTTAATTCCGTAGGAAAAAATTTTTTATTTCAATACCTCTCACTGCAACTCTGTGCCAATAATGACAAACTTAATTGTGTACCAGTTCTTTACATAGCAGCTTGCCAACCTTAACCCAGGGGTGAGACTTTGAAAACCAGTTTCGAAGTTCGCTGGCCAGCAGTTGTTATAGTAATAGCTATGGCTGTTACAGCTCAGAACTAGTTTTAGTGTTTGTTTACTTTTATTTTTTCTACTAATGTACCTTTTTCTTAAAATCTAAATAACCGCAAAGTGTCGCAATTTTGTATGAAACTAGCAACGTGCGCTTTACACAGTTGGGACTAAAATGCGCTTCGGAGAAAAACCACATTTGTTGTTTTTTTGTGTGTCGATCAAATAACACTGCTACATATTAAATTAAGGTTTTGTCTTTTGGTGAGAAAAAGAAATGCACCTACGCTAATGATTCTACTTCCAGCTATGTAAATGCGATTAGTTAACATCTGTGAAAAAATTTGTTTGCTTATGTGTTATAGCTCCCGAGAAAAAGGTACATAAACCTCCAAAAACGTTGTTTTGAGAAAACTGCTAATGAAGTCTCTGAAAACCACTTTCTTCACCAAAACTTCCCTTCGCAGAGGAGCTACAGGAGGAGCCTTAGAGGCTAAAAAATCTGCAAACGAAGCCAAACTCCAAACCGAAACCAAAACCTGAGTTTCCAATAAAAAAAATTCCTGAGCATTGAATTTTTGCAAGTATCCTAAACGACTAGACCACGTCAAGGTGCGCCAACTTTTCCGGTCCATGTGACAAACAAAAATGACAAAAAAATTATTTTCGAAATTGCGAATACCCAAGTGTAATATATTTTGTGAAAGGTAAAGAAATTCGCTATCAGATGATCGCAAAATCTCAAAATCTAATTTTTTGACCAAGTTTCACCCCACCGTGATATTTGGTGCTCCAGAGTGCCTTATTGGTTCAAAGTGCTCCAGACTGCTCCTCGGTCATTCTGCTGCTCCAGAGTGCTCCAAATGGGAAATTTTGCTCCAGATTGCATTTTACCAGCAGCATCACTGTATTTGTGATATAAGGAAAGGCAGTGATGCATATTGCTGGTGTAGTGTGCCAACTGTGACGGGTTCCGCTACCGTCATGCGCCGACACTACGCTGCGCCTGACTACAACAAAGTTGCCCCGCTCTCTTGGTGCTGGCTACGCCTGTCTACGCTGCAAGATCCTACACGGAGGTTCAGTCTCTCCGAGTGCGCCTAATAAACGCACCCCCACACTGGAATTAGTTTCACTGCAATTTGTGCAGGCAGGCTGTTCCAGTCGTTTGTTGTTCATGGAAAAAAAACTATTGCAGGAATACGGTGGACGTGGCTCGCTAAGGACAGGGTCAATGGGAGAGACATGGGAGAGGCCTTTGCCCTGCAGTGGGTGTAGTCAGGCTGATGATGATCATCATCATCATCAGCCTGACTACCCCACTGCAGGGCAAAGGAATCTCCCCTCTCTCTCCAATTAACCCTGTCCTTTTGCCAGTTGCGGCCACCGTATCCCCGTGAACTTCCTAATCTCATCCGCCCGCCTAACCTTCTGCCGCCCCCTGCTACGTTTGCCTTCTCTTGGAATCCACTCCGTTACCCTTAAGGGGGGACACTACCCTAAACAGTGAACTTTTGAACCATTTGCTCGATTTGATTGAAACTTGTGGGGCTAGTTTATATTACTGGTGGGACCACCTCTGCCAAATTTGATTATTCTAGAATAAATATGAAGCAGGTTATGCAACCTTTATGCCAAGGAGGACTATGCTTCCTTAGGAAAACTATTGTTTGAAAATAAGAGTAATTTTTTCAATTTCTTGTGTTATGTGGCATTGGGAATGTCCAGAGCACACAACTATGGAATTATTTTGCTTAGTTCTCCTATATTTTGAAAAAAATGATACCATGCAAAGAATGACATTGGATTTTCATTTTACGTTAATTTTTTTAAAGTCATTTTTCAGTGTGAAAAAAGGGAAAAAATAGACAAACTGTGCGCACAGTTGTGTTCCTCATCAAATTTCGCTCCAGAAAACCTGCTACAATACCAATATTATCAAGTAATATTGGAATGATAGTTTTTCTAAGCTGACAGTTTACTGGAGAAACAGGAGATGAGAAAAATAGACTCACATGATTGAAAATCATCCTATTTTATTTTAAGCACTACAATGTTCAAGACAAGTCCCCCCCCCCTCTGAGTAATAAAATTTGGCAGAGGTGGTCCCAGCAGTGATATTCGCAACTTTCAATGAAATCGAGCAAGCGGTTCAAAGTTCACTTTTTGGGTAGTGTCCCACCTTAAGGACCAGCGGTTATCTTGCCTTCGCATTACACGCCCTGCCAAGGCCCACTTCTTCCTCTTGATTTCGACTAGGATATCATTAACCCATGTTTGTTCCCTCACCCACTCCACCCTCTTCCGATCTAACGTTACACCTATCCCTTTTCTTTCCATGGCTCACTGCGTTGTCCTTGACTTAAGCTGAACCCTCTTTGCTAGCCTCCACGTTTCTGCCCCATAGGTGAGTGCAGGTAAGGTACAGCTGTTGTATACTTTTCTCTTGGGGGTTATTGGTAAACTGCCATTCATGACCTTAGAGAACCTGCCATATGCTCTCCAGCCCATTCTTCTAGTTATTTCCCTCTTGTGATCATGATCAGCGGTCACCACCTTCCCTAAGTAGACATATTCTCTTACTACTTCCAGCATCGCGCTACCAATTGCGAACTGCTGTTCCCTTGCTAGGCTGTTGAACATTCCTTTGGTTTTCTGCGTGTTAATTTTTAACCCCACCGTTCTGCTCTGCCTGTCTAACTCATTGATCATACTTTGCAGTTCATGTCCTGAGTGGCTTAGCAAGGCAATGTCATCAGTGAATCGCAAATTACTCAGGTATTCTCTATTAACTCTTATCCCCAACTGTTCCCATTCCAGTCCCTGGAATACCTCCTGTAAACAGGCAGTGAATAGGATAAGTGAGATCATGTCTCACAAGAAAAAAGTGCGGGTGGAAACATAACATAACGGCTCATGTATGCATTTCTCTTTTGGAATAGCAGTTTTACCACTTGGTACATTATGAAAGGTGTCCCCATAGCCTGAGTTGCTTTGGGACATTAAAGCCCCATCAGACAAACATTATGAAAGGAAGAGAGTCTCAAATTTTTTTCGAGTAACAGGCACCCCTCAAATCAAAAAAGCTTTCTTTGAAATCAAAATCTCCAGAGGCAAATCTAACGGCCCGTTTTTGGACACACTCCAGTTCCTCAATATTCTAATTTGTATTCATTTTGCATACAAAACTATGCACTTTACATTTGGGCTCACTTGAATTGAAAGCCTTGTTTTGTTTAGAATAGCTTAAAGACTACGCCCGTTTAGAACTACACAAATCTGTTCATTCGATGCATACTGCATTCAGCTGCCTGAAACTGCTGATCATCAACAGCAGTTCTTTTGTGATTCTGCAGCATTGTAAGTTCACTTTGTGGATGCAAGCTCTCAAGAGCTTTGTGTCAAAAGGTGATGTTAATTCGTCGGATTTTAGTTTGGACAGAGGTGACTGCTCCGCTCGGGACGCTTTACCAACAGGTGTTCGTCTGTAACTTTCATTTTAGGTCCTGCCTGAAGGTTATGGACAATTCTGTGACACCAGCGTTTATTTCTTTCGTGCCTGCATTGCAGCAGGGGGAGTCACTTTCACAGAAACGACAAATCGTGCACTTGTCGAGTGAGATAAGGCCTCAAAAGGATCTCGCAAAGAGTGAACAATGGAGACCTTTAAAAGTGCATCGTGCGGGCCAGTCAATGACACATCATGCGTCCCTGCAGGGAACTGCCCTGCATTTATTCTTCAGCCTGTTTTATACACAATATGCAGAGGACACCCTGTCCACAGGGGGGCGTATTTCACCACCAACATAGCGTGCACCACATGCATACCTGTTTATAAACAAACAAACACGAAAATTTTTTTCTTGAGGCCAAGGACAGCTTTCTAGCTTGGAAAACAGAAAAGACAACGAAATCAAAACCTACGTGGGCATACATAAAAAATCGGAGTACTGAATACAGTCACTGCACTTGCTCAATATTCTTGTAGGCAGTCCCCATTGAGTTGTCCTCCAGGGAGCCACTGCTTGCTGCGGACTTGTCGGCACAATGTGCCAGTTGGATTTTGCGCCACAGTTGGGTCGCGTTATGCGCCCGCAGGGGCAGCACATTCTTTAAAATCGTCATCGTGATGATGACCACCAAGGCAGAAATCTTCTCTGGTTGGCAGTTGCTGCTTGTGATTCCATCGCAGGAGTTGCCCGTCATTGCAACATATCCCTTTCAGGCGCCATTTTTTGTTTTGACTGAAACCAATTACTTTTTCACCTAAGCAGTATGTTCAGGCCTCAAGAAAGGGAATTTGTTAGTTTTCGAACGTGGAAGACCAGCAGGCAAGTTTTTACAACGATGTGGAGAATTCCATGCGAAGTGCCAGATTTGCCATGCTTCTGACGCAATGCATCATGCGGCTCTGTCGATAGCACATCATGCGTCACTTGCTTTTGAAAATGAACCACCCAGCGTTTATTTTATTCTTCACTGGTCTGATACACAATATGCAGAGGAGGGCGTATGCCACCATGAACATAGCACACATTACATGCTGTGCCGATTGCGACACAGATTATGATGCAAAAGGAAGTTCATAAAGTTTTAAATGGTGATTCCATTTCTTTGAAACATAGGATGCCTGCTTTGGATACTTCTTTTAATGTCTATACTAGTCAGAGTAATAAATATCACACGAAGAGTTTTAACCTCCGGCTTGTTCTGCAATGTTTAAGGTTTAGCCAAATGAAGATAGCTTTTGCTTCCTGGTATGCTAAGTGTCCAGTTGAAATTTCTGAGAAGAAAATGTATTTCCCTATTCTGAATCACTTTCAGTTTGTCTACACGCTCTTGCATGTATGGGTCCCAACAGATAGATGCATATTCAAGTATCATGCGGACGTGAGTAAAATAAAACTGTTCTTTGAGGTGTTTGGGCTGAGCTTCTTGTTAAGAAACCTAAGATACCAGCAGCTTTCTTCACAATGTATTCAACATGTTTTGACCACCTTAGGGTAGCAGTGAGATAAATGCCTATGCTTAAAATTTTGCGCTTTGTTCAACACCACATGGTTGGTAGTATATTACCTTCAGGCGCGAAGTAAGAAATACGACAAAAAAAAATTTTTGAATTTAATGGAACCATGTTTCTACGAGTCGCTCCAGCACATTTCAGTCGGCAAAATATTTTTGATTGCGCTTTGGAAAAAAAAATTGGGTTGTGTGCACACTGTGCCTGGATGCAACTTTCCAGGTTTTGACTGTGAGGAAAGTTTAATGGTTACAAATAAATTTTTGGGCACATTTGCTACTACAGAGCCCATTTGGTGATGATACCTTTAAGCCTATACAATGGAATTTCACATTTTATGAAATTCATAAAAGCAGTAACATTTGTTGCTAGGCCATTCTGCAATGCCTTTGAGGACTACAATATAGAATTTCACATTTTGCTATGCATTTCATAAAAGCAGTAACTTGCGGCAGACGAAAGCAACGCTTCAGGAAAAAGGCTCAGGATTCCAGGCAGTCAGTCTCATTTTGTTGCTTCTCCCTGCTCCACTTGCTGCCTTTGACATCTTCCCAACGTCGATATGGTATTCAACACCATGTTCACTGGCCCATTATTGTGCTACCTGGCAATGACAGTGTCTTTTTCGCTTACCTTCCTGTTGTAGCCCCCCCCCCCCCCTTCCACTTCAATTCCTTCGCACTTTTCAAAGGTCATCCGAGGAGTTGGTTTGATCAGATGGTTCCAGTGGCTAAAATTCTAACCTCCTTTAGTTCACGGTAGACCGAGTAAAAATAGTTATCATTGTAAACCTTTGTGTTGTGCCCATGATGCTGTACAAGCCACATGACTATAGAACCCCCAAAACCAAGGTGGGGATGGTGCTTGCTTATGCCTGTGCCCTTCCCATGGTTGGGCAAGAGTACACTAAATGAGGAGTCTACTATGTTGATGTGGCCGGCCCTCCCCCCAGGGGGTTTTACATAGCGGCAGTTATACTCCAGGAAAAGCAGGTTGACGGGCTCTGCGTTCTAGCTCTGAATGTGACACAGGCAGAGGATGTAGCCTCTGTGCTTGCCATAGCTGACCCAAGCTCAGAATTTATCCTTAAAGACTCTTGCCGGGCTTGTGTGGGCGACCTAGTGGGTGAGATAGCTCCGCCCTTGCTAGTCGACTGCTGATCCTGCCCCGAAACACATAATTTGGACTTCTGGATTTAGGCACTCGGCGTAATGAAGCTCCTGACACAACGGCCTGAGCGCTTACTTCCCAGGAACCTCCACCCACTCCTTTGAGCACTGCCTCTGCTGAGGCTCCGAGAAATTCAGGATTACTGCAGCCATCACCGCTCTCCCCCACGGCTCGGGGTCTGGGAAAGGCCGATGAGCAAAGGCATCCACAGATAAATACGTTGTTATGCCCAGTCACTGCGAAATATTTTGATCCGAACATGTGCAGCCAATGCAAACACTGTGGGGAAATGGCTGACAACTTTCACATGGTGTGGGCATGTCAGAAGAACCCCAACCTTCCCCCTACCTCCAACTCCATTAGAGAGGACTGGGAGGTGACCCTGCTGGACTGCTCCTGACTGGAGGACCAAAAAGGCTTGGTCCATCGAGCCTGAGTGGCAGCTTCGATCAGTGATGTCTGGTGTCACCTAGGGTATGCAGCATGTGTACGAGAGCAGCGGACGCAACAGTCATCACATCACATCACTTTATTTTCCTTAAAGACCCCTTGCGGGGTGTTACATAAGGGGTGGGTTTTTATGAAGTGCAGGTGTTCAATGCAGTCATGATTGTTCCAGGGCAGGTGATGGCAGCAATATCGTGGGGAAGGCCGTTCCAGTCAGCTGCTACTCGGCAAAAAAAATGAATTAGAGAAAACAGTAGTACGGGCACGTGGGCGCAAAACTTGAAGAGGGTGACTGATGCGATGGGATCTGCACGGTGGGGGTGCGCAGATGTAGGGTTCTTGTCTGAGTGGCGAATAAAAAACCTTGTGAAATAAGACGAGACTGGCAGTGCGACGGCGAGCAGAAAGATTAGATAGACCTGATTGCAATTTTAGAGATGATATGCTAACGTCATATGAATACGAGGAATGAATGAATCCGGTGTCCCTGTTCTGCACAGCTTCTAGGGCGTTTGTTAGATATGCTTGGTGAGGGTTCCAGATGGCCGATGCGAATTCCAGTTTAGTTCTGATGAGTGAAATGTGTGCTTGTAGTCTTACATGTTGAGGGGCATCCCGCAGGTGACGTTTCAAGAAGCCAAGTGTTTTATTAGCTGATGATATCAGGTTAGTCACATGCAGACGCCAGGATAGATCATTAGAAATGGTGATACCTAAGTATTTGTACAACTGGACGAGGTCGACAGAGGAGTTAGAAATTGTGTACTGGAAAACAAAAGGATTTCGGCGGCGGTGAAAAGACATATACTTACATTTGTTAGGGTTGAGTGTCATCAGCCACTGCAAACACCAATTTTGCAGATGGTTTAGGTCAGCCTGTACGGATTCTTGGTCAGAAGGGTTAGTGACTGAACGATAACGCAGTCATCAGCAAACAGACGGATATGACAAGATACATTCTGGGGTAGGTCGTTAATGTCAAAGGACCGAGAACAGAGCCCTGCGGGACGCCGGAGGTTACTGCAAGCGGTGGGAGGGCTGATTATTAATGAAGACGGACTGAGAACGATGCGTGAGGAATTCTTTAATCCACGCGATGATGTTTGGATTTAGGTTCAGCTGAGAGAGTTTGAGAAGCAAGCGTTGATGAGATACTTTGTCGAATGCCTTAGCAAAGTCTAGGAATATGGCATCAGTTTGTAGGTTAGTGTCAAGGTTGGCGTGAATGTCATGAAGAAAAATGGCTAGTTGAGTTTTGCAGGAAAAACCTTTCCGAAATCCATGCTGGGACGGATGGAAGAAGTGATTGAAATCTAGGACTTGTATGATCTGGCTGTAAATGACATGTTCCATTAATTTGCAGGGTACACTTGTTAATGAAATAGGGCGATAATTAAGAGGTGAATCAGTAGTACCTGTTTTGTGGACGGGAATGTCCTTCACTTTCCAGTCGTCAGGTATGGTTCCTTCAGACAATGATTGCGTAAACAGTGCACAAAGGATACTGGAACAGGCTAGTTTAGCGTTCTTCAAAATTTTTTAGTTTTTATCATCTATGCCGGTAGCCGATGAGTTGTTTACTTTATCAGTTATGCATGAAATTCCGCTACTGTTGAAAGTTATGGGTTCCATGGCTGTGGTGATAACAAGTGGCAATGTAGAATAGGGCAATTCGGATTCATCAGTAAAAACGCATGAAAAAGCAGTGTTAAATGCGTTTGCACATTCAGTATCAGTAATTGTAACACTGGCATTGTTAGTGAGGGTGATAGCGCTTTATCACTTTCCAGAATTTTTTGGGGTTATCGACTATCATTTTTGGTAGATCGACTTCGTAGAAGGAGCGCTTAGCTTTTACAATCGCAGACAAGTACAAGCGTTCAACTTCATGGTATTTTACCCTCGCAATTGGGCTCCCTTGTCGCTTTGCTGTACGAAATGCGCGTTTTTTTCTTATTTTCGAGTGTTTTGGTGAACCCCGGCTTCTGATTACGCTTCCTAAAACTGCACGTCGGGATATATTTATTGGTTACGTCAGCCATTTTATGTTTGAAGAGTGTCCAGTTTTCATTTACACTTCTGCTATGAAAGGAGGTTTCAAACATTGACAAGAAGTTATTTAATTCATTGCTGATTGCTTCGTAGTTTCCCTTGTCGTTGAGCATAATAGTATTCCGGGAAGGTTCTTTTAACACAGGTGTAAAGCTGAAAGTGGCATGAATTACCTTATGGTCACTGATTTCGCGGAGGTACGTAAGGGATTCTAAGCTATCTGGGTGAGTGGTCAGAATGAGGTCTAGAGTGTTAGATGCTTCTCCTGCGACACCTGTTGGTTCAGATACTAATTGGGTCGAATTAAAATTAAGACTGACATCAAGGAATTCTCTCGACTCTTCCTGACTGACCATGGGCTGAGGTTGACTATTCCAGTCGATATTGGGGTAGTTGAAATCCCCAAATAGGAGGATATGTGCCTTAGGGTGCTTTGAAACCAGTTGATTAAGGATATTGTGAAGCTTGCGAGGAAAGTCGGGACTACTTCGAGGTGGTCTATAGCACACCCCAATTAGAAGTGTCAGGGGTGAAGCACGGCACATGAGCCATAGTATTTCCAAGTCCGAGCAGACATTGATGACGGAGCATGATAACTTCGTTGACGGGCTTCTTTCCTATCGGCGCGAAAAAGACGAAAATTTGGCAATTCAAACAGGATCTCTGAGTCATTTATGTCGCTGTTCAACCACGTTTCGGTTAATACAAGTAGATCGCTGCCTGATGATGAAATAAGGTTTGACACGATATCGCGTTTCGGCAAGAAGCCGCAGATGTTAGTAAAGATAACTGAGAGGGAAAAGTTGGCACGAGGAGTAGGTGGGGAATAATGCGGTGGCCGGCAGGGGTGAGTTGATTGTTAAGATATTTCTTTAACAGTTTCAGAAGTTTCATCAAAAATGTAACGCTTTGGGCCGATATGCAGTGTTTTAAACCGCAGGGAATAAGACATAGACTTTGCCTTTGCGAAAGCTATAAGCTGTTTTCGGCAATTCTGAACGCGGGGCAAAAAATCTTCACCTACGCTGTAGCCTGTATCTTTGAACTTTAGACCTTTGGAAAGAACTGATTCTTTAGTTTTGAAGGATGTAAGTTTGACGATAATCGGGCGTTGCCGATCCTGAGAGTGTGTTCCGAGGCGGTGAGCACGTTCAATTTCGATTGGGCTTAACTGGATATCAAGGTATTGGGAGCAGTGGCGAGTGATTATTTCTTCAGATTGCGAATAGGTTTCAGAGGGGTTGGTATCAGGTAAACCATAGAAAATTAGGTTGTTTCACCGGGAGCGGTTTTCAGCTTCTTCCAGGCGAGCCTCTAGCACACTAACTAGGCGAGTCGTTTCGGTCGTAGTGGTTTGGATTGCTTCAAAGTCAGTGCGCATTGTAGACAGATTTCTGCAGTGTATTTCTAAAGTGCTATAGTCGTATACAACTTAAGTCTGCAGTGAAGCTCCGCCCACATTCAGCCTCCGCGCACAAAGTTCCTCCACGACAAAAAAGTAGTCCGCTGGTTTAACGTTTCTTGTTACGTAAACAAGAAGCTTATCAAAAGAAAAAGAATTATGAGCTCTAGAATTTTGATACATGGATTGTTTGATATAGTCAGACACGAAAAAGCTGATTTCATTTACTGTTGCGATTGGCCAGCGGAGTAATACAGGACGCAGCGGACCGCGGCCCAGTGTTAGCAACTGCTGTTTTTTTAAGTTGTATCCTACTATAAGACGGGTGGTAAAATCTGCCATTTTATGGTTTATTGAGAGAAGTTGGCTCTTAAGCTCCTGCACTTCAGTTACTAATTTGGTCTGGCCAGAAGACTTTTTTAGTTCGTCAAGAATACTGTCTAGCTTGTCAAGACTGCAGGGTTGCTCTCAATATCACCACACGACAGTCACAAGGAACGAACAACGTGAAGGCACTCAACACTGATAACAAGGCAGCACTGGAGGCTCGGGAGCTGCACCAGGAAATAGTTACTCGTTTTCTTTGAAAAGAGACTGTAATGGCCACCAACCTGCATGGCGAAAACGAGCAGATTAGAGAACTGTGTTGTGGCACAGCCACCGAGCCCACTGAGTGTCGGTGTTGTTGCGACTGAGAGAAGGATGAAAAGGAAAGTGCACGGGCCTGCCAACTGGCTCCTGCCGAGCGACGGTCGCTGTTCATTTATAGTTGACACGTTCAATGTAGTCGCTGAGGATGGGGCCTTCCAATCGGGTCCGAGGATCTAGTTGTTTTGAGCCGATATTGCAGGAAAAGGGACGTTTTTGGTTGCCTTGTAGATGGGACCTCCGTAAGCTGCGTCATGCAGGGGCGCACGCTCGATCGCGCTCGACCAGGGAGCGCAAAACATGCCAGGGAGCACGACGCAGACGATGAGGGGCGAGAGCACCTGCATGGCGAAGACGAGCGGATTAGAGAACTGTGTTGTGGCACAGCCACCGAGCCCACAGAGTGCCGGTGTTGTTGCGACTGAGAGAAGGATGAAAATGAAAGTGCACGGGCCTGCCAACTGGCTCCTGCCGAGCTGCTGTTGTGTTGTTGTGACTGAGAGAAGGATGAAAAGGAAATTGCACGGGCCTGCTACTGGCTCGAGCCAAGCCACCACCGCTGCCACGTGCAGATAGAGGAGAGTTAAAAGATCAGAGGAAGGAGAGAAAGGAAAGGAAAGACGCGCGTCGCAGCAACAACTGCGTCCGCCGGAGCGGACGCTGCTCAAAAATCAGATAAGCGGCCGAAGCCGCGCTCGCCGAAGCGAGAACAGATACACCGAGCGACGGTCGCTGTTCATTCATAGTTGACACGTTGAATGTAGTCGCTGACGATGGGGCCTTCCAATCGGGTCTGAGGACCCAGTTGTTTTGAGCCGATATTGCAGGAAAAGGGGCGTTTTTGGTTGCCTTGTAGATGGTACCTCCGTAAGCTGCGTCGTGCAGGGGCGCATGCTCGATCGTGCTCGACCAGGGAGCGCAAAACATGCCAGGGAGCATGACGCAGACGATGAGGGGCGAGAGCACCTGCATGGCGAAGACGAGCGGATTAGAGAACTGTGTTGTGGCACAGCCACCGAGCCCACAGGGTGCCGGTGTTGTTGCGACTGAGAGAAGGATGAAAAGGAAAGTGCATGGGCCTGCCGACTGGCTCGAGCCGAGCCACCACCGCTGCCACGTGCAGATAGAGGAGAGTTAAAAGATAAGAGGAAAGAGTGTAAGAAGAGACGCGCGTCGCAACAACCGCGTCCGCCGAAGCGAAGACGCTGGCTGAAACCCAGACTGCTGGTTGTTGTGACTGAGAGAAGGATGAAAAGGAAATTGCACGGGCCTGCCTACTGGCTCGAGCCAAGCCACCACCGCTGCCACGTGCAGATAGAGAAGAGTTAAAGGATCAGAGGAAAGAGAAAAAGGAAAAAGAAAACGCGCGTCGCAGCAACTGTGTCCACCGGAGCGGACGCTGCTGAAAAAACAGATAAGCGGCCGAAGCCGCGCTCGCCGAAGCGAGGACGTTGTTGTTGTGACTGAGAGAAGGATGAAAAGGAAATTGCACGGGCCTGCCTACTGGCTCGAGCCTAGCCACCACCGCTGCCACGTGCAGATAGAGGAGAGTTAAAAGATCAGAGGAAAGAGAAAAAGGAAAGAAAAGACGCGCGTCGCAGCAACACCTGCGTCCGCTGGAGCGGACGCTGCTCAAAAAACAGATAAGCGGCCGAAGCCGCGCTCGCCGAAGCGAGGGCAGATACTCGGAGCTACAAGCGAGGACGTTGTTGTTGTTGTTGTGACTGAGAGAAGGATGAAAAGGAAATTGCACGGGCCTGCTACTGGCTCGAGCCAAGCCACCACCGCTGCCACGTGCAGACAGAGGAGAGCTAAAAGATCAGAGGAAGGAGAGAAAGGAAAGGAAAGACGCGCGTCGCAGCAACAACTGCGTCCGCCGGAGCGGACGCTGCTCAAAAAACAGATAAGCGGCCGAAGCCGCGCTCGCCGAAGCGAGAACAGATACACCTCACCCAGCGAGGACGTGCCGGTCGCTGTTCATTTATAGTTGACACGTTGAATGTAGTCGCTGACGATGGGGCCTTCCAATCGGGTCTGAGGACCCAGTTGTTTTGAGCCGATATTGCAGGAAAAGGGGCGTTTTTGGTTGCCTTGTAGATGGGACCTCCGTAAGCTGCGTCGTGCAGGGGCGCATGCTCGATCGCGCTCGACCAGGGAGCGCAAAACTTGCCAGGGAGCATGACGCAGACGATGAGGGGCGAGAGCACCTGCATGGCGAAGACGAGCGGATTAGAGAACTGTGTTGTGGCACAGCCACCGAGCCCAGTGGAAGTAAACTGGTTTTTGACGAAAGGAAACAGCGCAGTATCTGTCTTGCATCTCGGTGGACACCTGAACCGCGCCGTAAGGGAAGGGACGAAGGTGGTTGTGAAAGAAGAAAGAGTTGCCGTATTGGAGGTTTCCCAAATAATTTCGATCACCTGGGGATCCTGAACGTGCACTGACGTCGCACAGCTCACGGGCGCCTCTTGCGTTTCGGCTCCATCGAAACGCAAAAGGCGCCCTGTGCTGTGCGATGACAGTGCACGTCATATTCGATTTTCTGGACTACTTGCTGAGAGAGTTCTGGGCTTCCGCTCTTTCAGGAAACACCGCCATCGTACGTCATATGACCTACTGAAGTGGCGAATTCGTAACATTTTTTGCGCGTAAGCTGCGGATGCGCAAAGCGCGCAGCAGACAATGCAGCAGACGACGCCGCTGCGTCCAGCATTACTTTACTGCGCCGGCGGCCAAAGATACCCAGTAGTCCTTCCGAGAGCGCGTGACTTCCGGCACACTTTTTGGCGTGCAGCTCGGATAGCGAGTGCCTCTCCTGAGTTCTCCCTGTGCCAGGGGCTGCTTGCGGATTCGTCTCCGGAGTCTGGCTCCCTCTAGGTTACCGTGCCAGGACGCCGTCGCCTGCTTGCAGAGGACGCATTTAAGCCATGGCCACCACGACGCAGTTGGGAGCAAACGCAGTTCTTTCGCAGTGACGTCGCGCGTATGTTTATGTCACATTTCAGTATGAGGTGTTGAATTATTTCCACAGGTATACCACATACTGCACATGTGTCACCATCTTCGTTTAATTTCTTTTGTAGCTGCGCGTTCTAAGACACCCTGACCTAGCTTCAAAGAGCAGGTTTATGGGTTTATTGGGGTTTAACGTCCCGAAGCAACTCAGGCTATGAGGGACGCCGTAGTGAAGGGCTCCGGAAATTTCGACCACCTGGGGTTCTTTAACGTGCACTGACATCGCAAAGCACATGGGCCTCTAGAATTTCGCCTTCATCGAAATTGAGCCGCCGTGGCCGGGATCGAACCCGCGTCTTTCGGGTCAGCAGCCGAGCGCCGTAACCATTGAGCCACCGCGGCGAGGCCAAAGATGTAGGGCACGGCCTCTTGAGTTATCATAGAAACATTCTTTCCTTATCTGCCTTTTCCAGTATCGATATAGTTCTACACTATGCTTCTTTTCCATTGAATTAATCCAATTTTTCCGCGTTTTTAACCTGTCGTTTAATGCTCTTTCTTTCTCCGCCCTCATGACCGGCGTACTAATTACTTGTTAGTTTCCGAATTCTTTTCCGCCACTCTGAGTCAACGCTCTTTCTGTATAAGTATTGAAATACCTTAGCTGCCCACCTGTTATCGTCGAATTTCCTCAGGCGTTCTTCATATAGTATTTTACTCTTAGCTTCCCGTGCTTCGAACGATGCCCAGCCCATATCCCCTTGTACTGCCTCGTTTGCGGTTTTGCCGTGGGCACCTAGCGCTAATCTTCCAACAGCTCTCTGATTTACGTCTAATCACGACTGAACTTTGCCCTTAAGCGCAGAACCGCATGGCCGAAAGTAAGCCCCGGCACCATATTCCTTTCCAAATACCCCAGTACTTCATATTTGTTGTACCCCCATAATGCTCTATGTTTCATTATGCCAGCGTCTCTTCGTCCTTTTGCCCTAAGAGACTGTTCATTCTTTTCCGTGTATATCTGCCCTTCGTTTAGCCATATCCCGAGGTATCTGTATTCGGCCACTTTGGGTATTTCGTGGCCTTGTAATGTCAGCACTTGATCATTTGTATCAGGTGTATCAGTTGTATCGACAGTGTAAGGCGCGCCACCTGACGCCAGCATAACCGAGCAGACGCCTGCGTGGTCAGAGCCGACGGAGGCGTTGGCACAGCTCTCGAGCAAATAGCCATGGACTAGGTGCATTGGTATTAAAGGTTGTTTACCACCACACGGACAACTTCCCTACTCGGAAAAGATTCTATGTGCGCGTCGACACAGCGCTCACCTAGTAGAGTGAACTGTATGGAAAACCTCAGGCCGTTTGATTCGAATCCGAAAGTTTGCGGACAGCACATTTTAAGTCCGCGTGGGGCGGGGGGGGGGGGGGGGGGGGGGGGAGGTATTGTACTGTACAGGGTGTCGAACTGGAGCCGAACTCCAATTTTTGCCCGGAACTGGAACAGAACCGAACCCCAATTTTTTTCGCCATCTTGGAAGTGAACCCGAACCGGTACGATTCAAAAGAACCGTTCCGAACCGTTTCAGGACTCGGTTCAAGCGCGCATTTTTTTGCAACACGGTATACTTTTTTTTTTCAGACAAAATGACATGTGCCAGCGCGTAAATTTACCCACGGAAAGCTCTCTGAGTTATGGAGTGCGAAAAATGGCATCCAGTCGAAATGGCTCCAGTTCGGCAACAAAACTGAAAGTCTCGTGTCTAGGAATAAAGGCGCTTCCGCAATGTGCTTTTGGTAATTCTTAAGTATTTTACGCCAGATTGATGTTAAATGTTGGATTTCATAGTATCCCCCTTTCACATGCTAATCGAATTGCTAGCACTGCTTTAACTCGTAAAGCAGTGAGTGAGAATGGTTTCATTTTCTTTGCGGCATGTACCATAAACATGTGAAGCATAAGCACAATGACCCAATCACGTTGTGCAATATATTTACTTTCTGAGACATTCCTTGTCTCAGACAGCAGATAATGAATAAGACCTCTCACGATGGCTCAGTGGCTGTGGTGCTCGCCTGCTGATGCCAAGGTCGCGGGTTTGATACCGGTGGCGAGGCCGCATTTTAATGGCGGCCAAATGCAAAAATGCGCGTGTGCTGTGCGATTTGAGTGCGCTCTGAGGAACCTCGTTGGTCTACGCTAATCTGGAGTCCTCCACTGCAGCGTTCCTGATAGACTAAGCGTAGCTTTGAAGCGTTAAAACACATATTAATGCAATATATTACAAAACGAAAAAATATAAATATGTGTTCTTCTTTCTAAAGAATCCTAACATTCTTTGTTGCACGCGACGGAAATAAGCAAGGAAAGGCATGCTTGTAGCGGCGGTGCAACTAAAATGAAATATAACTGTGATGAAGTGATTTTGTGTTATGCTGATGCATTGAAATTGTTCTGCTTATAAAAAGAAAACGCCAATCGCTAGCGTGCAGCTTCGTCACACTGTTTTCTGACTGCTGTATCTTGAATTCTCTGACGGGCTGCTTATATCTGCCTCTCACTGCCGCACATGAGGGAAGCCAAACAATCGCC
This sequence comes from Amblyomma mixtum, assembly GCF_055824585.1. Lineage (NCBI taxonomy): Eukaryota > Metazoa > Arthropoda > Arachnida > Ixodida > Ixodidae > Amblyomma > Amblyomma mixtum. Next base: position 134,509,263 of record NC_143012.1, read on the forward strand.
GAAACCAAGGAGCATAGATAGGGGATGTACTTTAAAAAAAATTGTAGTGTTCATCAATAGGAGCTTAATAAGGTAATTATTTTAACGATAATTAATTAGAAAGAAAAAGAAACATGTGGCCGGTAGAATCCTAACTTTTTGCTGGGCTAGTTGGTCCATTCTGACATGAGTGAACACAGCGCGAAAAAAGAAGCCCAAAGGCGAAACGAAGAAGGGACAGGAAAGAGCGCCTTCGCCTTCGGGCTTCTTCTTTCGCGCTGTTATCACTCATGTCAGAATGGACCAACTAGCCCAGCAAAAAGTTCTCCTTGAATCCAAACCCTTGACTTCCGAATTTTGCGTGCTCTACCAAGTAATTAAGCTACGGCGACGATTTTTTTTCTTTACTGCATGGAAGTAGCTAGTGCCGAAAAGGAAAACCTGAGTAGGCTTATGCCACAAAACTCCGAGCTGTGTAATACGAGCCCACCATACCCATGCACGTCCCTCACCTTCCCAAACATCAAAAGTGTGCATCCAGACAGGGGAGCCAGCAAGGCGGCTCTTCCAGGGAACCGTATACTCCCTTCACTAAAGCGCATGGCTCAGGGAACAAATATTTTGATGACCGCGGTGATTCCGCGTGGCGTTTCATCATACAGCTCTTCAACAGACTAAATAGTCAGAGCAACATTAATAGATCATGCGGCACAACACAATTTTTCTCCACTGGCAAAAAACGGATACTAACGGGTGCGATTTCAATGTCCTTGATTCGCTGTAAATATGTCCCAGAAGAACGTATATCATCATTGCACAGAAGAAAACAATGGTAGTTGGCGCACTGCGCAGGCGGCAATTCACCGTCCATGGAGCATGAAGTCATGCCTTGACAGGCAGCGTCGATCTGTGCAGTTTACAGAAGAACGTTTTTGCAGCAGAGGACATTCGCTTAACACGTTTTAAAACACTGGCGTCCAGGAATTCCAGAGAAGGTTGCCGATATAACGGTACAGGAAACAAATACCCTGTAAGTACCTGGGTCGTCTGCCTTCTGTAGTGGCTATAAAGAAAGAAAAGCGCACGGTGAGGAAATTTAAGGTGTCCGCTACTTCCTCGTTGCGGCGACGACTACCTAATCTTTTGGCTTTGGGGAGTAGTACTTATGTGTGGTGCAACCGAACCGTGAGAATGTTCACCAGCGCCACTGTGCGTCTTCGTTTACCGAGAGTGCCACATAGGAACGTGGTCGAACGGTGGTGTGCGAGAACCTTCGGGTTGTTTGAGTCTGAGGCACCCCCGCCGCGAAAGGGACGGCCACACCGGCGGCAAAGGGTATGCGGGTAATCTTCCCATGGCAGCCACTCTATTCCAGTTGGCGTTTAATTAGCTCTGCTACTTGGACACACACACACACACACACACACACACACACACACACACACACACACACACACACACACACACACACACACACACACACACACACACACACACACACACACACACACACACACACACACACACACACACACACACACACACACACACACACACACACACACACACACACACACACACACACACACACACACACACACACACACACACACACACACACACACACACACACACACACACACACACACACACACACACACACACACACACACACACACACACACACACACACACACACACACACACACGCACGCACGCACGCACGCACGCACGCACGCACAAGGGATAGCTATGAACTGCTTCCGTAATGAACTGCAAAAGAGTTGCCACCACAGCATCAAGGCAAGCTTCGATAACCAGTTTGAACGCTTGGAGGCGGCCGGTTTCCCGAAAGATCTTTTGAGGGTGGTGGCAGAAACGTTGTTGCAAAAGATTAAGGTTCGAGACGTTAAAAGGGTTGACCCAAATGCAGTTGAAAAAAAAAAATTGAAGTGATGCCTTATGTGCACAAAATTTCCCACACCATCAAAAAGGTCGCTGGAAGGCAGGGCATCAGTGTTGTGTTTTCTGCTCCCTGCAAATCATCATGCCTGTGCTCACGGGTTGCACGTCGCAGGACTTATCGTCCGGTCTGTTCGACGCAGCATGAAAACCGCTACGTCACTTGTGCCAAAGGTGTGGTGTAGAGGATTCCGCTGACCTGCGAAGAGGTGTGCATTGGCCAAACAGGCCGGTGTAATAATGAAAGATTGAGAGAACACCACAACTCTCTGTCCTCTAGGGACGGTGCTAACATGCCTCGACATTGCCGGGAATGCGGCTGCTACCCGCTGTTTTCTAATGTCAGTATCGTTGGCAAATGTCAGGCAAAGTCAGGCAAAGGAAAAGTCGAGCGACAAATCCTCAAGGCATTCCTCATTGGTCGCAAGGGGATCATTGCATCAGTAATCCTTCTATCTCCTTTATGCAGAAGGAACTAAGCTTCCTTTGGCAACGGCACTAGAGCAAGGCATATCCTTAGAATGCAGATTTTTGGTGAATGAGCTGCGCATGCTGTGCCACCTTAGCCTGTGTTTCCTTCAATAAAGCACAGTCGTAAGCCCAGTCGTCGTGTGTCTGCCTCGTCTCTTCGCTGTGTTCCGTCTTTTGACTGTTTTCATGAATATGTACCAATTGACCCGCGTTTCAACTCTACTGAAATATTTCTTTACTTTGCTAAAAATTCGATTTAGTTAACATCTCACTGCTATTACATAAACTAAGTGTGCTGAACAATGACCCTGCAGTTTTTAACTGGATCTGTAGATTTCCTCCTTCTCGTGCTGAATTTGTCAGCATTAATGACGCTGATTCCTCTACTGTACCACTTGGTTCTGGGGTTCCTAAGGGATCAGTATTTGACCCCTTCACCCTTTTTGGTCTTCTATATTTCTGTGGATTGCCGTTCCCCTCTGTAATGTACTCTGTGTATCCTGGGTGTAAAATAAATAAATTAATAATTCTTGCCAAGGAGCATGCCCGGAGGAGGGGGGAGGGCGAATGAAAAAGAGGGTGCTAACTGAGCCTCCCCCCCCCCCCCCCCCCCCCGGGCGCCTATGCATAGAGATTCGGGACAATGCGACGAGAGACCTTCGTGCTTTCCAAGGAGGCTTTCCAAAAATGGAACGAACGATGGGAACGGTGTATTGCGAGTAGAAGGTACTACTCTGAAGGGGAGAGCGCTTAAAATGTAGCAAAATAAGCAATAAAGATGTTATAACAAAAGTTCGGCATCTTTTCGGAACAAGCGGCTCTCTTCTACGTAAACATGAATGCCCTGTCAACATGCGAGTTCGGTTTCTGCTCCTTGTCTATGCTCATGTGTGCCCTTCGTCCCGTTCTCCTTGCGCAGTTTCTGTCGTTCTTTTGAAATGAACAAACGAGCCCGCCAGAGCGTCGTACTTTTTGAAGAATACACCTCGCATATGCATAGCAAGGGGCTTGCACTCTTCTCTCAAAATGTTCTGTTCATAATTTGGGACTCTCCGGCAAGATTGGCCATTTTCACACTGTTGGCAACTTGCAGGTTTTTCGTTTCCGGCTCACCCCTCCGTCTTCTGATCCTAATCCACTGTGCGGAAGAAGAAGAGCAGAATATATTGAGGGCACACGGAAAACACCCAACCGGGAGTTTTGTGTTCTTTCTTGTCTTCCTTGTTTTCGCGCTGTGGTTTCCGTCACTTATTAAGCACAAGCTAGGCCAGGCAAAAGTCCGTATTCCTTACTGTTATGAAAGAACTGATGACCAATCCTTAACGCAGTCGCATGCATCTGAATGGAAGCAAGACATGAGAAGTGAGAACGTGAATTGCGGTGACCTTCCAGCGAGGTCCAGCGGAGGTGGCAGGCCATTTCTCAGAGTGAGCGCGCAAGCTAGAAGAACAATGGGCACGCTTTTCACTCTGGGTAATGGCGAAGCCGCAGCCATAACCGAGCCATATGAAAAGCTTTGAGCGCATTGTCGCCCCAGAAGGCACGCGGCGTCTTAATTATTAGCCCTCTCTTTTGTGAGGAAGCTGTGCCGATGCTTCGTGTAATTTTTCTTTTGTCTATTCCTTCTGCTGCGCGCTCGTAACTAGGGCACTTGTTGCTCCGAGGTGGCGCCTCTGATTGTTGCTCCGGCGTGGGAAGCTGTTCATTCGGGGCGATGCTGGTCGTCGGTGGAAGATTCGTTAAAGTCGGCAGAATGCGGAAGACGGAAAAGGCGATCATTCATCCAAACAGCCCAAAATAAGGGCAACAGTGATGAAGACATAATAACTACTCCGCAGGCATATTACCCTACAAAGGGGAATGTGAAGGGCAGGTCAGTCTCATATGAGTGCACGGAGGTAGATTTTAACACACGAAAATTTTTGAGATGTAAATTTCACACACACACAGAAAAAAAAATGCCGATGATCTAGATATTTACGTAGAAGTGACGCCTCTTGAGAATTCCGGTAACTGCGCGGACTCCCAATTGAATTCTTTGCCGGCCGCGATTGGTTCATAGCTTTTATTTACTTATTTGTACCTCACAGGCCCCGAAGAGCATTGGGTCAGGGGGCAAATCGGAAAAAGGAATATTCAGAAGGAAAAAAAAAACATAGTATCGGTACAAGAACGCGGTACAAAGCAATTACATGAAAGGAACACGAAATTTATACAAAACAGAGTTAAAATAACATCAGACACGAAAATAGAAAAAAATGCGAAACACGAACATGTGAAGAAAAAAAAGGCGACCAGGGGCAACAGAAGAAGTGGGAAATGGGAAAACAACGTTAAGAACAAATGAAACTGTCGTACATTTCGAACATCACTAGGGCAATAAGTGTATACATAGATATTTTTAAACTCTCCAGGATGAATGAAAGAGATTGCGTTTTGTCATTCAAGAGTTTTATTGCTCTAAGTAATGCTTTCCTCTGAAACAGTATCTTGAAGCACTCCGCCACTCAGAGAAATGCGCAGAATTTTAGCAGCACTCATCACAGCGCTCAAAAATTATCAACAAGCATTTGTTTCAGTGGAAACATGAACAGTCAAGCAAGCGCTCCTTAACCAGGGTATATGAGAGAGGCATGCACAAAGGTTCCAAAGAGATCTGACCTGCCACTTCAAACAGGTAACTCCAATTCTTGTTCCAAGTAAAAACTGATTTCTCGCTATTCTGATATTTTTTGAATATATTGCTGAAGCAATCGCATTAAAGGATTTTGCCGCCATTCAGTTCAATAAGTGACGTTCATTCATATGCGCAAATAGAGAAAATATGTACGCAGACCGAAGAGCACCAAGTGTGTGTACACGTGTGGTCTTCTTGTCCGTGTTTTTTTTCTCGCGCATTTAAAAGTACGATCGTCTGCCAACTTTCCCAGGTTTCGATCCTAACTTAGTTACGTAATGGCCGAAGGGGTTGCGTGATCATCGCGTTGGGCTGTGCAGCCTGGACTCACAGATCTGCGTTCAAAACCTCTCGGCATCGCCGCAGTTTGATCGCGAAAAGTGCCTGTGGTGGCGGTACCTGCATCAGTTTTTAGTGCGTAAGCAATACATCGCCAGGTTTCGAGCCGTCGCGTAGCTCCCGGCGGTGGCCGAGGTCAAAGAAATGGAGCGCCGTTGCAATAGCAACCGTTTCAGCCGCGCTCCACCAGGCGGCAGGACCGTCGCTGCGCCGCCGCCGCGGCCGCGCATCTGCGCGCTCTCGACGCATGTGTCTGAATGTGGAGAGAGGAAGAGGGAGGGAAACGGGGAATAAATACGCGCCTTCGCCTCGGGCAAAACAGTTGCTGCTCGCTTACGCAACTTGCCCGGTTTAACCAGAGCTAAACCTCAGCTAATTTTTTAATGTTATTTAGCTTGCAGAAATGTTTTCGGTGAGAGTTGTGTTTTGTGAATATTTAGTGTGATACAGCCATTTGTTCCTGTGACCCTTTACAATAAGCAAGGTGAAAAAGCAAGGCAAGCACAACTTGGCGCTGCTTGCGTTATCTGTGAAGAGCACCAAGGGCGTCCAGCTTGAGCTCTTTAATGTTCGATGAGTTGTGTCGGAGGCCAACAAGTGCCAGCGCGCTGTGGCGTCCTATCTACAGAGGCGCCTGAACTCGCTCCAAGCCGGTGAACTCTTACCCAAATTAGGCTAGAATTTGGAAGCACCAGGATGCGGGTGATTGCTATGTTTTCAGTGTGGATGTTCAGGACCGTTATTATTCGTTTCCTCACGATGATTTCATCAAATATGCCAGACATACATCAGCCAAGACAATGACGAAGTTGCTTTTTGGGCAGGGGTCTCTGTGCAAAGGTTCTTTCAATTTTGTTTTATGTTTGCCGTCTACTAGAGCAGGGTGGATTGTCCAGCACTTCACCCAAAATTGGAGAGAGTGCATGTTACTCTGCCTCGTTCTAAGCAATACATTTGCGGGCTGCGTTGATAGATCCATCAAAGATAGCTCACATGGCTTGTTTCTCAGGATATGTTATGTGGATAATTAGGTGGTACACCTTCATGTATCTGATTTCTATCCTGGCATTATGGACACCTTGAAGTTGTTCAGGGACAGTGGTTACACAGTAAAAAAATTTGCACCCTTAAAGGTGTAACGCTCATGGCTGCACCCTTTCCAAACCATCATTTTTCTTATTTTTTTGGAAAAGGGTGCGCTGAGAACGTTAGCACCTTTAATGCAGCCATGGACCCTTCAAAGCTGCACGGGTGCGAGGGTGTTGTAGCCCCTTCGGGTGCAAGAGTGCGTAAGGGTGTACGGTATTCTTTGACTTGTCGAGCAACATTCCAGTAGTTCAATCAAGCGTGCTTTTAAAATGATGCGAGCTATTCGAGTTTTCCATTAAAAGACAACTGCAACCTTGATGCGAGCAGCTATGACCGGAGTCTGTGTCCCCAGAATGTGATAACTGACTGAATTATTTTAGCTGAAGTGCTAAGCGTCACTGACTCCAAATAGGGGGTCGCTGAAATGGCACATATAAACTTAGAGAAATTTTGAGCAGAAGGGTATCTGTTGTTTCAGCCGGCGTCATCGCTTCGGCGGACGCGGTTGTTGCCACGCGCGTCATTGCACAGCAAGGAGGTTCAGAAACACCGTTGGGCACAAATCTCTGTAATTTAATTATAGTTGGAGATGCCGTAACGTTAGTGCAAAGGTAGACAGGTAGTCGGCAGCTTTTCGTACGAAATGTTTAGCTTCTATTCAAGAGTGCACCCCAAAAAAAGAAATTGATCAGCGCCTTTTAAAGCAATAAGAACCTATGAAACTTTAAAGCAGTCGGGAAAAGGGTGCGACAAGCATACTTTGCACCCTTTTACGTAGCCAAAAAAATACGGGTGCAACTAACGATCCCACCCTTGCTATGGGTGCGACGAGCATACTTTGCACCCTTTTTGGGAGGGTGCAAGGATGTGAGTTATAGACAAGGAAATGCGCCCTTAAGGGTGCACATTTTTTTACACTGTAGGAGTGGAATTTCCGAAAGATGGAAAACTCCAGCTTCTTGACCTCAATATACGACTCCTTCCTGGTCAGACGTGTGGGCGTACCGTCGGAGATTTGATGAAGGCCTTACTACATTACTACTGGAGCTACTGCGAAGTAGTGAAGAATGGTATCCCGTTGTCATGTATTAGGCCGGGCGTGTACGATTCATGTGTTCGAAGGCAGCTTTTCGGAGCAAACCTGGAATAGAGTGGATATCCGGGACATCTTTATATCCAAGGCACGTGAGATGGTCTTAAATTTGGCGAAGGAAGGCTCGCGCCAAGAGTGCATTCGCAGTCAGGCTAATGAGGTGGCTGCTCTATCACATGTACGCAAAATCAATCAATCAAATCTTTATTTCAGTTTGTACACGCAAACTGGGGATGGTGAGAAAAAAGCAGTGAATGATACACCGCTTGACGGGCCTCACCATCCTTACAAGTCGGCAGTTGGCACGAGGCAAAAAGAGAGAGAAAAAAAAAACACTGTTGAAAAGTGGATACAAGTGCGCTTATGAAGAACAATGTATTATAGGAAACAGATATCTAGCAATTGGCAGTAATAATTATAATAAAAGACAGTGAGGTTATTACACAGAGTGGCATAGTACACCCAGACGCTTCGCATCACTGTAGCACATATTGCTGAATAAAGCTTTTCCGGATGGCAGACAAAGACAAAATATTCACTTGGTCACTGAATGAGGTATTGAGGAACTTTGGCACAATATACCTTAACATACAGAATCCATAGTTAGTTCTGCATTTTGGTAGTACAAACCTACATTGCAATCGGATGTCGTACGATGATTGGCGATATGTCATTGGCACAATCTGAGAAATAAATGAATCACCCTTTTTTACCACTGTTTTGTAAAAACATGCAAATCTGTAGTCAAATAGTTTGTTGACAGGTATAATATTATAATGTAGGTAAATGTGTCTAGTAGGTGAATCATATGACCCATTGACGATTGCACGAAGCATTTTCTTTTGCAATGTTTGCAGTTTTAGGACGTTAGATACCGTTGTGTTGCCCCAGACAAGGAAACAATAGCTTAGGTGGGAAAAGAAAAATGCATAATACAAAGTAATTTTAGTTTTGGTAGGTAAAATGTGCCTGTTACGCATATTTTACCTACCAAAACTAAACCTATCTCCCTTCGGCTGAAGGATATGTACGGGAACGGTACGGCATGAATGCTGTTTTATCCTCCCCTAAGTTGAGCAGTATTGACTGCAAATTGCAGAAGAATCTGTTAAAACCAGAGTATCGAACCAGGATTTTTTCTGGTTTGATTTGTGCAGACAAGGTCGAACCAAGGGAATAACCAAGATCAAAGAAACGATGGAACCATAGGAGAAGGAATAGACACAAGCGTCAGTGCCAGATTAATTCAGATATAGGGTGCATTCACATGGAAGGCGCAGGAAAAGGCTGAAATGGGAGAAAATAGAAGGACAGTAAAAAGAGGAGGAATTAATGTGGTATGGGTTAGTGGACACACATCTTAGGGACATGGAGCAACCACTCTTCAATCCTGGCTATGCATGGGAATGTTGCAATAGAATAGAGGGCAGCCAAAAGGGGGTGGAATTTGGGCATTCATTCATAAAAGTATCAATTGGCAAAAGGTGAAACAGAAATGCAAAAAAAATTATGCCTAAAAGGAAAAATGGCAGGCAAGCAAACACTCCTTGACCTTGTATTCCTGTGGACTGGAGCTAATGCCAAAGAAGAGAACAGAAAAATGGTAGAATGTATCACAAGTGACATCGATGAGCTTGGAGGAGAGGGCGAGCAATTATATTAGGCGACATTAATGCATACTAAGGTGGCCTGGATGGGTACGCAGATTCGATAGGAAGCATGGTGCCAGGTAAGTCTTACAGGCGTGATTTAGTTGTATGTGACAGTACCGAGAAGTGTGAAGGGCTCCGTACATGGGGAACAGGTAGTCTGCGTTCGACGATAGATTTTGCACTTATGTCACACAGGATGCTTAATAGGAGAGAAGCCAACAGCCACAGAAACCAAGGGACACGAGGGATTTTTTTTAATTATTTTATTTATTTTGTGCTGTTTTTCGATTAAGAATATTACTGAATAGGTTACCGCTTAAAGATAATTGATTAGAAAAGCAGAAGAAAAAACAACCACGTGCCGCCGGTGGGATCCGAACCCACGACCTCCGAATTACGCGTCCGGTGCTTTACCGCTGAGCTACGGCGACGGCTGTCAATTCTTCTGCTTTCGGGGGTATTTATGTTTACAAATAACCTAACCTTTAGAGTGTTCACCAGCGCCACCCACGCTCTTAAGCGGCGGACGTGGCACGTCCTGAGTTACCGCTGATGTGACGTAGAACGTCATCGAACGGTGAGAGTGGAAGCTGTGTGAGAACCCTCTTATGCTTCCTATGGCGTCAAGGCTGCCAGAACCGAGGCCCTCGCTAAGCAATTAAGCAAACAAAAGAGGGGGGGATGAGGGGCTCGTTATAAATATGAGAGAAGCCAACAGCCACAGAAACCAAGGGACACGAGGTATTTTTTTTAATTATTTTATTTATTTTGTGCTGTTTTTCGATTAAGAATATTACTGAATAGGTTACCGCTTAAAGATAATTGATTAGAAAAGCAGAAGAAAAAACAACCACATGCCGCCGGTGGGATCCGAACCCACGACCTCCGAATTACGCGTCCGGTGCTCTACCGCTGAGCTACGGCGACGGCTGTCAATTCTTCTGCTTTCGGGGGTATTTATGTTTACAAATAACCTAACCTTTAGAGTGTTCACCAGCGCCGCCCACGCTCTTAAGCGGCGGACGTGGCACGTCCTGAGTTACCGCTGATGTGACGTAGAACGTCATCGAACGGCGAGAGTGGAAGCTGTGTGAGAACCCTCTTATGCTTCCTATGGCGTCAAGGCTGCCAGAACCGAGGCCCTCGCTAAGCAATTAAGCAAACAAAAGAGGGGGGGGGATGAGGGGCTCGTTATAAATATGAGAGAAGCCAACAGCCACAGAAACCAAGGGACACGAGGGATTTTTTTTTAATTATTTTATTTATTTTGTGCTGTTTTTCGATTAAGAATATTACTGAATAGGTTACCGCTTAAAGATAATTGATTAGAAAAGCAGAAGAAAAAACAACCACATGCCGCCGGTGGGATCCGAACCCACGACCTCCGAATTACGCGTCCGGTGCTCTACCGCTGAGCTACGGCGACGGCTGTCAATTCTTCTGCTTTCGGGGGTATTTATGTTTACAAATAACCTAACCTTTAGAGTGTTCACCAGCGCCACCCACGCTCTTAAGCGGCGGACGTGGCACGTCCTGAGTTACCGCTGATGTGACGTAGAACGTCATCGAACGGCGAGAGTGGAAGCTGTGTGAGAACCCTCTTATGCTTCCTATGGCGTCAAGGCTGCGAGAACCGAGGCCCTCGCTAAGCAATTAAGCAAACAAAAGAGGGGGGGGGATGAGGGGCTCGTTATAAATATGAGAGAAGCCAACAGCCACAGAAACCAAGGGACACGAGGGATTTTTTTAATTATTTTATTTATTTTGTGCTGCTTTTCGATTAAGAATATTACTGAATAGGTTACCGCTTAAAGATAATTGATTAGAAAAGCAGAAAACAACCACATGCCGCCGGTGGGATCCGAACCCACGAACCCACGAACCCACGAAAAAAAATCCCTCGTGTCCCTTGGTTTCTGTGGCTGTTGGCTTCTCTCAGGATGCTTAATAGGTCAGGGGTAATGAGCATAGATGAACATGGCTCCAGGTGTCTAGGTTGTGACCACAAACGTATCAAGCTGACTTTGAGAAAAGAAACTAATGTAGGACCGAGGCAAGATGAACAATCAGATGGGATATTTTACTCAGAACAGCAATTGGAAGCAGCAGGGAAACAAATTGAGAAAGTATTTTTGAGGATAATGAAACAGAATGAACTTATACCAAATTATCTCGATTACATGAGCTAGCGCTAGCCAAGGCGCAAGTCAGGCCAAAAAGGAAAAGAAGACGCAAACGCAAGAGTTGGTTGGATGAGGAGGTTAAGGACGCCATGGAGAAACGTCAGGAAGTGCACAGCGAATACAAATATTCCGAGAAAAAGGGGAACCAGAAGCTGAAGAAGACAGAAAACGGAATACCTTCATAAAGTGTAGAAAGGAAGCATCCTCTTTGATCAATGAGAAAATTAGAAGAAATGAGGGTCAGTGGACGTGAAAAGTAAATAAAAAGAATAGGAAAGCAAACAGAAAATTTTGGAAAATCCGAACTCCATGAGCAATAAGACTAGGTCAGAGAAATGGCTTATAGTTACAGATCAGGGTATTCGGCTAGAAGGGGATGAAGCATGGAACATGTAGGAACAAGTATGAGAGAAAAATTTAAAACCAGAGAAGTGTTACACATTGAAGGAATCTATCGAAGGAGGATAGAGCGGTCACAGCAGTTGTTTCGATTGGACAAAGAGAGTGGGAAAGGGCAGAGAAGGTTCCTAGTAGTACTTCGACAGGACGAGATGGTATTCCGCTCATGTCAATAAAGATGCGATGACCAAAGTCCAAGGAAACTTAAGAGAGGTAGTGAGCGAAATGATAATAGATGGATGGCGTTTAAGCAGAATGAACATCATAAATGAGAGACAGAGGGACAAAGCTGGCATGAACAAGTACCGTTCCATACTTGGTAGGAAGACAGCGCAAAAACGACAACCACAGGGGAGGACAAGAAAAGAACGCTACTATCAACTTTTGTGTCTTGTCCTCCCCTGTGGTTGTCGTTTTTGCGCTGTCTTCTTACCAAGTATGATTGACCAACTAGCCCAGCACCATGTTTTATTACCGTCCCATAACAGTTGTGTCTGTGGTTTACAGGGTCGTGATGCAGATTATAAAGGACAGACTGCAGGCATGGGTGCAGAATGACGGGATGCTAGGCGAGCTACAAAATGGGTTTCGGAAGCAAAGAAGGTTGGAGGATAATCTGTTTTCATCGATGCAGTGTATAGATAGCTGAAAAGAAACACAGGCCCCTGCGGCTAGCATTTCTGGATATCAGGGGAGCCTACGGCAGCGTTATTCGAGAGGATCTGTGTGACATACTGGGCACCTTGGATGTGGAAGATGGAGCAATTAATCTTTTAAAATGCATCTATAAAAGAAACAAAACGCTTATAAAATGGCAAAAATGCATCAGAGCATATAGTGGCACTGCGGGGGCCTAAGTAAGGATGTCCTCTGTCGCAATTGTTCATGTCGTACTTACAAGGAGAGGGGCAGACTTTATTTCAAGCAAGCCGAATGGATTAAACAGTACGCGGATGATACAGTGCTAATGGCTGACAAGGAAGATTTCCAGAAGTTTATAGACACCTGTGTGGTACAGAGATGGATAGATTAGACTTCAAGTTTAGTGAGGAAAATCTTCACTCATAACATGTAATGATAAGGGCGACGTGCATAGGATACAGGAGATCACGCTAGAGGTAGTGGGTAAGTGTGGATAAATAACTGCGCCGAGTATCTGACAGAGCATCAAAAAATTCAGGGGCCACTTTAACGAGGCTGAAGTGCGCGAGGCGAACGCCTTTCCACGCAACTCTGGCCGCACGCCCATTGGCACACACGAGGCGGCTATGGGGCGACTTGGTTTGGCTGGCCATGACTAATTGAGTCATGACTAGCCAATGAATCATTACACATGACTAATTAGTCACGATTGTTTATTGGCTAGTCATGATTAGTTATTGACTAACTAGCCATGACTAATTAGTTCATGACTGGTGAGTGACTAATTCGTCTTGACTGATTGGTTTATGACTAACTATTCGTGACTGGTTAATGACTAGTTCACTTTCGCTTTGGATGTGACAGACGGACGGACTCATAGCCGCGAATATGAGTCATTAAAGGCTTTCGCCTTAACATATATAATGACTAAACATAGTAGGAAAACAGCTGTCATGAAAAATAGGGTATTGTAGAATTAGGATAGGTGCGAACTGGTAAGAGGGATCTGGAAAGGGTGATCGTTGCTAGCCTTACTTTCGGGCATGCGGTCTAGTGCGTGAGACCAGTTGTTCAAGCGAGGTTAGAAATCAAACAATACGGCGTAGAGAGGGTTTCTTTGGGAGCACACTGCAATGCACCAGATCAGGCGGTACAGGGTGGCATGGGATGGGCGTCGTTCGAGATTAGAGGAGCTAGCAGTACGATAGAATTTGAGGATCGATTGAGATAAATGGGGAAAAAGCAGTGAGGTAGGAAAGTTTTCTGTTACTTGTACATAAAGTATGTCGACACAAAATGGCGAAAGCGAACAAGAAAACTGGCAAGCAAATATCCGGACAACAGCTGGAGGACAAGCAATTATCAGTAAAGAAAAAGGTTAAAGAAGAAGAGAGGGCCTTGTGGAATAGAGGTATGCTTAAGAAATTGGCACTGGGAGCATGCAGAATGTTTAGGCAGAAAATTGGAAAAGAAAATATTACGATAACTGTAGGGGAAGCACTTTGCTTTTCGAGGTCAGGACAGGAGTTTTGCGGACTAAGACACACCGAGTCAGGCACCGCGATGTAGAGACCTCATGCGACGCATGTGGAGAGGAGGAGGAGGAAAGAGCTGAATGCTTGATACTTTTCTGTAAAGGGCTTCACCCTACAGTTGAAAACAGCGGGTCTGATTTATTTAAAGCATGAGGGTTTAAGGACAGTGAAGGAAAAATTGATTTTAAGCGGGTACAAGTGAACAAGAGAAGGTTATCTGATTAGCTAAAATCAAGACGAGTGAAATTATACGAGTCATGGCTAGGTGGCTAGAACCACCACCCGATTTAAAAGGTTCAGCCCTTATCCATCCTTCCGTCCATAAGTCCGTCCGTCCGTCCGTCCGTCCATGCATCCATTGTACGCGACGATCTTCCCAGCCGGAGTCCTCTGCCCCCCCCCCCCCCCCCCCCCCCCCAAGACATGCTGCTGACGGTAATTTTAACCTTATTATTCATAACTATATTGTTACGGGACGGCGGGCCCGCGCAGAGAAAGGCACAGGAACGTAGAAGATCCAGGCACAACCGGCCGCGGCGGTTCTCTTTCGGTCTCTGTCTCGCGCTACCACCGCGCGCTCTCCCCTCGCGCTCGCCCCGCGCCTCTTCTTTATTCGTGTAGCGCAGCGCGCGCTTCGCAGCGCTGAGGTAGCACGCAGTTCCAACACCGCCGGCGTCCTCTAGCGCGTGTTTCGCTTTGCAGGTTGCCATCAGGGTGGCTAGTGCTCCTTGAGCGTGGTCGTGTCCCCGGCGAAAGTGATGGGGATTACATCGCTCGCGAGCGACGTATTGTCGAGCACCTGCAGGTTCTGTGCCAGGGGTGAGCGAGGTTCCGCAATGTCAGAAAAGCTTTCGCCGCTGGGTAGGGACGAGGAATCCGGCGACGAAGCGTGTGGGCTACGTGACTCCACGCCGGTGTCTCCTGCGACGGCATCCGATAGGGAAGGGAACGGAGGCACTGATACGAGAAGCGCCCTGCATATCTTTGACATTTTGCGGCGCTTCCTTGACGGGAGTGCATTTGTTGAGAAAGGCATCGAACTCGTCCCGATGAGCCCGGGTAGGTTCTTCTCACCGGCGCAGCTTGATTTGCAGGAGGCATCATCACGTTGTGATGACAGTGTCGTCTGACACCAAACTGTCCAGGTAGATCTCGGGGCTGCTTGCAGGCGATTCCTCACCGTACGACAACAGCGAGGGCTTTTGCCTGCCTTCGGAAAGTGGTTCCAGTAAGCCGTTCATCGAAATCTGAGGCCGACGTTCAGTTCCGGTGGCGTAGTCGGGAGACAGCGTTTGTATTTGCGTTTGCGGCTTCGTGTTAGCTTGTGGAAGCGCATCGCCGCGCTTGCCCTCGTCTAGTGTTCCTGTAGGCGACTGGGTTGCTTCGACGTGCGCAGTCGGGGCGGACAGAAGTCGCAACTTGTGATTGCGTCCATGGCACAGCGCTCCACTTATGTGGCGGCATTCCGGGAGGGAGGCCTGGTGCTAGCAGGCGGCGGCGGCACTGTTGAGGACGTGGGAGCCAAGTCGGGATCACGGCGGGTGCCGGAGACATAGCGCTTCATGTTTGAGACATGTTCGGGAAAAATGTGGTGCACACCGCGTGGTCGAAGCTCGGGGAGGTCTTCTAGGCGGTACGTAACGGGGCCGAGCCGTGCAACGACACGGTAAGGGCCGCGGTATCGGGGCAAGAGCTTCGCGGCACGGCCAGTCGCGCTGATGGTGCGGCGAACGAGGACCAAGTCACCGGACCGGAAGGAGGGAAGTGGTGGTGCTGCCGCATTGGCCACTTGCGCACGCGCATGAGCCGTGAGAAGATTGCGCTGAGCGTCGAGGCGGGCGTAACGAAGTCGTTGGGCGCAGTCAGTCGGTGACGAAGTAGGACGGGGAAGGCCCAACTGCGCGTCGAGAGGGATGGAGGGCGTTCTGCCATAGACGCCTGAGAACGGCGTGACATGCGTTGTTTCTTGAGCCGCAGTGTTGAGTGCAAAAGCTGCAGCAGAAACGAAACGATCCCAGTTTGTGTGGGACGGGGCGACATAGGAGGCGAGTATATCCGTGAGGGTGCGGTTGACACGCTCCACGAGGCCATTGCGCTGGGGATGATTGACGGACGTAGTGGAATGCGCAATTTCAAAGGAGCGGAGGGCGCGCTCAAATTCTTGGGACATAAAGCAGCTCCCACGGTCCGTGATGAGGCGTCGGGGCACACCGTGCCGAAGAACGAGATTGTGTTCCACAAACAAGACGGCATGAGCGGACGACGTGTCGAACGGGCAGTGCTTCGACCCACTTGGAAAAGTAATCGATCGCAACCAGAATATACCGATTGCCGGCGCCTGTCTTCGGGAACGGGCCCAAATGGTCAAGTCCAACCAGTTCGAAAGGTGAACTCGGCGGTGAAAACGCCTGCGGGGGTGGCTTGGCTACTCGTGTGGACGACTTCCTGAATTGGCACGGCTGGCAGGACGCCACGTGTTCCTTGACGTCTCTAGACATACTAGGCCACCAAAAGCCCTCCGACACTCGTGCGTTGGTTTTGCCGCGGCCAAGGTGACCAGCCGTGGGAGCGTCGTGTAGGCCGCGCAAGATCTGCGACCGCAGTGTTGCCGGCACCACTGGCAACCACACGGGTGGTCGACCACGGAACCGCCTCACATGACATAAGAGATTATCCTTCATTTGATACACCCGGCGCAGTTTGCGCAGGTCGGCGCCGACGGCGGTGCCAAGGGAGTGGATTATGGCAGCAACGTCGGGATCTTGAGTTTGCGCAGTCCTGAGGTCCGTCAAAGCCGTCACAGAACAAGGGTGGCGAGAAAGGAAATCGGCATCCTGATGTGCAGAGCCGCGCCAATGCACTATGGTGAAATCATACTCTTGAAGTTGCAGGGACCAGCGTGCAATCTTGGCATTTAAGTGTTTGGCAGACTGCAGCGAAGTGAGAGCGCTATTGTCCGTGACGATGGTAAAGTGACGGCTGTACAAGTAGGGACGGAACTTCTCGACTGCCCAGACAATAACGGCGAGGCACTCGAGTTCTGAAGAGTGGCGGCGGCGCTAAACGTCGGAAAGCCGGCGGCTGGCATAAGCGAGGACTTTGTTGTCACCAGAATCATCCTCCTGCAGGGGAACAGCCCCGAGCCCATCTTGGCTGGCATCCGTGTGGAGGACGATGGGGGCCGATTCGTTGTAATGGGCCAACGTAGGAGGCTCGAGGAGAGCTTGCTTGACGTCAAGGAACGCGAGCTGTTGGGCCGATGTCCAACTCCACGCTGCATTCTTCTTCAGAAGGGTATATGCTTGGGCTTGTTGGTTCATATTTGAAAGGTAAAAAACGTAGCGCAGAGAGACGAGGACACAGAAAGACAGACAACACACGGCGCTATGTGTTGTCGCCGTGTGTTGTCTGTCTTTCTGTGTCCTCGTCTCTTTGCGCTACGTTTTTTACCTTTCAAATTCTTCTTCAGCAGGGCGATTAACGGAGCGCTTCGCTTGGCAAAGTCGGGTATAAAACGACGGAAATACGAAGCAAATCCAAGGAAACTTTTGAGCTCCTTGGCAGTGGTGGGAGCTTCGTAAGCCGTAAGCGCTTTTAGCTTCTCCGGGTCGGGACGGATGCCATGCCGGTTCCCAACGTGACCCAAGTACGTGACCTCTGCGAAACCGAAGAAACATTTCTTTAGTTTTAAGCAAAGCCCAGCAGAGGTAAGGGCTTCGAGGACGAGTTTGAGTCGCCTTTGGTGTTCTTCAAACGTGGCCGCATAGAAAATGACGTCGTCCAGGTAGACCAGCGCCATAGTCCACTTCATATGGCCTAAGACGCGGTCCATGAGGCGCTGAAAGGTGGCCGAAGCATTTGAGAGACCGAAGGGCATACGGTTGAATTGGTAGAGGCCGTCGGGAGTCACGAATGCCGTCTTTTCCACATCATCGGGGTGAACAGGCACCTGCCAGTAGCCCGAGAGCAGATCTAGTGTGGAAAAATAACGGGCCCCCTTCAGGCGGTCAAATGCATCGTCGAGGCGGGGCAGCGGGTACACGTCGAGACGAGTGATAGCGTTAAACTTGAGGTAATCAACGCAGAAGCGGAGTGTTCCATCCTTCTTGCGCACAAAGACGACAGAGGAGGACCAAGGGCTACAAGAAGGGGCGATTATTCCCTGGTCAAGCATATCGCACACGTGCTGCTGGATGACTCTCCGTTCAGCTGGCGCGACACGGCGAGGTTGGTGATGAATAGGCCCACGGTTTTCGGTGTTGATCCGGTGTTGGGCCCAGGAAGTGCACCCGAGTTCACCGGCGCTTAGAACAAGACAACTGCGATGCTCTAGCAACAAGGCCTTCAGAGAGGCGAGCTCCGCGCAGGTCAGGGTGGGCCCAAAGTTAAATGCGTCCCATGATAGGACCGCCGGCGCTGGATTGTGGTGGGTCTGGTGAGATGGTTCTTCAGGTTGCAAAGACGCAACCGGTGATTCGGAGTGCAAGACTGACGCTGTACCCAATTGCCTGCCGGGAGTCAGCACGCGCGGTGCGCGGCTGATATTAAGCATTAATACGTGGGCCTCTCCTTTGAGCACAGACAGAAGGCTTCGAGGGGAGGTCATCTCTCGGGCTGGAGCCGAACACCTGGTAGGTTCGAAAAGCACATCCGCTGTGATGAGACTGCCAAACTTGGCATTAACCCAAGTTGCCGCACCCGGTGGCAGAGTCACGGCGGTCGCCACAGTCACGGTAGTGACGTCGACTGGCTTGACTCGACGTGGTCACTTCGTTCCGAGGTAACGCTCAGATCCTGAAGCACGCTTGGTCGCCGACACCAGGGACTGCCACAGGGTAACAGCAAGGCTGGAAATTCGGCTAAGCCAACCTGGCCCACACAGAGTTCGGCTTGCACGTGGTTCTGTGGTGGTAAAATTAAGGACGACCGCGGCTTGCTGGCACCACCCGCACCCGAGGACCCCTGGCCAAATAGGGCT
Organism: Amblyomma mixtum; assembly: GCF_055824585.1. Lineage (NCBI taxonomy): Eukaryota > Metazoa > Arthropoda > Arachnida > Ixodida > Ixodidae > Amblyomma > Amblyomma mixtum. The sequence goes on from NC_143012.1 coordinate 134,528,262, forward strand.
GTCCGCGACAACAAACTCGGTGGAGATGGTCTTTCCGAGTGCTCTGAAGTTGACGATAACACGTCCGACTTGCTCCACCGAGGCGCCGTTAAAAGCTACGAGCTGGGTTTTGGCGGCTGGAAGAAGCAGGTGGGGCGCGTTGACAATAAACGATTTGTCGGGCGCATTGACAGCCGCTCCGGTGTCGACCAAGCCGCTACGTGCCGATCAAGCAGGGCAACGTCAACGAGCACGTAGGGAGCTTCAGTTGTCATCGAAGCCGACGAAAGAAGGGGACGCAGTGAAATAAGGAGTGCGGGAAAGGACTTTATCCGGGGGCACCGTTCCACCGAATCGTTTTCCGACGTTGGAGGGCCAGCACAGTCCCTCGCGTAGTGTCCCCTCAGGCCACAGCGGAAGCAGGTCACGCGGGTGTCGTTACGCACGCGTCGGGTAGAGGCCGCTGTAGGGACTACCAGTCGAGGAGCCTGCAGCGGGATGCTGCGCTCGGCAGATGGTGGCGACCCCCGCGTGGCCGGCAAAGTCAATTCCGCCTCGACGGTGAGCGCCATGGCGGCGCGAACGGACTCAGGACGCCCAGAGGGGACAAAGCGCTGCACCTCAGGGAGTCGGATGGCGTCGACAAACGCCTCAGTGCCAATCAGGGCCACGGCGTTCTGAGGCGCCCCCGCGGCAGCGACTGCAGTGCCAGGCGCTCAATGGCGGCGGCAAGGTCCTGATATGTCTCCCCGGGCTCTTGACGGCGGGCTCGCAGGCGATGGTACTGGACACGGGGGTGGCCAGAGGCACTGTAGTGGTCGGCGAGGAGGCCCGCCAGGACAGTATAAGAGCCCAGCTGGTCGGGCGGCACGTTCTGCAGCTGCTCAGTCGCGCGGCCTCTCAGTTTGGCGAGGAGCATCCATGCCTTCATTTGCTCGTCCCAGCCTCTCGCCGCCGCAATACTGTCCAGCTGGATGCGGTAAGCATGCCACGAGATGGTGCCGTCGAACGTAGGTAACTCCACGACGTCCAATGATGTGCCCGCGCCGAGCACGCTATTGGCGGCGACGACCGCAGGTACAGCGACGGCAGAGCCGGGGACAGCGGTGGCGGGGACGCCCAAAGGCACCTGACCCGTATTCGGCTCGAGTGGCAGAAGGCGACGGAAGTCGCGCGTAGGGCCTCCATCTCCCCAGCCTGGGCAGTCAGACGGGTCTCCCATGCGTCCATCCGCTGGGTAACCATATCCAGGAGGCGCCCAATACCAGCGTCCAGCCGCTGCGGAGGACCGAGCCCCTCCGAGCACCCAGGTCTAGCGGTGCCGGCCACTGCGTCGTCGGCGCCATCGGCTGGTGGCGGAGTCCTGTCATCTGGCACGTCGGGTACTTGACTCTGGGAGCGGGTGAGTGGCATAATCCCACCGCTGCCACCAAATGTTACGGGACGGCGGGCCCGCGCAGAGAAAGGCACACAGGAACGTAGAAGATCCAGGCACAACCGGCCGCGGCGATTCTCTTTCGGTCTCTGTCTCGCGCTAGCACCGCGCGCTCTCCCCTTACGCTCGCCCCGCGCCTCTTCTTTATTCGTGTAGCGCAGCGCGCTCTTGGTCAGCGTAGGTCCGTAACAATATCATCATCAACATCAGCCTGACTCCGCCCACTGTAGGGCAAAGGCCTGTCCCATGTCTCTCCAATCAACCCTGTCCTTCGCCAGTTGCGGCCACCGTATTCCCGTAAACTTATTAATCTCAACCACCCACCTAACTTTCTGCCGCCTCCTGCTACGCTTGCCTTCTCTTTGCATCCACTCCGTTACCCTTAAGGACCAGCGGTTATCTTGCCTTCGCATTACATGCCCCGCCCAAGGCCACTTCTTCCTTTTGATTTGCGACTAGGATGTCTTTAACCCGCGTTTGTTCCCTCAGCCACTCCGCCCGCTTCCGATCTCTTAACGTTACACTTATCATTTTTCTTTCCATAGCTCACTGCGCTGTCCTGAACTTAAGCTGAACCCTCTTTGTTAGCCTCCACGTTTCTGCCCTATAAGTGAGTACCGGTATGATACAACAGCTGCTGTGTACTTTTCTGTTGAGGGATATTGGTAAACTGCCATTCATGATCTGAGAGAACCTGCCATATGCACTCCACCCCATTCTTATTCTTTCAGTTATTTCCCTCTCGTGATCCGGATCAGTGGTCACTACCTGCTCTAAATAGACACATTCCCTTAATACTTCCAGCAGCTCGTCACTAATTGCGAACTGCTGTTCTCTTGCTAGACTGTTGAATGCTACTTTGGTTTTCTGCATGTTAATTTTTAGCTCCACTGTTCTGCTCTGCCTGTCTAACTCATTGATCATGCTTTGCAGTTCATGTCCTGAGTGACTTAGCAAGGCAATGCCATCAGTGAATCCCAGATTACCTAGGTATTCTTCATTAACTCTTATCCCTGACTGTTCCCATTTCAGGCCCCCGAATACCTCCTGTAAACAGGCGGTGAATAGCATAGGTGAGATCGTGTTGTCTCCCTGCCTGACTCCTTTCCTTATTGGAATTCTATTGCTGACTTTATGGAGAATTCCGCATGCCTGCATGATTTCCTGATTCCGCAATGCCTGCATGACAGCTGAGGTTTCTGCTGAGTCGAATGCTTTCTCATATTCAATGAACGCTATAATATAGGGGCTGGTTATATTCCGCGCAATTCTCTATCACCTGACTGATAGCGTGAATATGGTTATTGTCGAGTATCTTTTACGAAAGCCTGCCTGATCATTTGGTTGATTGAAGTCTAAGGTTGCCCTGACCCTATTAGAGACTACCCTAGCAAATACCTTGCAAGAAACAGACAATAAGTTCATCGGTCTGTAATTATTCGACTCCTTGACGCCTCCTTTCTTATGAATTAAGATAATGTTAGCGTTTTTCCTAGCTTTAGGCGCACTCGAGGTCACAAGGCATTGTGTATGCAGGGTGGCTAGTTTTTCGAGCACAATCTCTCTCCCATCCTTCAGCAAATTTGCTGTTATCTGATCCTCACCAGCTGCTTTCCATCGTGGAGGAAGTAAAGAAAGCCTTAGGAACTATAGATAGGGTGAAAAATTAATTTAATTCATTGAAACGAAGGTCTGGAATGCACTGCCGATAGAAATATAGCTTGCGAGAAAATTGTAAGCTCCCTTGGAAGCTGTTTTTCTTGCACACAACAGTAAGGATGTGACTTCGCTATCTGCTTTTTGTTTGAATTCAGTATCTGTATTTCGTTTAAATGTTGCTTCTCACCTTCCACATGGGGTTGCCTATGTGCTATGTTGTGTATTCGACCCGACACAGGATGATTTGCATGTCTCATTTAGTTGTTTATATTTTGTTTAATTCTTTGTTCACACATTTCATATCGCAGTTGCGCAAATTTTCTGTTTTGTATTGGACCGGATACTAGCCGTGTAGGGTGTCGGTCCGAATACTGAATGTGTGTAAGTTTTCCTTGAATGAGCAAATAAAGTTTCCTTTGATTTGAAGCTCCTTCTCCCTGACATCGACGCTTCCTTTGTGGCGCTTATGCATAGGTACCTCCAAAGCCGATACTGCTATACGAGCATTAATGAACAGACATCTTTCAGGTAGAGAACAACCAGTGGTGTGTTTCAAAGTTTCGTTCCGGGTTCCCTTTATTTACAAATGACGTTTTTACTGTGAGACGGAACTCATCATTTTTTTCTGCATGCCGATGACATCAAGACATTTAAGGAGGTGCTCGAATTTGGGGACTGCAATGCTGTCCAGGCTGACATTTCTTCATTCCATCTGTAGTGTCTCAGAACAGTCTTATTTTTGAATGCGGCGAAAAGAAATGTTGCCTCATATAGCGAAAAAACTCCTACAGAAGCTCAGCTCTGCCGAGGGCTGCCGGAACGCGCCATTTGGGAGCGCTTTTAAGGCGAAAGCCTTTAACGCCTCATTCAGTCGTGACCAAGGAATGTTAGCAAATGTGTCTGCGTTGCGGCTTCACTACTTAGAAAGAAACTGCGTCGAGGCTGGGAATCGTTCCAGGGCCTTTGGCACTTGAACTGGAGACGCTACCACTCCGCCACGAAGGCTCAGGGCTTGGGCATGGATAAAGGCGAATCCAGTGAATGCATGGGTTTCATAAATAAAGTAAAAGAAATAAATAAGAAAATAAAAATAAATAAAGATAAAAAAGAAACAAAAATAAAAGTAAAATAAAATAAAATGTGAAAAATAAAAAAAACACCAGAATTGCTATCGCCTTGCAGCACTTTAGAGAGCCAAAAGTGCCCCCGGAATTTTTTTTATTATTCTCTGTTGTGTTCGCCGTATGAGATTACTGGGTGTGCTCTTCAGTACCTTGGCGCAGCTTGCCACTTTTCCGGACATTCTGGAGGTGCCCTTCCCTTCCTAATTAAAGCTGCATAAACCTTTCTGTGTACGTCTAGTCGAATACAGTTGAACTGTTTGGAAGGAGCGTGCAAATCCAACAGTGACCGTATTGAAAGAGTTCAAAATAAGTTCCTGTCTACCTGCAAACAATGTTTCCGTAATCTGAAGGCAGACACGAGCATTGACATGTCTTTCCTGGCAAGTCTTCTCACTCAGTGGTGTCGGCGGTTACGGGCAGATCTTTTCATAGCTGTATAGGGTGGTATTTTGTGTGATGATCAACTGAGGTTTGTCACCATTCGCGTGCCGAACAAAACCGTCAGGTGAGACGGCCTCTGCACAGTCGTCACTTTCCCACCGACAAGTTACAGTCCTGCATAATGCATCTGAGAAGGCAAACTTGTATCATATGGTATGGGCTTGTCAGAAAAATGACAGCATTGATATCATAAATCAGCCAACGCGGGAGGGCTGGGAGGCGGCCCTGTCCAGCTCGGACCTCGAGGAACGACGAGCCCTCGTCGCCAGAGCACGGGCAGCGGCTTTCACCAACGGCGTCCCGGACTAGGGACCCGATCAGCCTTCCCTTCAACTAAGGCATTGTGGCTTTAATAAACGTTTTCATCATCATCATCTGAGGGTCTCCGCATTTTGCAAACATCTCTACCATTAATTTCAAACGAACTGAGAAGTGTAGTTTTTAACTGGCTTTAATATTGTCACGACCCGAGGAGCCGTGAAGGTAGGCGTGGGGAAGAACCGAAGACTGGGAGCCTTCTTTTAATTCGAGAGCCAGGTCCCAGGACACAGAATAGAGCCAGCGCGCCTCGAGAGCCCACCGCCGCTTCGTCGTCGTCTTCGACTCAGCGCGGAGGCCGCGCGGCGCGTTAGGCGCGTGGCAATATGTACAAATTCCTTTTCGTTCTGTTCATGTCTATGTTTGTCTGTTTTAAGTGTTTTCATTATGCACCCTTTTCGCTGTTTTCATGTTTTCGCTTTTAGTGCGAAAGGACTCCTTAACGAGATCGAACCCCAGCCAAGACAACTGTGCGAAGCTTGACCCTGAGGGCGACACACACTACCGGAGCTGGTTACTGGGCGTACTGGTCGATGGCACCGCGGGACCTGTGTCGCCAGTGCGCTCATTACGCAATGACGGCAGCTCTCGCGGCGTGGTCGCCTCGCTCATCATGTGCCACCAGCGCTGCGAGTGCGCCATTTGGGCCTCCTTCGCCTGTGCGCTATCTTCGCCCACTAGGAGGCTCCTATGGCGCTGTTGTTTAGGCGTGCGCCTCTCTGGTGGTGGCGCAGCTGCAAGAACTCTAGCGCAGATCGTTTCGATGCCAGTCAGAACAAATGCTTTCGCACGTCCACTCGGTTTGACTACCTTTAAAGCCCTCCCACTTTTTTTCGTTATCTTTCTGTTCGCTCTCACTCCTCTGTCTTAAGCACAGGCCTTGTGGACAGTTTTGTCTCTAGCGCCTTGAATGGTGCATTATTTTTCCTCATTATTGCTATCTGTGCGAAAAAGATGGTAATATGTTGGTTTTGTAGGTTGGGTATACCAGCACAAAAACATTAAGGTTGTTCCTTGGCACCGCAAAGTTTTATTGATTGATTGATATCGAAATAAGTAAGGCAATGAGAAGGTGATATCCTAATAAACAGAGGGGATGAGTGGTACATACTAGCGAACACAGACTTGGATTTGGGGCCCAAATATGCGAAACTTGCTGCGAAGCCGTCCTGGTTTCTTCGTCGCCGTCGAAGCGCACCGAAGAGCCGCCACAGCTCGCTAGAAATGCAAGGCTGGAGCCGCCCAATTGCGTGTGCACAGGCAAATCGTAATCCAAGCGAAGCCTTCCCAGAATTGCATCCGTTGTTCTTATTTGAAGAAATGGGAAGAACCTCATTACTTGCCACAAATCTGAAGCCATAAAGTGAATGGGGGAGAAACATTGTTTAAAAGTAGATTACTACTAACCTTGAAATTACTACTAGCTCTGATCAGCTTGATTTTAATAACAAATTACTAAAAAATGCCTCTCTAAACCTCTATCACGTATTGACATCGCTTTTTTCACAATCATTATCGTCTGGTACAATTCCTGATGACTGGCGTACAACGAAAGTAATACCCATTTTCAAATCCGGAGACCGCACTAATGCACTTAACTATCTCCTTATCTCGTTAATCAGCAACATTTGTAAACTCCTCGAGCACGTAATTCCCACTCAAGTCATTAATTATCTAGAGGTCACGATATCATTTTCAAATACCAGCACGGTTTTCGCAGGGGTTATTCATGCGAACCTAACTCGCTGGATTTACTAATGACATATTTTCCACACGCAGGCTTAAAGGTTGACGCAGTATTTTTAGACTTTTCTAAATCATTTTAGCGCGTTCCCCATCACAAGCTATTAACCAAATTGACACTTATATCTCCATCCAAACGTTATTTCATGGTTAAAACAGTTCCTCTACAATAGAAAACAATTCACCTCTGTCAACGGCTTTAACTCGTCTTCTGTCCCTGTAAAATTTGGAGTCCCCCAGGGCAGTGTACTTGGTTCTCTGCTTTTCAAATTTTTATGAACGATCTACCCAAGTGTGTATCGTCTGAAATTAGGTTATTCGGGAATGATTGTGTTATATATCGTAATATTACTAATGAAACCGACCGCCGTTCCCTTCAAACTGATCTTGACGCTGTAACGGCTTGGTTTTCCTCCTGGCTAATGTCTCTAAGTGCATCTAAAACAAAGTTAATTTCGTTTACTAGCCGTTCCACTCGAATTCCTGTAGCCTACCTCCTCAAAACGATAACGTACAACTTACAACAACTTACAAGTACCTAGGAGTTCACTTTCAGTCTGACATAACTTGGCATTACCATATTAACACAATCTTAGCATCAGCAAAATGCGCACTTGGCCTTCTTAGGCGTAATCACAAATACGCACCTTCACACTTCAAAAAAAAAAAAAAAGCTCCGCCGCGGTGGCTCAGTGGTTACGACGCTCGGCTGCTGATCCGAAAGACGCGGGTTCGATCCCGGCTGCGGCGGCTGAATTTCGATGAAGGCGAAATTCTAGAGGCCCGTGTGCTGTGCGATGTCAGTGCACGTTAAAGAACCCCAGGTGGTCGAAATTTCCGGAGCCCTTCACTACGGCGTCCCTCATAGCCTGAGTCGCTTTGGGACGTTAAACCCCAATAAACCAAACCAAACCAAACCAAACACTTAAAAAAACTTGCTTACGTCACGCTAATCCGCCCGAAAGTTGAGTACGATCTGCCATATATGAGACCCTCACTAAGCATGCATCATAAACAACACTGAATCCCTGCAAAACCGTGCCATTCGCTTCATCTTTTCAGATTATTCACGCTTCATTAGTGTCACAGCATTACAACAACGTGCCGAGTTGGAACCGCTATCATGTCGACGCCATTTCGCTTGCCTAACCTTATTTCACAAACTGTATCACCATCCCACCCTCCACGACGACTTCTTTTTGCCACAGCCTGCAGTCTTTCCTCGCCGTGACCACGATAACAAAATAAAACGCATAACATGCCGTTCATCGCTTTACGCGAAATCATTCATTCCGCATTCATTACATAAGTACTGAGGTTAACTTACAATCGTTTTAGCATTCGTTAAAGCAAACCATGGACTAACAGATATTGTATTTTTTGCATTATGTGCATTTACTCGATTATATAATTCTGCGTTGTTTGTTGTTTTATTTGTGTACATTACTAGCTTTACTTTATAGCTCGTTATTTCATGTATTTCATTCAAGCACCTGTGCCGCATTTTCATGCTTGAATCCCCCCCCCCCCCCCTATGTAATACCCTCGCACAAGGGCCCGCCCTTAGGGGTACTGCAAATAAATAAATAAATAAATAAATAAATAAATAAATAAATAAATAAATAAATAAATAAATAAATAAAGCAGCATATAAGTGGTATATTTTAAAAACGATATTGTTTTTCGGATCAAAGTTTTAAAGCAGAATAAAAAAATTATTATGAAGCATATATCCGAAAAGCATGCATCTGGGTACATTTAATTACCAAGCATACATACGCCCACAGTCACAACTTCAATTTCCCCGCAGGGGTGTCTGCAACATGCAGTTCCTGGTGAGCTCACCCGATGCCGAGCGTTTCGACCTTCAAAGGGGCTCTGAAAGGGGGCCCGAAGAAAGTTGTGGTCTGCCTGGGATGCTAAAGGACGCAGCGTCACGAACATCCTCCAGCATCCTCGTATATTCCTTGGAACTAGTCCAAAATAATTCTGTTCGCTTCAGTCTTTCAAATTACAACCGTACGGCAAGCATCACAGCCATGAAATCTAACGTGTCACTCCCACCGTTACAATCTCGCCGTAAAATTGGTCGCCTAACACTATTTCGCAAGATATATCGTCACGTTGCGCTTCACGACTATTTCATATCACCCCGAGAATAAATTTCACGGCGCATCGATCACCGCCACAAGGTTGGCATCCCAACACGCCACACCAAATCTTCTTTTCAGTCATATCTTCCTCCCACATCTGTGGAATGGAACCGCCTTCCCCCCGATATTGCAGCCATTGCAGATAACAAAACCTTTCACGACAAAATAGCTAACATTGTTTATTCGGAAGGAAGTTGATCATGTGTCATATCTGTTTCGACTGTGTTGTGTACATTGATTTTACGTTATTTACACTTTGTGAATGTTGTTTGTTTTATTCTGGAGATAATTTATTTTGTACTACTTGTTTTCACTGTATTATATTCATTGTTCTTTATCCTAATTAGCCCACTCCCCTCTGTAATGCCTTTGGCCCTGAGGGTACAATAAATAAATGTTGTGTATTCGTCGGACGCCAGGCAGGAACTGAACAAACGTTTATTGATACAGTGCCTTTTTATAGGCCGATGTACATGTGATCTGCCGACGACTGCTTGCGTGGCTGATAAGCGATACATGAAAATTCAGTGTTTAAAACATGCGCATGCGCTATCAGTACACCACAATAAATAAATAAAAAAAATTATGCGTTTCGCGGAAGCGTAGTTATCTGTAGTAAAAATTTGAATTTCCGCTTCTTCGTGCCTTTCCCTCTCCTCTCGTCACTTACTGAACGCTGAAATGTCGGTCCGGCCGCCGACGCGCCTGGGAATTTCCCCGGGGGGCGGAGCCAACACCTCCTAAACTGGTTTGGCGTCGACGGCGCTGGCGCGGCGAGCCAATGATGGCCGTCCACCGCTGGTCGCCGCGAGGCGCGGAAGCGGGAGTTCTTAAAACTGTATTGTCAATTATCGGCTCGCCTTCGACGTCTCGTGCGCGGCGTGAACGCTCGGTGACCTGTACTCTACTTAATAAAGCAAGCATTTTAGAGCGAACCACAACCACCCCCTTCGGGGCCTTTTTAAGGCCCCTCGGCGGACGCAGCAAACCATTTTGGCCCCCGCTCCCTGTAGAAGGCAACCCCGGCCTGACCCGACAGGTGGAAATCGGTAGTTGCCGTTTCCTATCTTCCTTTCTATTTTCATTTTGGGTGGAAAAACAGAGCGAAGGGACGGAAGACAAAGATGAAGGAAACCACACGGACGAGCGTTGACTCACAACTATTATTTATTCAGAAAAAAACAGACACTTATAGTTAAGAAAAGTCACGTGACCTGACATCGCCCGCGCGCATGCCCAGGGTGCAACAGTCAAAGAACTACATCATGTGTCAATAATAAAAGCCTTACAACTTGACTTCAGAAGACCGTGACTGACCGAAAAAAAACACGAGACCGCCCGAAAAAAAAAATCCAAAAGCACTAGAAAACATCACGTGTTGTCAAGAAACGAGACCTCTTTATCTACCAACAATAAGAAAGCGTAACTGACGCATTCATTCCATCATATCCGAATACGATATGCCTCAATGGCTCCCTTGTCGCCTTATCTTTATGACGAAATAAAATGCGTGTGTGCGTGACTATAGATCTGCACACTTTCTTATTTTCCTTCTTGCAAGCTTTGCAAGTGCTCTTTTAGATGTGAATAGCTTGAGTCTGAAAGTGATCGAAGATGCTCCCTAAGTCGAATATTGATAAATCGAGCAAGGTGTGTTGCTGGGCGAGTTGGTTGGGGTACATCTTGTGAAAAAACAGCGCTTGCAGACAAAGGGCCAGAACAAGCTTGGACACACAACTGCGCAGACTAACAACTTTTATTTCGGAAGGGAGCCGATTTGCCGAGTTGTTAGCGCAGTTGTGTGTCCTTCTTGTTCTGGTCCTTTGTCTGCAAGCGCTGTTTTTCTCAAGATTGATAAATCGGCCGGTCTGTCCTATATAACCTTTTTTACATGAAAGAGGAAGTCCATACACAACTGAACATGCGCACTCTACCCATCTTGATCTATGTTAAACCAGACTACGAAGTGGGCTTATTCCTGGTATGTTGTCATGGCGGTTCCTTATCATGCGGTAAAGCCCCCCCCCCCCCCCCCCCCCCCCCCTCCAACTTGTGTGGCGCAGAAAACACCACATTCACGTCAAATCTGCCCGCCACCTTCTTTAGATTATGAGCCGTTCGGTGCACATACGGAATAACAACAAATATTTTATCTGTTCTGTCCAATGCTGCATTCCAGAAATCTTTTCGCACTGCCCGCACCAGCTTCTCGCAAGTTGCTGATATCACCACCTTTGGAAATCCTGCGGCTTCTAATCTACTTACTTGTAACAGCACACTGTCCGCTATGCAGTGATGGCATGAATTTGTGAGGATTGAACGTAAGGTAATCATTGCAGTTCCAATCTTCACTAGTTTTGAGTGCCCCGAGGAAAGACTTAACACCAGTTTTTGGGTTTTAAAGTGACTTCTATAAATTGCGTGTTTCAGCAATAAACCCCAGTTGCGAGTTAGCGCTTGTCTGCGTCGTTTCCTTTCCGTCCCTCGTGCTCCTTGAGCGCTATTGTTACATCATGAACATTCTCGCCGGCAGCCACGAATTGTCGGCTTGGTCCCCTGCCTGCGACGAAGCTTTCGCAACGCTGCCCCAGCTTCTCATCTCTGCTCCGATCTTGCGCCATTTCGACCCTTCCGCGCCTACAGAACTCCACACGGATGCCAGCGGCATCGGTCTCGGTGCCGCTCTTGCTCAATGGAAACATGGCGTCAATGAGTACGTCGTTGCGCAAGGCGCGCACTTACAAAAGCGTAGACTAATTATTCAGTCATGGAAAAAGAATGTTTAGCGATTATTCGGGCGATCAAAAAATTTCGTTCTTACTTACATGGGCGCCAGTTCTATGTCACAACAGATCACCATGCCCTTTGCTGGCTGTCTTCACTCAAAGATCCGCCTGGCTGCCTCACTCGTTGGGCTCTCCATTTACAAGATTACGACATTCGGGTCATTTATCATTCCGGTCGTAAAAACTCCGATGCCGACACTATCTCGCGCTCCCCTGTGACCTCTGATCCTGACCCACCATCTATTTCCGGCCTCATACCTTCTCTTGACAACATTGATATGGCTTCTGAACAGCGCGAGGATCCCTGGATTCCTTCTGTTCTGGATTTCTTAGCCAACCCCTCAGCGCGCCTCCCTTCTAGAGCGCTCCGTCGTCAACCTCATCACTTTGTCGTGCGTGACCAGCTGCTGTACCGTCGGAACTACCTCCCCGATGGTCGTAAATGGCTGCTCGCGATTCCAAGACATCTCCGCTCCGCCATTTCTGCCATTTATAACGACGATCCGCAATGCGCTCATGCCGGTCTGCTAAAAACTTTGACTCGTCTGGCCCTTCGGTCTTACTGGCGCGGCATGTATCGTTCTCTCCGCCAGTACGTACGCTCTTGCCTGAAATGTCAGCGTCGCAGGCCAACCATCACACTCACCTAACCTTTACCGTGACCAGCCCGGCCATTCGGCCGTGTTAGGATTGACCTTTATGGCCCTCTTCTCAGCACTTCTCCTCCAGCTCAGGTCAGTCTACACAATTGCTGAAAAAACACCAGGACCGCTATAGCGTTGTTCAGCAAACATCCCCATTTAATTATCTCGTCGAGCCCCTCACGCCATCGCCTGCTCATTGCATCCGCGGCCGTGATATTGTCCACAATGGTGGTTCAACAGCGCAAACACACACAGACCAAGAAAGAGACACGACACACAAACCAGCTCTTTCTTGGTCTGTGTGTGTTTGCGCTGTTGAACCACCATTATGAATCTACACGAACTAGCCCAATTTGCAGTTGTTCTAAAATTGTCCACTTAGACCGCCTGAAGCGCTACTACGACCCAGCTGGTCTCGCACTCTTATGCAGCCAGGATGGAGCCTTTTCACCCCTCGGGTATTGTAAGAAAGAGAGTTTGGGGTTTGATGCCCCAGCGGCCGACGAAGGAGAGAAAGAGGAAGGAAAGACCAAGCTGACGAAGCTCAGTTTTGCGCTCACGAACGAAGGACCGCTGAGCTGCACCGTGGTAGCAAAGATGGGGTCGTCCACATTTGTCGTTCTTTTCGCCTCTTTACATATTATGTAAATATTGAAGGTAACGATCCATTCTTCTGATATATAGCAAGGTCTTTTAAAATGTTTCCACTGATTACATCGAACAGTTAAGACTGCCATAGAAAAGAAATTGGGAAAGCTTTTGACGACATCAAAAACTTTATAGAAAAAAAAAATCAAGGCTGCCATCTGGTGATCAGCGCATTTATTCAGTGTTATAGTGCAATCTTACATTATAAACAAATGCGTTCATAGGCAGTTTCCTGCTCAAAAATGTTTTCGTCCAGAGTTATTGGGTGAGCAAAAAAATTGCCGACGATTACATTGCTTCCTAATGCAAAATTGCGCAGCTCATCAGCTATTTCAGCTTTTCGATAGATTGACGCAAAGAATTCGAGCAAGACATGTATGTACAATTACAGACAACTTGTTATTTTTCGCACATTTTCTTTCTTCAAGAAACACTCCACTAACAGTTCTTGATTGTCATGAGGGAAGCTTTGTGGTCGGAGAAGTAGATGGATATATGCTCGACTTGCTGCACCAGCGCCTGGTTCTCAAATACGAGGTCTGCGCAAGTATTTATCGAGGTCGTCACAGCTGTGGGAGCTGTTACGAGGGAGAGGAACGGGATGTTCTCCCGCATAAGTGGTAAGAAATTCCCGCTTGTCTTTATATATCTACATTAAAGTCCCCACCCACCTGCCACCCCGGCTGGCGGCAGCGTTGCTGGCACAACGTTGTCAATGCCAAAGCATGTAGCGCACATCTGTCAATACTGTCACATAGCCTTCCCTCTTTTTTTTTGTTTGTTTCTTGCTAAGAAGGAGAGGAGGTTGCGCTTTTACCCTCTCCTGGTTACAACGGACAACGGTGACGGCCACGCCGCGAAACGTAGAAACGGGCGCCTAACAGCTGCGCTCTAAAACACATTGTAGTCCCAAGCGATCCGGCAAGCTCTGGATCACTCGCAACGTAGTCAGACTTATCGCTGAAAAACTCAAGCTTGATCAGTCCTTTGTAGATTCCCATGCTCCCGACAAACTTAAAGAATTCAATTTTTTTCAGAATAACTTAAAGGTATAAAAAAATCTAAGCACGAATACTATGTAGGATTGTTTGGTAGCCACTGTCTACAAAATAGCGGTCTAGTTTGTAAAATTCATAATAAGTTACTGAACAGGAACGTTCACACTAATTCGATTCCAAACCTCGTAACTGACAAGCTGTAAGTGGAATAGACATTGCGGACTACGTCAACAAAATTTTCGTAGAAGTAGGAAGAACGGCTTATTGACCCCAGGCCTCATGTTCTGTTCATATATTACCGAAAAGCTTATTTTTCACATTACTTGTCAGTCACAAGTAATATCTGTTTTCCAAAGACTGAAGAACAGCTGCAGCGTTGATTAGAACAATATGGAAATGAAACCCATAAATACTTTGCGGATATAATTGCGCCTGCTTTAACGCATATATTTAATTCTTTCCTATCTACTGGCGAGTCGCCAGTAATATGCAAGAACTTACAATAATGCAATACAGAAAAAATCTGAATCGCTTCTGATTTTAGCAAACCTACAAAAAAACGACAAATAGCTATTTATTTCGCTGTCAATCACCATGGTTCATTCCATTTTCTTGCACAATGTACGGAAAACAACGTCTGAAGCATATCGTACCATATACGCTCAGTGAGCTTGACAGGAAACAAATAGGCATTCTGGAAATGCCTTACCAAAGTGTTTTATAAATTTTTGTTTCTGTACCATAGATTTTGTTTCAATTATGTTTCAAGTGTCTGTGTTATCGGTTACTTGAAATAAGGGAGTAATTACTCACTGACGTCCACCCGCGTGCAGCCAACGGCTACAAAGGAAAACTATACAGCTTTCTCAGAAACTTCGCAGTTAAAGAAAAATTTGTCCTGGTCCGGGCTTCGAACCCGGGACCACCGCTTCACCGGAGCAGTCGCTCTACCAATTGAGCCAACCTGGACGGCAAGCTTAAGGTAGGGCGAAAGCGAATTGATCAATAACTCGAAGTGGGAACAGTGTTGGTCAAATGTTTAGGGGAATTCCCCAAGGTGGAGTAGATTTGTAATAAGGGAGTAATTACTCATTGACATCCACCCGCGTGCAGCCAACGGCTACAAAGGAAAACTATACAGCTTTCTCAGAAACTTCGCAGTTAAAGAAATATTTGTCCTGGTCCGGGCTTCGAACCCGGGACCACCGCTTCACCGGAGCAGTCGCTCTACCAATTGAGCCAACCTGGACAGCAAGCTTAAGGTAGGGCGAAAGCGAATTGATCAATAACTCGAAGTGGGAACAGTGTTGGTCGAATGTTTAGGGGAATTCCCCAAGGTGGAATAAATTTGTAATAAGGGAGTAATTACTCATTGACATCCACCCGAGCGCAGCCATACGGCTACAAAAGAAAACCATACAGCTTTCTCAGAGAAAGCTGTATAGTTTTCTTTTGTAGCCGTATGGCTGCGCTCGGGTGGATGTGAATGAGTAACTACTCCCTTATTACAAAGCTACTCAACCTTGCGGGATTCCCCTAAACATTTGACCAATTGGCTACTTGTATTTTTAACTGCGATTGACGGCGGTCTGTTTCTTTTAGGAGTCTGTTTATCGATGTTTATGAAACTTTGCTTGCTGTGCAAGTGCTTGCTGTGGTAGCTCTGTCAAGCTGCAATGCGAAGCAGCTTTCCCTCTCGTCACCTTTTTTGCTCAAGCAAAATAAACTTCTTCTTCCGTAGAAAAGAGCCTGCCAACTGAGTCGGCAGCCCAAAAGACTGGCCCGCATCAAGGGAGGTCTGAATCTCGCACACCCGAACTCCAGCGCCTTCAGTGAGGCAATGGACGCAGTCCTCAGCACATCCGCAAAGCACGGGCTGCACAGCTCGCGTGAGCGTGCGAGGAAGCCAAAAACTAATATTACAAGCCCCAAGAAACCAGGAGCCTAGGTTATTAACCGCATGCCCCCACAAACAGTAAAAACGGCATTTTTAATCCATTGGAACTGCCGATGTCTACTGAGCAACTACAGACATGTAAAGGACATTGTAAACTTCACTCTTCACTCATCATGTAAAGGACATTGTAAACGCAGTTTCTTCCGTGGCGCTATGCTTACTGGAAACGAACTTAGGACCTCAACATAAGAACATTTTAAAAACATATATAGTATTCGGCTGTGGCAGAGAGCACTGAGCTAGGGTCTCTGGAGATATCGCAATTATTGCACAGAATGGTGCTGCAACTCGCGAAGTCATTTAAACTACACACGAAACTGTTGCAGTCGCTGTCCTAAATTTTAAAATAATTATGCTTTGTTTGATACACCTCGAGCTACTGTTAACGGTAACACTGAATGATCTAAAAGCACTTTTTAAACAGCTACCAGAGCCATATCTGGTAGTTGGGGATTTTAATGCTAGCTCTGGTTTTTGGGCAAGTGCACAAAGAGATACTAGGGGTCGCACTCTCAAGGATTTTATTCTGTAAAATAATGCCTGCCTGCTCAATACAGGCAGAAACACATACTGTTCTCCAAGCTCGGCAAAATTGAGCTGCATAGATGTCTTTTATTTCTCCGTCTTTTTTATATGTTTGGAGTGTCCTGGACAACTCCTACGGAAGCGATCAGCTGGCTCTAGTAATCAGCTTTTCATCATCGCCATCACTCATCCCAAACAAACGGCTTCGTTGGAAGCTTCGTATAGCTCACTGGGGGCTGTCTCGGGAAAAGGCCTGTCTAGAAAAAATATTTGCAGATCATCTCAGTGTTGATCAACTGAAGGAAATGTTTACATCCTTCGTCATTACTGCGGCACACCTAACTATCTCTCACTACTCAGTACTGGTTCAACAGAACGACGAGATGTGCTATAATAAAGAATGAAGAGAACCGAAATAGGAGCAAAATAAAGCCTGGAGAATTTTTCGCATGCACTCTACGCACGATAAATGCATTAACTCTAAAAATGTGAGAGCCAAAGCTCGGCGTATCCTTCGCAGCGCCGAGAAAGCTTTCTGGCAAAATTACATATCACCCATAAACAGTTTATTGACATCCAAAACACTGCGGGAGCAAGTTCGTAACTTAAATGGCAACTTCTGCCTTTTCACAGTTTCGTTTCTTAGAGCCCCTGGAACACAAACAAGCATAGAGAAACAAGAAGACATCCTAGTTTAACATTTGCCAAGCGTTTGCAGTTCTTCAAACCAAGAGATGCATTTATAAAATACAAAAACACAGATGATGAAAATAGACTTCAACATGTGGTTGCAGAAACGGATAATTCAGTAGATTAATTATAATAAAAGAAAGAAACAGAATTTTGTCTGCCGAAAAACAGACCGCTCCCGGCTCTGATGAATACATAAGAAATATTGGAACACCTTTCCCCAGCCTTCTGTAGAAGCACTTTGAAATTTGTTAATAAAATTTAGACATAGGAAAGTTACGGAAGTTTGGAAAAAGCCATTATAGTGCCATTCCTGAAACCTGCATTGCAGCCAACATCACCCGGTAGTTTTAGACCAATAGCTCTCGCCAGCTGGTTAGCAAAGTCTTTTGAAAGCGTTTTCAATATCAGGCTAGCCTTCGTACTTGAATATCGTGAACCCCTTGACGTTCCTCAACGTGGTTTAAAAAAGACATGCTCGACAACAGACCATTTAGTTCGCTTCGAAAATACTGCACGACCCAGCTCGGCGGGATAGCTCTCGAGCTAGGTTATGAGCCGCCTCATTACCAGCAAGGGAGGCATGAGCAGGCGTCCAGATTAGGCGAATGCGCCGCGTGGGCTGATAATTTAGCAGAATCCGTGCTGCATGTGGAGAGATTCTTCCAAACGTGTAGTTATGTATTGCCAATTTTGAGTCGCTGACAATGGTTTCTGCCGAGGATCCCGCAATGGCTAGAGCAATGGCTGTTTCTTCTCCAACATGTGTGTGCTGAGTGCGTATAGTGCCCCCAGTTATGAGTGTACCACATTCCGTGGTGACCACAGCTACCATCTTGTCAGCCGAAGAATCTGCTGCATCAACATATACCACAGAGGTATCATTAAGGAAGCGTTTGCCTAATGATTTGGCTCTCTCTGCACAACGTTCAGCGTGGAAATCGGGGTGCATGTTCCGAGGTAGTGGAGGAATGACCAGAAGCTGGCGTATATGTTTGGGAAGGTCAGTTGTTGGTCCGCCTTGTCGTTCGTATGTTATGCCGAGTGTGGACAGAATGTGTCTGCCAGTTGGTGTGGCCGTTAGTCGTTCGTACTGCGAGACGGTTACCGCTTCAATAATCTCACTTAGAGTGTTATGAAGACCGAGACCTAAGACTTTCTCAGACGCTGTGTGCATGGGTAGCCGAACTGCCTGTTTGAAGCATTTTCTGATTATGGCTTCCACTTTCTCTTTTTCAGCTGACTTGAGATGTAGGTAAGGGCATACGTAAGCGATGCGGCTGATCTTAAAGGCTTGTACTAAACGGAGAGTATTGCTTTCCCTCAAGCCCGAGTGGCGGTTACTAATGCGGCGAATGAGTCACATAATTTGCTGCGAGGTTCCCTGAAGCTTCTTAATTACGTCACCATTGAAGCCGTGTTCTTGTAGAATTAGGCCCATGATTTTAATTTTGGGTACCCGAGGAATGGGGACTCCGCGAATACTGAGTTCGATGGCCGGTGGGGGTTGCGCAAGGGATCTGATTTTGCGGAATATGAGAAATTCAGATTTGGCTGGAGAGCACCGTAGCCCCCTTGGGTCTACATAGTCCCCCACGATATCTATGGCACGCTGCAGTCTCTCTTCGATTTCGGCATCACTGCCCTAGGCGGTCCACAAGGTGATATCGTCAGCATAGAGGCTGTGGTGGAGTTGCGGGATCTGCGCTAATTGGTGTGGAAGTTTCAACATTGCAACGTTGAAGAGAAAGGGTGACAGGACCGATCCCTGCGGGGTGCCCTTGTTGCCGAGGGGGAAGTCACGCGAGTGGAGACCTCCTACTTGAAAATGCGCCTTTCTACCTGAAAGTCGCGGATATAGTTGAAGGTGCGGGCTCCCACCCCGAGTTCATGAAGGTTCTCCAAGATCGCATCATGTCTGACATTGTCAAAGGCCTTTTCCAGGTCGAGTCCAAGAATTATTCTGGTGTCCCGCGTTTTTGCCTCAATAATCTGATGTTTGAGCTGAAGCATTACATCCTGCGTAGAAAGTTTTGGTCGAAAGCCAATCATGGTTGGGGGGGTACAGCTCGTTCTCCTCCATAAACCGGTTGAGGCGGGTATGAACTACGTGCTCCATGAGCTTACCTACACAAGACGTGAGCGAAATTGGCCTGAGGTTCTCAAGGCTGAGTGCCTTCCCGGGTTTTGGAATGAGAATGATCTCTGCCGTTTTCCATATTTGTGGGATTGAGCCCTCTGACCAGCATTTCTGCATATACTCAGTTAGTGATTGTAGCGACTGTTCATCAAGGTTGCGGAGGATCTTGTTAGATACTGCATCTGGGCCAGAGGCGGATTTACAGTTTAGCCTGGCAATCTCTGCCCTAATTTCATCCACAGTAATCGGGGAGTCGAGCTGCGTGTTTTCCGGACCTGCAGGGTCAAGTAGATGACGGAGCAAGTTCCAAGTCTTAGAGACTCCCATATTGCGATCCATGCGGTTGCATATGTCCTCCCAGTTTTGCTGAGTAAGTTTGACCGCATGATCCTCGATCTCCTTGTTTAGCCTAGCTATTCTTCTGCGCAGATTGCGGTTCCACCGCTGTCGTTTGAGTCGGTTCTCGAGTCCTCTCTTTGCCTCCCATAGGTGAAGAAGCCGGCTGTCCGCAATCTCCAGGTGGTCAGCCTGCTCTAACGTACGGGTGGCTGCCTTGGTATCTTGACAAAGATCGTGTGCCCAGACATCTATGTCTAGTATATCGGGAGTATCAGCTTCTCGGGCGGCCCTTTTAGCGCGGAACATGTCCCAATCGACAAGGGTGGGAGCTCGAGCGCTACGACGCTTGGGGCCAGTTGAAGCCACTATTTTCAATATGTAGTGATCGCTGCCGAAATTTTGTTTAGTGTTTATCCATGTTGGAGTGCCCGAATCTTTAGCAAAAGTCAGATCGGGAGTCGTATCCCTGGAAACACTGTTGCCGCAGCGGGTGGGGACTACTGGGTCTGTAAGAAGAGTCAACCCACACTGTTGTGCGGTGAGCCACAATTTTCGACCTTTAATGTCCTCCTGTGGGTACCCCCAAGCCGGGTGTTGGGCATTAAAGTCTCCCGTGAAAATGACGGGGTGATTGCCTTCAAGTTTCAGGGTCGCCTAAAAGAGCGGGCCAAAGCTTGCTTTCCGTAACTTTGGGCTGCTATAGACATTCAGCACAAACGGGGTGATTGCCTTCAAGTTTCAGGGTCGCCTAAAAGAGCGGGCCAAAGCTTGCTTTCCGTGGGTCAGGTTTCCGGGGGTCAGGTTTCCTAGGCGGAATTAATTCGACTAGCACGTGTGTGACATTTGTGACTGGGGTATCGTGCTGGACAACCGTAATATTTCGTTTGACGAGAGTCGTGACTCCAAGCGTTTCACCCCCCGATGAAAAGGATTGATATCCAGCTAGCTTGCTGTTGGTTTGTGTCTCTTGTAGTGCGATTAAGTCCGATCCGTCCCTATTGTGGAGGAATTGTTGGAGTACAGCTCGTTTGCGGCTAAATCCTCGGCAGTTCCACTGCCAGATGGTGTAGTTTGGTTGTGGCGCCATATTGTGCTAGTCTGATACCGCTTCAGAAGAAGGGGATTTGCGAATTTTGACGGGAAAGAGCCTAGTCTCTGCTTCTTGCTGCCAGGTGCCTAAGTTAAGTAATTCCTGCCGGTGTCTGCATAATTCTTCCATGATGGAAGTCATTGTAAGCTGCATCTGAATGAGGGTGTTGGCAGTCTGCGTTTGCGCTTCTTCAATTTTGTGAATGCTGTCGGCTAGTTTTTGGTCTTCGGAGAGGGAACCACCCGCTTTTCGCTTAAGCGGGTGTGCCCGCGGTGATTCAACATGCATGTCCGCTCCGGCGGAGGTAGAAGGGGTAGGGTTATTGGCGGCACCAGTCATAGACGGTGACCCAGTCTGCATTTGTTGCTGTTTTAGAGCGGCATTTTCTTTCTTTAGTTCCTCCACCTCGCGAAGTAATTTCCCTACCAGCACTTTCAGGTCTGCTAGCTCAGAGGGGTTGGAGTTAGATTTCTGGGAGGCTTTATCTGCCCAGCCTACCTTTTGCGGGCCGACGGCGTCCTGGTTCAAACCGGGGTTCCGTGGCTGGTGTGAAGGAGTCCTGGATTTGGAGGCGGACCGGCCTCTCGGTTGCAGTAGTGGAAAAGAGCTGGATCGATGTCTATAGTCCGTCCGCCCCCTGCTTTTGGAGCGGCTGCGTCGCTCTTTAGACTGCGGCGTCTCTTGGCTATGCTGGGTCAGATGTTGGCGTTCCTGTTCCCAACGGCGTTTAGTCACAATGTATGGAGTGCGGTAGATCTCGCGGCATTTGTTGCTGCCCAGCTCATGGCCCTTACCGCAAAAGGCACACTTAGGCTCACAGGAATGCGTTTCAGGAGGGTTGGCCATGCCGCATCCGCGGCAGCGAGCGTTTTTCGGGTCCGGGCAAACGTCTCTGCGATGTTCGAGTTGTCCGCACAAAGAACACACTTCGTATTTTTTTTTGTAGAGGCAGCAACGAATCATGCCACCGACGAAGCTGATCCAACGGGGAACTCTCTCACCGTTGAAGAGAATGAGGACCGTCTGCGACTGCGCACCCATGCGCCGGACACCACACATTGGAGGATTTCTGGGATGCTGAAGGTTCGCTAGGATGACAGCGTCCGAAAGATGTTTGGGAACGCCTTGGATCACTCCTTTACCACTGCCGTCCGGCGTGGCGACATACGAGGTGATGGCGATCTTGTTCTCGCCGTAGGTGAGCTCCTGGATGCTTAAGTAGCGTTCCACTAGTGCCGCGGAATGGGTGGCCACCAGTATGGTGTGTTGCTTGAAGTTGAGGAGCATGCAGTCTTCAGAAGATTCCGCCAAGGTTACACCCGCGGCGTCACGAATGAGTTGAAAGATTCCGAGTTGGCCACAGCTCTCGAGTGCACGGAGGCCGCCCGATGGCCGGAGTATCACCTTGGTTACGCCCTTGCGTAGGCGAGGTAGGTTCGACGCCACCGATTGTCGAGCAAGTCGTCGGCCAAGCTTTTCGCAGAGGAGTCGGCAGATTGCCGCATGCTGCCCTGTCCCTGGGCGCAATCGGTTCCATTGTGTGCCGCGGGGTCAGTCCTTCGGCGTTCGTGACCGGATCGTTGAGATTCACCGACGGTGAACCAACCATATTGGTGCGAAACTTCTTCGGGGGCTATATCAGTCCCCTCCACGGTGACTTCCATATCCAATGTTGGGCGAAGATCCCACTCAGAAAATGCGGCACAGCCCCGTCAGAGCGGGGTCGCTAGGCCTGGCGTAGGCCTAGCGGGCCGTGCGTACCGGCGAGAGCCGAATCGCAAAAAAGTCCGCACAAACAGGCAAAAAGGGACTTGCCGATGCGTTCGACGGCGTTATCCGAGCTTCGAAGACGAAATCCAGGCGAGAGCGGTGTTGACCGTCGCCGAATTCAGCGGTGGGCATGGGGGAAGCGAGGAGCGTTTGCACGAGCGTCCGATCCACCTCCCCATGTGGTGGAAATTCTCATAAAGGAGGGTGTGAAATAAGAAAGAGGGGCCATAGTGGAGGTCTCCGGAATAATTTCGACCACCTGGGGATCTTTAACCTGCACTGACATCGCAAAGGACACGGCCGTCTTTTGCGTTATGTCTTGTGTTTTTGGCTTTTTAATAGACGCAGGTTTTCTCGAGACGGCACGTGAAGTCGAAAGACCAATGGGAGGCCTTACTACTGAGCTCCGACCCGGAGACTCAACTGCAACTCGTCCGACTGGCCGAAGCCGCCGCCGAGAGCCAAGACCTTTCGGCCGTCGTCTAGGCGGGTAGCCCTATAGCCACCCTTTCTCTGTTGGACATTAAAATTTTTCCATATTGTGCTCGAGAGACTAGGAATACTGATCCACTGCTTTGCTTCACTTCTTTATATTCCTCAGCCGCCTTCTCGTGCATGAGAAGAATGGTGAGGTATTTAATTGATCGGTTTGGAGCCTCAGAATTTCCGGAGCCCTCCACTACGGCGTCTCTCATAGCCTGAGCCGCTTGGGGACGTTAAACCTCATAAACCAAACCGAACCTTGCGTTCTTGCAGATGACATTGCCTTACTAAGTCACTAAGGAGATGAGCTCCAAAGCATAATCAAGGAGTTAGACAGGCAGGGAAGAACGGTTGGTCTAAAAATTAACATGCAAAAAGCCAAAGTAATGTTCAACAGTCCCGCAAGAGAACTGCAGCTTATAATTGGTAGCTAGGTGCTCAAAGTGGTAAGGGCAGGTAGCGACTGCTGATCCGGATCATGAGAGGGAAAAAAGTAGAATAGGAATGGGTGGAGCTCATATATAGATTCATGAATGGTAGTTTACTAGTATGGCAAATCATGAATGGCAGTTAACCAGTCTCTCAAGAGAAATGTATAGAACAGCTGCATCATACCGGTACTCACCTATGGAGAAGAAATGCGGAGGCTTACGAAAAGGGTTCAGCTTAAGATAGGGACAACGCAGCGAGCTATGGGAAGAAAAAATAATAGGTCTAACGTTAAGATACCGGAAGCGCACAAAGTGAGCTGGGCTTGGGAAGGGCATATAATGCGAAGGCAAGATAATCGCTCGTCCTTAAAGGGCCCCTGAAAAGGGTGTTCGAGTTTGGCTATAATACGCTTGCATTATCATTTACAATGTATTTACAATCGTTTACGATTACATTTACAATGTATTTTAAAAAATTCGCGCTTCTAAGCGTCGGCGCTACCAGTGTTGCCGGGGTTTAGCACAAACTAGCGCGCAACGCGTCATGCAGCACTCGTTACGTCCGCAGCGGAGGGCTATAATTGGTTCGCCGCGCCAACCCTTTCTGACGTCACGCAGCCATCATGGCCGCGGCCAGAAGCTCCGCTCCACGGGCAACTCCCGCTCGCGTGTCGGCGAACGGGCCGAGCGGGTGGGGCCGACACTTCAGCGTGCAAAAGGGACGAGAGGAGAGGGAAAGGCGCGAAAACGGGGAAATTCAAATTTTAGCCACAGATAACTCAGCTTCCACAAAACGCATTAAAAAAATTCTTGCTGGAGGATATTGATTATGCGGGGTCCTTTAACATCCTAGGTATACTGCAACATTATTGAGAGTGTCTTTCAGAGCCCCTTCAAGGCTAACGGAGAGGATTCCAAGGGAAGAAAAGCGTAGCAGGGGGCGGCAGAAAGTTAGGTGGGCGGATGAGATTAAGAAGTTTGCGGGAATACGGTGAACGCAGCTGGCAAAGGGTACGGTTAATTTGAGAGACATGGGAAAGGCTTTTGCCCTATAGTGGGCATAGTCAGGCTGATAATGATGATGATCATAAAGTTATTAGATTTAAAAAATAGGCATAGAGAGCAAAAAACAATTATTATTAGCCTCAATTGAAAAAATTAAGAAGAAAAATGACTAATCCTACAAAAATTATGTAAGTATTGAGATGAGAAATCTTCATTTTCGGTTTGGTTAGTGGCACAGGGGCCTACAAGTTTGGTTTTAGCTTTGGTACGGTGTTTATTAAAAACACCAGAAGTACTGAATTTTAAAAGTTGCCTGAAACCTCAAAACGAGAAGGATTTCCTCTGTGTATTCGCAAGGCTCACTTGTCCAGTTGAAGAAATTTGCGGACGTGCGGAAGATTGGAAGTCACCGCGCTATTTATAGGCGCTAATACAGTTTTCGCGATGCGATGCGTTATCGCAGCCTTCTTTACTGTGGTGCGCAGAAGCAGTGGCACTATCGCGCGGGTTCTGAATGGTTTTCCAGAATAAGTAGAACAACGCAGGGGAATAGGAGACAACAAGTGCGCCACTATCAGCGGCAGCGTAACGGCATAACCAGGGTTCCGGCCAGGGAGCCTGGAAACGACATTCTGCGCGAGTGAACAAGATTACTCTCTGTGCGGTTGGGGACCACGAAAGGTCTGCGCCGGCATCCCCGGAGAGGCGCCTGGCGCCAGCTAACTTACTCCTCCGTCTGTGCTGCGTGACACAAAGGTCTGTCCCGCATAGCAGTGAAGGAAAAGGGGGAGGAGGGGGGTTAATTTACGCAGACGCTCACAGCTCCTCCTGATGATTGCATACGAAGGCGTTCAATTGGAGTAAAAGCCGCAGTCCGGTCCCGGCCCCAAAATCGAAGCAGTTGCCCTCGACGCTGAGGCGCAACAAATTCTATGTGGCGCTAAAATACTTGCGCTTTCGAGAAGCTTGCAGGCAAAGCAACCTCCCCACTGCACGTAACTCGTCGAAATAGCCAAAATTTTTTAGGCCACAGTGCCGAGGGTAACCGCGTTTTCGAAACCCTTAAAACTGTTATGAATATTACTTACAGTGGGCTTCACGCCACTCAGTAATTAACAAGATAAACACTATTCGTTAAAAATTTTACTTTTCAGTATTAGTCAACCAGCCTGCTAGTTAGCTCATCGAAGCTGTATTCTGATGTACTACACCCACAGTGACAGTGACAGTGTAAGAACAAAAAAAATCTGGGGGCACTTTGTTGACCTAAAGTGCGATGAGGCGAAAGCCTTAAGCGCGGTGTTGCTGCTTGTGTCACTGATGTGTGGTTAAGATGTTGAGCTTCGCCTCTAAGAGTGGAACGCGACTGCGTCTTGCAACGCTGCTAGGGAGTCCACAGAACGCCATCGCCCGTTCGGCTTTACGCCTTGCTCGTAGGTAAATTGGTTTTTGAGGAAAGGAAATATATCTGTCTCGCATATCTCGGTGGACACCTGAGTAGTAGTAGTAGTAGAAAACTTTTATTTAGATCTTTTAAGAGATTCGCGGATTCGAAGCCTCCGTCGTCTTTCGTGGCGCCGGCGACTTGAGGCTTCTCTTCAGCAAGGTTGGGCCCCTAGTCCAGGGCTCCACTGAGTCGCGCTGCATCAGTAGCGTGCCGCACTAAGGCCCTTTGGGCCGCGAGCTCGCTGCTGGTGAGCCGGCTCTCCCATTGCTCCGCACTCGGGAATTCGTGTTGGTGGAATGCTTTATTTCGTTCGCACTCCCATGTGATGTGGTATAGTGTGGGTGTGTCGCCGCACCAGGGGCAGTTTGCTCTGTATTGTGTTGGTGACATCTTGTTATAGATGCACAAGTTGGGGAAGGAGTTTGTTTGTAGCCTACGCCAGCCGACTGCTTCCTCCCTCGTGAGGGCTTTGTGTGGTGGTGGGTACTTGAATCTAGTCCCCCTGTATAGTTGTAATGTCTCTGTGTATCCCTCCTCGCATGCTAGTAGCTGAAGCTCCAGAACATCTGACATGCCTGCTCGGTATGTAAGCCCTCGAGCTAGGCTGTCTGCTGTTTCGTTCCCCGCTACGCCTGCGTGGCCTGGGACCCAGATTATGTGTTGTATGGGTGTCTTCTCAGCAGAGGCTGCTGCCCCACTGATTATCCTGAGGGCCATGCCGCTAATTCTGCCCTTCGTATAGTTTTTACACGTGTCTTTCGAGTCTGTTAAGATGTTTAGGGATCGGCCTTTCCTATAGCCTTCTGCTACCGCCAGCGCGACGGCAATTTCCTCGGCCTCCGTTATGCCCACGACCTCCACTGAGGCGCATGTGGCCATATCTCCTGTGCTATTAACTACCACCGTAGCGGCTAAGCGCTTCCCTGCATGTACGTACATGGAGGCGTCCGTATAGACTGTGTTCTCTGATCGGCCTAGCCTCCTTTCTATCTGCTCGGCCCTTGCTTTTCGTCTGTCCTCGTGTAGGTTAGGATCCATGTTTTTAGGCAGGGGTCCTACATTAAAGGTCTTTCTAAGGTCGTCCGGTACGTCCGCGTATCTGTCTATGAGTCCGCACGTGTTCCGACCCAACCTTCTCAGGAGCGCCCTTCCCGTAGAGGAGCCTCTGAGTCTGATGAGTTGTGCCCCCAATTGAGCCTCGGCAAGCTCATCGAAGGTATTGCTGATTCCGAGTTGGAGTAGCTTCTCGTTTGATGCGTTTCTGGGCAGGTGTAGAGCAATCTTGTATGCCTTCCTGAGAATACAGTCGGCTTGCTCTCGCTCCGCCTTTGTTGTTGCGTGGTAGGGCAAGGAGTACATAACTCTGCTAACGATTAGGCTGTTGACGAGTTTGAGGGTATCTTCTTCTTTCATCCCGTACCTTCTCTGAGAGACTCTACTGATCATTCTGCCAACCTGCTCCGCGGCTCTTCTCAACAGGCTGATGGTATGGCTGCATTTTCGGCTGCTCTGCAGCCACATGCCTAGGATTCGTATACCATGTTCTGTTCTTGGATCAGTTGCCCCTCTAGAACTACTTCCAGCGAGGCTTTGGTAGGATTTCCTCCGATCCTGATGATTTCCGACTTCTCCGTCGAACATCTGAGGCCTCTCTCCCAGACGTAGGTCTCTACGCAGGTCGCAGCTTCTTGTAGTCTGTCTTGCTTCTCCCCTAACGATCCTTGGGTGACCCACACCGTGATGTCGTCGGCATATATCGCGTGTTGGATGCCCGGGATTTCCTTGAGTCGTCTTGCTAGCCCGATCATCGCCATATTGAACAGGACGGGCGATATCACGGAGCCTTGGTGTGTTCCTTTGCAAGGCGTGGTGAAGACGTCGCTTCTCAGCTCGCCTAGTCCCACGGTCGCTGTTCTGTCGCTTAGGAAGGCCCTGATGTAGTCGTGGGTTCTTCTACCGCAGTTGGTGTTGTTGATGCCTTCCATGATGGCGGCGTGGCTCACGTTGTCGAAGGCTCCCTTTATGTCGAGGGCCATGACAACGTTTTCGCCACTTCTCGGCATTTTCTCGAGTACTTCCTCCTTGAGTTGGAGTAGTACGTCCTGCGTAGACAGGTGGGCTCTGAACCCGTACATGCTGTCTGGGTACAGTTGGTTCTTCTCTAGGTGCGACTGGATCCTTTTTGTGATTACTTTCTCGTACATCTTGCCCAGGCACGACGTGAGGGAGATATCGGCCTGAGGTTCTCGACCTGGAGTTTCTTGCCTGGCTTCGGGATCATTACCACAACCGCGTGTTTCCACTCGGCCGGCACTGTTCCTTCTTGCCAGAGCTTGTTGAAGTAGGCTGTGAGCTGATCTATGGCTCCATCGCTGAGGTTTCTTATGAGCGAGTTCTTGATTCTGTCCGCCCCCGCTGCTGTGTTTTTTGTTGCCGACCTGATCGCCTCGACGACTTCCTCTCTCGTTATGGACACCTGAACCTCGCCGTAACGGGAAGTGAGGAAGATGGGTGTGAACGAAGACATCGTATTCACTGGACGCACCTTTGTTCGTTCCAAACCATTGAGCTGGCATGGCGGGGTGCATTCTACTTCCTGACGCGATAGCGGACGATTGCAGGATCATGGGCTCCCAATGAGCGGCGATAGCAGCCGTTGCTGGCCGCGGAAACAGGTTTACCAGCGACGAAGATAAGGAATACGAGATCATTCTGCCTACCCTGCCCACTGTGTCGTTTTAAGGGGGGGAAATCCGACTGTGCGGCCTGCCCGTGCCCCCCCCCCCCCCCCCCGCCACCAAATACGGACCGGTGCGGTTTCGGCTGCTAGGTTTTGTTTTGGTGCAACGCACAGCGGTGAGTGGAGCCGCCGGAACCCACTCTTGGGGTTGCGAATCCCCAGGAAAGGTTCAGCAGACTTTCCGCGACATTGTGAGCGTGTCGCGCCCACGATGCCCGTTGCCTAGGTGGGAGGGCAGGTCCGAGAAGGGAGACGGACTGGGCACGTGGAATCCGGCTCAAAAGCAGAACTGGTGACTAGAACGACTTTGTGCTTTTGGCGTGGTCGCCCCGGTAGACGCGGTCGGGACTTTGTCGTTTTGCCGTTGGTGCTTGCGCCTCGGTAGACGCGGTTCCGACTTAGCTGTTTTGCCGAGCGACGAGATCGCCCAGGCAGAGGAGGTCGTTCCAAAATTCGCAAAATTGAAAGTCACACGGTTCCCTCTCGGTACGAGGGCGTACCACCCAGCCGCGGACGCGTTGGTTTCCGATCACGAAGTGGTGGTGAAAAACATTTATAGTGCAATAAATATTAACAGAGAGGTGATTGGGGTAGGCCCTATTGGCCCTTTCCCCTCACAATACTAGGTGGAGCCCCTATTCCGGGGCCCCATTGGCAAGCAACGCCGCCCGCGTCCGGTGAACTAAGGCTTTTTGGGTCTTTAGGTCCTGACAGCCGAGCAGGGCCGCCTCCCAGTCCTCTCTGGAGGGGTTGGGGTTGGGGGGATAGATGGGTTTGATTGACACGCCCATACCATGTGGAAGGTAAGAAGTGCAAGATGCCGGGCTAGTTGGTAATCCATGATGAAAAACAGCGCAAGGAACGGGACGAAAACACGAAGGAAGAAGACACAGACACGGGCGCTGACTAACAACTGAAATTTTATTTCGATGCAGGACACATATATAAAGTACAAAGAGGGGGGTGTGTCCAAGGCGATCCTGCACAATCACCGAAACAGTGTAGTCACGTGCAAGGGTAAAAACGATAAAAAGGTGAAAAAGCCGAAAGAAAGACAAAAAGCGATAAAACCAAGGTGTAAGAGGCCGGGACGGAAAGTGAAAGCGATGAAAACGATGAAAACAGATATGCACACAGCCAAAAGGCAAAAGGCAAAAAAACAGCGTTAAACTAACGGTGAAAAACGGGACTAAAATCGCGGCAAAAGGTGATTAACAAAAAAGACAGAGAGGGGCATTTAAGAACAGGATTAAACATTTACCCTGCCTCTAAGAAAATCCAATTCTTTTTGCGACAGGCACAGGGAGGGTGCACTCACACATTGTTCCTTTGCGTTGTGGATTTCGAATGCTTCTACGATTTCCCTGAATATCCTATCCCGTCCTCTAGTAAGAATTGTGCAGCGATTGAAATCTGGGTAACAGGTTTCGTCCGGATCATCATCTTTACGTTTGCACTTTTTGCAGTGCTTGGCAAGGTGCACAGAAATTGCAATATTGTCTACATTATTCCTGTGCTCTTGAAGCCTAATGCTGAGGCACCTGCCTGTTTGGCCAATGTATCTCTTCCCACAGGATACGGGCAGAGAGTAGACGACGCATTTGCAGGGGACGAGTTGTTCCGAATGAGTCTGCCCACACCCACGGGCGATCAGAGGCTTGTTCACCTTTGGGCATAGGGCGGAAAGCTTATTTGGCGCTGAAAAGACAACGTCAACCCCTGAACGTTTCGCGACCTTTTTGAGGCGGTGGCTGACCTCATGACATGACGCGACGACATGACAGGCAGGAGGCGTCCAACAGGGAGAACAGAAGAGTGGTCGTAATGCCCTACATTCATGAGGTCAGCCACCGCCTCAAAAAGGTCGCGAAACGTTCAGGGGTTGACGTTGTCTTTTCAGCGCCAAACAAGCTTTCCGACCTATGCCCGAAGGTGAACAAACCTCTGATCGCCCGTGGGTGTGGGCAGACTCATTCGGAACAACTCGTCCCCTGCAAAACCGGCGTCGTCTACTCTCTGCCCGTATCCTGTGGGAAGAGATACATTGGCCAAACAGGCAGGTGCCTCAACATTAGGCTTCAAGAGCACAGGAATAATGTAGACAGTATTGCAATTTCTGGGCACCTTGCCAAGCACTGCAAAAAGTGCAAAAGTAAGGATGATGATCCGGACGAAACCTGTTACCCAGATTTCAATCGCTGCACAATTCTTGCTGGAGGACGGGATAGGATATCCAGGGAAATCATAGAAGCATTCGAAATCCACAACGCAAAGGAACAATGTGTGAGTGCACCCTCCCTGTGCCTGTCGCAAAAAGAATTGGAATTTAGTTTAACGCTGTTTTTTTTTGCCTTTTGGCTGTGTGCATATCTGTTTTCATCGTTTTCATCGCTTTCACTTTCCGTCCCGGCCTCTTACACCGTGGTTTTATCGCTTTTTGTCTTTCTTTCGGCCTTTTCACCTTTTTATTGTTTTTACCCTTGGACGTGACTACACTGTTTCGGTGATTGTGCAGGATCGCCTTGGACACACCCCCCTCTTTGTACTTTATATATGTGTCCTGCATCGAAATAAAATTTCAGTTGTTAGTCAGCGCCCGTGTCTGTGTCTTCTTCCTTCGTGTTCTCGTCCCGTTCCTTGCGCTGTTTTTCATCATGTGGAAGGTGTCAGCCACCTCCCCACAGAACTGGCACGTGTCATCAAAGGATGCGTTGAAATGTTTAAGTACCGCCGGGCACAGTACAGTGTTAGTAAGAATTTTGATGAGGAGGCGCTCGTCAGTGCGATCCAGTCCCTTAAAAGGGGCCGGGTAGCGCCGGTGCTCCTCCTTGTAGTAATCGGTGATTTGTTTGAATTTAAGGGCCAGATTGTCTGATTGGGAGTACCCTTCCAAGGACAGGGAGATAGCCCGGGGAGAGAGTGCGCGGGCGGCCTGATCGGCCTGTTCGTTTCCCAGGAGTCCCTGGTGACCGGGGGCCCAAATCAGGTTGCGTGGAGTTGGATCTTCGCATCGACAGCTATATTCCAGTATGCGCCAGGCAAGCGGGGGAGCCCAGCCCAACTCGTAGTTCCGACAGGCCCCTCGCGAGTCGGTGATGATGTGTTTCGACTTGGGAGTAGTGATCCAGAGCAATGGCAATCTCCTCCGCGTGTGTTGCGCTGTAGGCTTTGAAAGTGAGCCCGTTAACTGTGTTTGTGTTGTGTACGACTGCGGCCGTGTACCACACCCCGTGGTGTGGGCCGGCAACGTCCACGTAATACACATGTTATTGGTTACCATAGTATCGCGCCAACGCTTCCGCGCGCGCCTGGCGACGACCGCTATGGTCTTCTCTGGACATGTTGCGGGGAAGGGGTCGGACCCGGAGGGCGCGTCTCCAGGGTTCTGGCACTCTCTCCCTCTCCTCAATATGGTAGTCATGTTTGATGTGTAGCCGGTCCAAGAGGCGGCGACCGGACGTGGTCTGTGCAAGACGCGTGTATTGGTTGACTAAGTGGGCTTCTCGAAGCTCCCAGAATGTGTTTACCACGCCCAATGCCAGAAGTCGCTGGTTGGACGTGGTGACCGGGAGGTCGAGAGCCCGCCTGATGACTTTCCGGAGGATGACCTCCAGTTGGTCATCATCATGTTTGCGCAGGTGCAAGTAGGGGGTTGAGTAGAGGATTCTACTCGTTACGAAAGCATGGGCAAGCCGCAGTGCATCCTTGCTTCGTAATCCGCCCCGCTTGTTGGAGACCCGGCGGACCATGCGGCCCACCTGCTCTCCCACTGTGCGAAGTTTGGCTAGGGTGGTGTCGACCCTGCGTTGATGGTGTATGAAGAGACCAAGGACGCGGATCTCCTTGGACTCCCGGATCGGTCCCGAGGGGAGACTGATGCAAAGCGGAGTTGTGTCCCGAGGGGAGGGACTTATGTGCACAAATTCTGATTTAGATGGGGCGCACTGGAGTTCGCAGTAGGCCGCGTAGTCGTCGACTAGGGTCGCCGCTGCTTGCAGGCAGGATTCCATGTGGCCCAGGTTACCTTGCGTGGCCCAGATTGTAATGTCATCCGCATAAAGAGCGTGATGTATCCAGGGCAAAGAAGACAATTTGGAGGGAAGATGAAGCATTGCCAAATTGAAGAGGAGGGGAGACAGGACCGCACCTTGAGGTGTTCCCCTCAAGCCGATGGTGTATGGCCCGTGTTCCGCATCTTGTATGCATATGTAGGCTTGACGGTCTGTAAGAAAATGTTTTATGTAGTTGAATGTTTTGTGGCCACAGTTGGTATTACTGAGGTGGTCCAGGATTACTTCGTGTTTGACGTTGTCGAATGCGCCTTTAAGATTCAAGGCCAGGACCACCTTGTCGTTGTGGGGACATTCGACAGGATCTAAGATGTCGTGGTGAAGCTGCAGAAGTATATCCTGCGCAGACTTGTGAGGGCGAAAACCGAACATGGTGTCCGCGAAAGTGTGCTGCGTTTCGAGAAAATCGGAGAGTCTGTCGCGCACCATCGTCTCCATCAGCTTGCCGACACAAGACGTGAGGAAGATGGGGCGAAGGTTCTGAACATCAATAGGTTTGCCGGCCTTCGGAATAAAGGTCACGAGAGCCGATTTCCAATCGAGAGGGAGAGGAGTCTCTCCGTCCCAAATGCTATTGATGTATTTGAGGAGCGCGGCGTAGGCTGCGTCGGGAAGGTTGGCCAAGAGCTTGACCGTAACCTTGTCGCGCCCGGGTGCACTGCCCCGCTTCATTTTGCTCAAGGCCGCCCGGAGGTCGTGGAGCTGGAACGGCTTGTCCAGCTCCGTGTTCTCTTCGCCTGCATACGAGTACGCCGCCTGCCGGGGGTCCTTAGTGGTGCACAGGTAGCGATCCCTGAGCGTGTGCGCTAGCTGTTTTGTCGTTCCTGTAAAGTTGTGCAAGACCCTATGTAATTGGCGTTGGGTTTCCGTGCGTGTTTGTATTGGAGCGATGAGAGTGCGGAACAGGCGCCACGTGTTGCGGCCAGACATCTGGCGAGCAGCCGCGTTGCACCGGTCTACCCAGTTAGTGTCGGCTAGCTGAGTAGCATATTCCGCTGCCTGTTGTGTGAGTTCGAGGATACGGTTCTTTAGGCGTCTGTTATATTTCTGTTTCTTCCATCGCTTCATGAGGCTGCGACGGGCCTCCCAAAGGTGGAGAAGGTGGTTGTCCACGTCTGTTTGTGTTTCTGTGAGCTGTATCTGCTTTTCGTGTTGTGTGAGTGTAGACGTGAGCGATCTGGACCAGGCGTCGTATCCCGACTGGAGGGGGTCTACGATAGGTAGAGAGGTGCGGAAAGTAGTGCAGTCAGGGATACAAGCTTGTTTTAGTTGGCGTTTCAGGGGACGCATGTAAATGGTTTTGTTGATTATACAGTGATCACTACCTAGAGTGTCCTCTGTATTCAGCCAGTCGGCATGGCGTATGTTTCGTGTAAATGTGAGGTCCGGGCAAGTATCTCGTTGAATGGAATTGCCGACACGTGTTGGGTTGGCGGGGTCAGTGTGCAGGGTGAGTCCAAGTGTGGAAAGAAGTTCCGCAAGCTTCCTCCCACGCCTGTCCTCCCGGGGGTATCCCCATAGCCTGCTCGGGGCGTTGAAATCGCCGACGATTAGGAGGGGATCCCTCGGCCAGCTGCATCGAAGAGCTCGGTGCCTCGCGGGGGCATGCGGCTGGGCGAACCAAGCTTTGGTTTTGGGGAAGCCGCCTTTGGCTCGAAAGCACGAAAAGTGGTGGAGTAAGTAGCACGCTCGGGAGGCCAGTAAGCTCCGAAACGCGGGAAAGCCCGGCGGTTGTCTGAGTAACGTTAGTAGACCTGGCGAAATCGCAGAGAGACAGAGCGAGCGATGATAACTGCGGACATCAATTGATACTTCAACCATGAAAGTGTGGGTGTATGGATTGCAGTTTCACATACTATGCCGGGGGCGATCGTCGGTGGGCACGAACGCCGCGAAAACGTGAAAGGATAACTGCTGCGTGTGCAGAGTACCAGTGGAGTAAGAGCCGAAGCACCGAACGAGTGGTGTGAAAAATCCGTCATCTTAGTACTGGGGGACGGTCGGGGTGGCGGAACCTGGCTTGGGGGAGTTGATCCTAGTCGAGCCCCTGTAGGTTTTCCCTGTCTTAGACGGTCGGAGATCGCCCACAAAACGTTCTCTGTGGTGTGGGAGTATGCTCTACGCCGAGGGCCTACTATTGGTGGAATGAGTGCTCGCCCTTCAAGGAGGCCTGAAAAGGAACTCAGGATCAAATCAAACCAAATCTGGTCAAAATCCCTGCTGTCCCCAATCCCACCTAAATCCCATAACCCAATCCAACTTCCAACTTCCCATCCATTTGCCCATCCCTTCCGCTACTTCCCAAGGGAGATCAGGGGAGTCTCCCCGGGCCCGCTCCCCCGGTTGTGGGTCGCTACAGTAGCATTTTCCCTTTTATTTTATTTTTCCACCCACGGGTGGCGAAAATATATTTTGCCTACGGGCATATTCATTTATTTTCCAATTGGGTTAAGCCTGTTTTGCGTACGCGGTGCAGACAGGGGTATATTATTTTTATTTCCTTTTTGGTTGCCCCAACCTAACAAATGTGTGGTTTTAAACACGGTGTTTCTGCACGGTGACGTGCGTGGGAGGCCATACAGGGTCGAGGACTTCAGAGACGCCCTTGCCAACGTTGGTGCGCTTCCCGATGTTGTGGTGTTGGGGGCGTATCAGATAAACCACGTGTGGGCGTTTACGTTCAGTAGCGCGGATTTTTGGGATGTAGTGCAGCGAACCCCAAAGAAAGAATTACCACTAGACCCGTATGGCATCCGGTACTTATCTGTAGAAAATGAGGATGGGGTACCGTTTGACTTAATAATGCTGATAGGCCTCCACTGTATATGGCGCTCCAGAATGGCAGGCTACCATTGTGACAAAGACGCAAGACCTGCCCGAACTTACTTTCGGGAAAGCATGGACTGGTTTCTGGCCATCCAGAGAGCCGCTGCGAAGCCTCTGGAGAGGCTCTCGAGACTAGAGCGGCTGTGCAATTTGCGTGAACTTTAATCTGACGAAGCCAGATTCATGCTGGCTGATCACGACAGTGCCGTGTGTATGTACGTAGCGTTTAGTGTGTTTTGTTGATTCTTTGTTTTGTTGGATGTCATGTGTCAAAGCCAGGCAATAAATAAAAAAAAAGCTATCATGGCGAAGTGGTTAGCGAGCTCGTCTCGCACTCCGGAGACCCTGGTTCGATTTCTATCAACTCGACGAATTTCCTACTCCGCTTTATTTATTTATCTGGTCTGCCTACAAAGGTTCATTAGGCTAATTAGTTAATTAAGCAATTAACCAAACTCCGTCCCTGTTACTTGGAGCATCACTATACGATCCTTTTAATTGGTTGCATGGTACAATTGGCCCCGTTTGAGATCCGCACACTGTGACATCACGACCATTTTGATTTATTCAACAAGGTCAGCTTAGCTACGGCGGCCAACTGACGTATCGCTTTGGCTGTCGGAGTGTTACTTTCGCAACAAAAAAAGCGCTCGTGTATCTCAAAGAGCCTAGGCTTAGAAATTGTGTAGTGTTAGGTGAAGCAACCTGTTATCGCATTTCTATTGAAATGCGATTTTCCTGACTGTGGCAGCCGGGGCACCCCTGCAACATAAGATGTGCTGATGGGCGGGCACCCTTGTTACGCTGTTGTTGTTGTCCTTGTTACGCTTTCTACACGTGACTGTTGCCGCTTGGTCGTCGGCGTCTTTCTCCAGGTCGTCATTCTCGCGCTCGAGAAGCTGTTGACGCGTAGATTTCTCAGCGGACTGCCATTTAACTATCACGTTGGCAGTGGGCATGCATTCTGTGCGAGCCTTGTGGATCACTAAGGTGTAGGGTATTGTGACTAATCGTTTCATTTCATTTATTTTCCTTAAAGGCCCGGTGAGGGCATTACATAAGGGGTGGGTACAATATTCGTTAGCGGCAAGTGTTAACACGGTGACAAATGAGCATGAAGATTGTCAGCGAAGGCCGCTGAGCACATGACGGCTGCAATGTCTCTGGGAAAGTAGTTCCAGTCCATATTGGTACGGGGAAAGATGAGGCTGCAAAAGTAACCGTGCGGACACGTGGTCGAGAAACTTGTAAAGGATGACAAGTGCGATGAGATATGCGTAGTCTGCACCTCAAGGAAGAGCTGTAATATATATAGGGCAAAAAAAAAATAAAGGACACGCTTGAGTTCCGCCTTAAGGGTACGGCGCGGTAGCATAACGGGTTAATTCCCATATATGCAGAAAGTCATTCTCGTCCGTTGTCCTCCAGCGCTGCGTTGCATAGGAATGCTCTGCCAACTCGCCCAGCATAACACCTTGCTCATTATCTACTGTGCATTCATAGATGCCTGGGAGTTCTCATGCCTCTCCTGGCGCAGTGGTGCAGCTGTTGAACGTTGGCCCTGCGGTGGCGGGTGCTGCAAACGGCGGGGCTTTTCCGACCCAGTTTCTTCTCCTGGGCACCCTCTCTGTACCAATCGTTAATTTAACTTGCCGCCTGCCACGGTGGTCGGTTCGCTCACAATCCGATGGGCAGGTTGCGATGGCGCCTCAGAGACACAGGTTGCTTCTCCAGAGGTTTCTGACGACGACAACATCGGATTTGGTGCACAACGAGAGCCATTTCAGGCGCCATTTTTGTTTTATTGAAATCAGTTATTTTTTTCACCTAAGTAGTGTATTCAGGGCGCAAGAAAGGGAATTTGTTAGTTTTCGAGCGTGAAAGACCACCAGGTAAGTTTTTTACAACGATGTGGAGAATTCCGTACAAAGTGTCAGATTTGTTAGAAAGGGTAACATCGAATTGTTCTCGTGTGTCAGGTAAGCACCCTAGGGATCGTGTAATCACTCTGTGTTTAGAAGATGCACATTACGCTCGAAATTCAGCGAAAACAATTCATGTTTTCACTCGCGGCAAGATCTGCCTGCAGAACAACGGTTGACAAAGTGCTACCAAGCTCACTCTTAGGCGAAATATTATTTACTGCATTCGCTACATGGTACAAAAAAACATCTTATTTGCAACAAGAAGGGTGCTCAAGCTGACTCAGATAATGAAATCAGTGTTAAGTGCTCCAGTTTCTCAGAAAGCTGTAAGTTTGCCGCTTAAGCAATTGTGTGCAAAGCGCCTGAAAGGGTTAATGCTACAGCACTGAACTTGAACTGCAACCTTGAACTTGAAACTTGACTTTATCAGGAAGGAAACAACTTTATTTTGCAGCTCTCAGGATCCACTCGGAAAGCAGAGCATAAAATGGCCGGCGTGTGCCTCTTAGGAAGTGGCGACAGCGTGCCATGCAGTGCAGCAGCATTACGGGGATACAATCACCAGTGGCGATAGCAAAACACTTCGATCCGAACACAGATGGGCGCTGCCCGCACTGTGGAGAGATCTGCGATATCTTTCACATGGTGTGGGCATGTACTCAGAATCCTCACCTTCCCCCTTCCCCCACCCCCACCCGAGAGGCATGGGAGACTGCCCTCCTCAACTGCTCCACACTGGAGTCCCACAGGGCTCTAGTAAAGCGGGCGCGAGACGGGGCCTCGTCGTGCGGTGTCCCGGACTAAGGATACCGATCATGTAGCGGTGTCTTCTGATCCCCAAACTCTCTCTGAGAATTATTAAAAATGTTTTTCACCACCACAACCTTCAAAAAAACAAGTAAAAATTTCTGGCCACTTCACTAAAAATCTTTTATCGCCTAAGACAACAAAAAAAGAGGAGTAAAATTCGCTGGGCCGCATTTTCTATTTTTTTGACCGCCTCACAATTACGTTTATGGCTAAATATGCGGCAAGTCCTTTTTCTTTGCAAATTCAGAGTTTGTCATTAAATCATTCGGTTGTATCTGAGTTTAAATATTTTTTTCCAAATAGTGCTCGTCCTGGAAGACGAATGAGTGTTTTATATTCTTCACAATCCGCTTATGTCTCTTGAAAAAAAAAATTGTAGAAATGGCACTTTTTGTGCTAAACTAACGGGGTAAAAATATATAAAAGTTTGCTTCTTACTGATATTTATGACAGATATCAGAGTGAAGTGCCTCTACATTGCAGCCGAAATATATTTTAGTAATATTGATGAAATTACATTATAGGATAGTATAAAGGGCGAAACTTTTTCTGTAAGAAACCGGCTTGGGCCAAGCGCAATGTCTGGTGGGTCTGGGTTGAACTGACGCTGTAGTCTAACTTGAAAAACTAACAAGAAAAATAACTAATTGAGCTCAATTTATGAAGCTCTTCTTCTTTTTGTCGAAGGAAACATTCCGGTTTCGGGATATGCGCCAGGGTTTACAACTTTGGCCGTATCCTTGGAACGGTGTTCATTAGAAACAGAGTTTTTGCAATTAATTGTAAAATGAATTAGATTTTGATGGAACAAAATTTGTAAGATTTTTTTTAGAAATATTGGGCTTTCAGAGTGGCCTCACGCCTTAAGATACCTTAGCAAGCACAAATAAAGCAAGAGTGAATCGTACACGCGGATGGTTTTTTTATTTTTATTTATTTAATACTGCAGAGTCACTCGACTCCAAGCAGGCATGAGCAAGGGCATGAGCACAGATACAAATAAAGAAACCAGATATGCACGAACTTCATGCAAGAGCAAACGATGCGAAAAAGAAACCAAAAAGACAAGGGCTTCACATAGAAAAGGCTCTCAAATTATCAACAAACGTTTCTACATTTGGGCTGTTCACTATACACTTCGGCAATTCATTCCACTCTGCAATTGATTTGAAAAAAAAAAATGAGTGTTGAACTGCGTTAGAGTATGCACGAAATTCTTGCAGCATTTTTCCGTGGTTGTAACGCGTACTTGCTCGTGAAACAGGAGTAATATAATCATGGGTGTTTATTCTAATCAGATTATTATATATTAGGTACAAAAATTTCAATCTTGCTTCAGTGCGCCTTGACTGAAGAGATTCTAGGCCAATAGAATTGATCATAGCTGATACACTATCTGTTCGTTTGTATCGATTGCAAATGAAACGGGCCGCTGTCCTCTGCACTCTTTCTAATTTGGAGATATTCTTGGCCGTAAATGGGTCCCATAAACAACAAGCATATTCCAGACGAGGCCGCACCAAAACCTTATACGCTGCCAGTTTGACATGTTTTGGGGCCTTTGAAAGCTTACGCCTCAAACACCACAGAGTCTTCAGAGCTTTCCCGCATGTAATGTCGATGTGAGCATCCCAGTTTAGGCAATTAGTTATCTGAACTCCAAGGTATTTCACAGACGAGGTTTCTGGAAGTGGTACGCCAACAATACAATATGGATGTATCAGAACAGTTTTCTTTTTACAAATTCTAAGTACGGAACATTTATTAACGTTAAGAAACATACCCCATTGGTTACACCAGTTTGAGATCTTCTGCAGGTTACTGTTAAGCTTAATTTGGTCCGGTGTGGAGTTAACTAAGGAATATAAAACGCAGTCATCTGCAAATAGTTTAACTCTAACTTCGGAATCAACCACATTAATTATGTCATTTACGTAAACTAAAAATAGGATAGGGCCCAGAACTGATCCTTGCGGAACACCAGATGAAACCGGAAGTTCATCAGAGTACTCATCGCCGCCGCGGTGGCTCAGTGGTTATGGTGCTCGGCTGCTGACCCAAAAGACGCGGGTTCGATCCCGGCCGCGGCGGCTGGAATTTCTTTGGAGGAGAAATTCTAGAGGCCCGTGTACTGTGCGATGTCAGTGCACGTTAAAGAACCCCAGGTGGTCGAAATTTCCGGAGCCCTTCACTGCGGCGTCTCTCGTAGCCTGAGTCGCTTTGGGACGTTAAACCCCATAAACCAAATCAAACCAGAGTACTCATCGGTAACACGAACATATTGAAATCTGTCTTCTAAGTAGGCTCTAATAAGGTCAATAATATTAGGATTGATTCCGGCAGTGTAAAACTTTTGTATGAGATTAGTGTGCGGAACCTTATCAAAGGCTTTGGCGAAGTCAAGAAAAACAGCGTCCATTTGTTGTTTGTTATTAATTGCAATAAAAAAATCACGGCATGTGGTTATCAGTTGTGAGACCGTAGATAAACCCCGCCTAAATCCATGCTGCTCATCACATAAAAAATGGGTCGATTCCAAAAATTCCGTCAGAGCTCGGCAGATCACATGCTCGAACATTTTGCAACTGGTCGAGATCAAAGATATTGGGCACTAATTAGATACGCGAGATGGGTCACTGCCTTTAAAAACAGGTACGACACGTGCGGTTTTCCATTCCGATGGGACTGCGCACTGAGACAGACAGGCGTTGAAAATAATATATAAGTAATGTGATAACAATTCTGCGTAACAACCACTTCGTCTCTCTCCACCTTTGGCCGCCGCGGTGGCTCAGTGGCTATGGTGCTCGGCTGCTGTCCCAAAAGACGCGGGTTCGATCCCGGCCGCGGCGGCTGGAATTTATTTGGAGGAGAAATTCTAGAGGCCCGTGTACTGTGCGATGTCAGTGCACGTTAAAGAACCCCAGGTGGTCGAAATTTCCGGAGCCCTTCACTACGGCGTCTCTCATAGCCTCAGTCGCTTTGGGACGTTAAACCCCATAAACTAAACTAAACTCTCTCCACCTTTCTGGCTCTCCCATTCCTGTCGTCACACAGTGCAAAGTCCTTGGCTTCCCTTTGCATGCGGCTAAGAATGTGCAAGCCCTCCACCGCGCTGTCACCACCTGCCACTCTGTAACTCACCTCCTGCGGCGCGTGGTCACTCGACCCTCAGGTCTCCACGAGGCTCACGCGTGCCGAGTTGCCCACGCGCTGGCCCTCAACAAGGTCTTGTACTTTGCACCCTACGCTTCCTTCACTCAGACTCAACTTAACGTTCTCGAGACTGCCCTTGTGGGCCTCTACAGGGCAGCTCTCAACCTCCCTATCACTACCTCTACTGCAAAGATCTTTGCAACAGGCCTCTTTCATCCTCTCCGTTCTCTGCTCTCTCTCCATCATGACTCGCAGATTGCCCGGTTTTCCCTTACCCGTCAGGGTCAGTGGTTACTGACTCAAGCGGGTATCTCGCCCATTCCCTGCGCCCCGTTTACCTCTCCTATTCCCAGCCCGGCTCCCAATCTTCGGATCCTCCCCCTTCCGTCCAACATGTCCCCCGTTCTGCACGCCGGCCGTCGTCATGCGGCCGCACAGCACCATTCCCCTCTCTTTGATACCCAGGGTGTAGCTTACACGGATGCCTCTTTCGTGGCTCCTCGAGGTTCCTGCGGCTACGCCCTGTACCATCCACACCTCCCTGCTCCTGAAACCCACACCAGCGGGCCGTATCTACATCCTCCAGACGCATTGTCCCTCGAGGTTCTCGCCATTGCGCATGCCCTCCAGTCATTTGCCCTCCTTCCCTCTCTCCAAGAGTACACAGTCTATTCAGACTCACAAGCCGCTATACACAACATACAGAAACGCACCCTGACCCCTTCTCTCCAACAGGAGGTCGAACGAGCGGTCTCCGCACTGCAGCCTTCCATCGTTTTCCTCCGCTGGGTCCCTGGGCATTCAGGGATTGACGGCAATGAGCTGGCCCATCAGCTCGCCCGCGACACACTTTTCCGGGCACCGTTGATCCCCTGGCCCAAGCCCTCGGAGGACGGTGGGAGACTCACCCTTCGCCGCACCATAAAAGAGGTCTACCTTGAGCTCCGCCTCGACAAACGCCTTTACCCTCCCCCTCATCCATCACTCACAGTGCCGGAGGCTCGCCTTCTTCAGCACGTTCAAATGAATGCAATCATCACCCCGTCTCGCCTCTTTCTCTATCGCTATCGATCGGACCCTTCCTGTCCCAACTGCCCCTGTATCTATGCGGACCTGGCCCATTGCCTCTTCTATTGCCCGGCTGCTCAGCAGTCGGGTTCCTTCCCCCCACCCTCTCTATCCATCACCACCTGGCTCGACTGGCTTGGCGCTGAAGGGGAAGAAGAACAGCGGCTTCTGGTCGCCCAGGCGGTCGAAATGCTCGGCCTATAAATTTTGGTCGAATAAAAGTCTTTTACTACTACTACTGCGTAACGGCGGAGAAAAGCTGGAGGGATGTTATCAGGCCCACTAGACTTTTTAACGTCAAGTTTCAGAAGAAGATTCAAAATACCTTCGCGGGAGATAGTAACATCTGGCATTAAAGAAATGTAGCCGTCTGGCTTAGAAGGAAAACTCGAGGTTTTATCGGTATACACTGATTGAAAGTACTAATTAAACACACCAGCAGTATCTTATCACCCTGTGACAGGTGAACCATCAACTATTAATGACACATTGCGTTGTTTGTCGCCATTAATGTATCGCCAGAACTTCTCCGGTGCTTCACTGAGAAAGCGCCCAAGCGTAATATTAAAAAAAGGAATCCTTAGCTTGCTTGATCTTGTTTCTTAATAGACTGCCTAGCATGCTCTCATTAGACTCATTCCGATTACGTGAACGCCGCATTCGCTTTATCTTACGTTTAGTGTGGATAATATCCCGCGTAATCCATGGGTTATGTCTTTTTTTTCTTAATGACACTAGGAACATACATTGTCAAGCAATCGAGGCATATCTTTTTAAACATACACCATAACACATTTACATTCTCCTCAGCCCTAAAGCTGTCAAGGTGGGTCTCCAGAAAATCCAAAATTCCTACATCATCAGCTCTGTTAAAATTTTTCACAACAATGGGACGCTTTTTGCTGTCAACGTAAACTGATAAGGAAAAAACACAGGAAGCAAGATTATGATCAGATACACCCTTCAAAACATCAACAGAAATACACTTAAGGGCAGAACTAATGAACACTAGGTCAAGAATGTGGGATGCAGAGGCGCAGATCCTGGTTGGTCTGTCAACAATCTGGGTCAGATTACACGAGAAGGCAGTGTCCAAAAGGAGCTCAGAATGATCAGAATTGGCACCCATAGTACACATGTGGATCCAATCTATATCAGGCAAGTTGAAATCGCCACCTAAAATCAACTTCACTCGGTCGCCCCGGAAGCGTTGAACATAGTCACACAGCTCTTCAAGAAAGGCGACATCCGCGTTAGGAGGTCGATATACTGCACCTAATACAATATTGTTGCCACAGAAATCGATCTTACAGAAAAGACTTTCATGGCTTGGAATACCCGGTAGCATCACAGCAGATATACTTTCCTTAAGTACTATCGCGACTCCTCCGCCACGTGTCGGTCTGTCGCATCGCAATATTCTGTAGGCGGGGGAACAATTAAGCTATCAAGGATTTCAGAATGAAGCCATATTTCTGTCAGAAACGTAATGTGCGGGTCCAGGTCGTAAAGAAGTGCTTCGAATTCGACTGTCTTATTTCCGATGCTTTGAGCGTTGAAGCAAACGAGTCGCAACGGTCTGACATTATCAGCTGGTCATTTATAAGTCTTTCGCTTCTGATTCCGTGTGACAACACGAGTCGGTGATGTGGTGACATTCACACTGGCAGAATCTTCGCCTTCGGAATCATCTTTGCGCTCATTTAAAACGGCAAGTTTCCGTCTTTCATTCCTTTCTTCGTCCCAGATGTATGTGTCACCGTTGAAAACTAGCTTATCAAATTTTAGGTATGCCTTATCTCCAGGTTTGCAATTATCTATAACAGTAGACCACAGCAGTTTCCCCACTCTGTTTGAATTTGACATTACTGAACCTTTCAGCTTCTTCGCATTCCTAAGAACGTTCATTTTTTCATTAAAATCGAAGAACCGCATTATCACTGGTCGATTCTTTTCTTCTACTTGCCTGCCAAAGCGGTGTATGCGTTCAACGCTCCCCACCGTAATACCTAGTTTTTTTTCAAACACTTCTGTTAACACAGCATCCCTCAGGCTCCTCGTTGGTATTTTTTAGCAACCAGCAGCACATACGCGCTCTGGGCATCGATAAAGAATCTTGAGGGATGAAAGGCTGATCACGCAGTCTTTTAGGTTGAAAAA
Source organism: Amblyomma mixtum (assembly GCF_055824585.1). Classification (NCBI taxonomy): domain Eukaryota; kingdom Metazoa; phylum Arthropoda; class Arachnida; order Ixodida; family Ixodidae; genus Amblyomma; species Amblyomma mixtum. The sequence continues at coordinate 134,572,822 of NC_143012.1, forward strand.
AAAAACTAACAGAGAAAAAAAGTCGACGATAACGCTCGGGGTAGAGTATCACAAGGCTGGCCTATTAAAGGTTGGATTGCGGACTGAAGCCATTTAGACACAGAAAGGTAATATGGGAAATTTGCCATGGCAGTTGAAGTGATTCCAATAAGTTTTCAATGGTGGAAAAAACAGTAATGACTCTATATGACTTGGCAAGATAGGATTGCTCCTGTTCAGGCCGGACTGTTGCAAGAGGCTTCGACCCCCTTCTTTTTAAACAGGATAATCTCCAGCAAAACGGTAAAAAAGGTGTATTGATTCGGGTTTTCGGTCAAATGCGGCAGAGGGGGAAAGCGCCAAACGGGATGTGCGTAGGCGACAAATTCCTTGATGGAACACGGCTGCACAGCCTCGTATGCGAAACTCAAATCTTTCGTATTCGACAAAATGTCGGCGGTGTTGCAAATGTTTAGAAAAGAGGCCGTGTCGCACAGTTCATAACGTACATCTTCGAAAACTAGCCGCTGTGACGTTAACTGTAGCCGGGAGGCGATCTATCACGGGGCCGCTGAGGGATTCCTTGGCCAGCTTATCGGCAGCCTCATTTAAAATCACACCCTCTGGGGTGAGGCGCCCACATGAAATTATTTGTTTCTTTTATTTATTGATTGATTTACAAAATACTGCGGATACTAAGTCTAAGCAGGGTGGGTGAACAAGTCAATCAAGCCACAAAAAAAAAAACGCAACACTTCAAGAAAGAACAACACAATATACCAATAATTGGTTAAAACTCATGAGACAATGGTTTAACTAGCTGATTCCAATCTGTTATTGTGCGTGGAAAGAATGAAAACTTGTGTTTGTTCTAGCGAATATAGGGGTTAGAGAACTGGGATGGTGTCGACGAGTTTGTATGGTTGGTGCCGGCGTTAAGCGTGATGAGGGATCCAAACCAAGTTTGTTATGTAATAAGAGAGAAATAAATTCTAACCTTTGCTTTCTTCTCCGATATTCAAGTAGTTCAATTTTATTAATCTCCATTAAAGCGGTTGGGAAGTCAATCCTTGCATATTTATTAAAAAATAAACCTGACGTCTCTTCTCTGTATACTTTCCAGATTTTTTACGTTAGATTACGTTAGAATGTACTACAAGGAAGAGATGAGAGAGAAGCACCGAATGGAATGAGGGAGAAGCAACGGCCGCAGCGACTGACGAGTACAGTGGTAATTACCGCCACCTGCAGAGGAAAAAACAGCGGTGGTTGTGCAGAGAAAGCACTAACGCCAGAACCGTGATGACCAAACAAAAGTTCTTGTGAGAATATATAAGTCATGAAAAACCGAAGGCGATAAAGGGAGCCTACGATATGACACTACGCTCATGAATGGGCAGAAAGGCATGTATGACGCTGACTTGACCACCTGGAATAGGCGATGACCGTCTGTTTTCTTCACGTCAACTGCCACAGTTTTAAAACTAGGCTGATGATTTGTCTGGTTTGATTGAAACAGTCAAGCCAATTCTTATTGTAGTGATTGAATCATGATTTTATTTAGAGATCGCTGAAAACGAAGTACTTCCAGACGGTTTTACCACAAGAGGTGTACCAGAAGAGGTAATGGAGAATACCTAAATAATCTGCGATTCGCTGATGACATTGCCTTGCTAAGTCACTCAGGACGTGAACTGCAAAGCATGATCAATCAGTTAGACAGGCAGAGCGGAACGCTGGATCTAAAAATTAACTCACAGAAAACCGAAGAAATGTTCCACAGTCAAGCAAGGCAACAGCAGTTCGCAATAGCTAAGAGGGACTGGAAGCAGTAAGGGACTACGTATACTTAATGCAGGTAGTGACAGCTGATCCGGATCATGGGAGGGAAATAACTAGAAGGATAAGAATCTGATGGAGCGCACATGGTAGGTTATCTCAGGTCATGAATGTCAGTTTATCAATATCCCTCAAGAGAAAGATATACAACTGCTGTATCTTACCGGTACTCACCTATGGGGCAGAAACGTGGGCTAACAAAGGGGGTTCAGCTTAAGTTAAGAATAACGCCGCGAGCTATGGAAAGGAAAATGATGGGTGTAACGCTAAGAGATCGGAAGCGGGCGGAGTGGGTGAGGGAACAAACGCGGGTTAATGATATCCTAGTAGAAATCAAGAGGAAGAATTGGGCTTGGGCAGGAGATGTAATGCGAAGGCGAGATAACCGCTGGCCCTTAAGGGTAACGGAGTGGGTTCCAAGAGAAGGCAACCGTAGCAGGGGACGGCAGAAAGTTAGGTAGGGGGATGAGATTAAGAAGTCTGCGGGGATACGGAGGCCGCAACTGGCGAAGGACAGGGTTCATTGAAGAAGCATGAGAGGCCTTTGCCCTATAGTGAGCTTGCCGTGCTGATGATGAAGCCAGTTTCCCAATTCCCCCATCCTGTTATGTTTCTACTGAGGAAGTCATGTATAACCTTTTACACAATACTATGCAACCACCTTGTTCTACATTCACATGGGCACGTTTAGAATTTTTTGTAGTTGCACAGAAAACGTGCTAGCTTGTTTCTGTGTGTGTCAACATTGACTGGCTCTAAGCACACATCTCCAGGTTTTTGTGAACTGCTGCATTCCGGCTTGAGCAATTTTCATTGCAATATGAACTCAGGATTGGCTGCTAAAATAATATTGACGGCCCGCTGTCACTCTGCAAAAATGAAAGATGCGCAATGCAACATAGTGATACATGACTTGGCCCCTTGTAGCCACATTGTTTCCACACTGCGCTATTTATATTTTTCGTCTCACTGTACTGAAAAACATGACTGAAAGAAAACCGCATTGTCGTACGGTCAGTTGCCTGTGAAATGCAGAAACGCACTGCAACTGACCTTACATATTACCAATTATTAGCAACCTCATAAATTCCTTGTGTCTTTGGATTCTGTTTTGACAACGCTGTGCTAAATTATGTCTCGTTTTTAATGCAGTTATAATTCAGAGACACACTCCTTATAGTTATGCATAGAAAAGTGTCTTTTGCAATGACAGTTAAATGGGCAGACGGTGAGGAGGTCTCTTTACAGTGCAGTTTGTGGGGTTTAAATGGGGAAGATAAACACGTTCTCCCAGTTTAAGCGCGGATAACATAGTTCAAAACCGCCCGGACCCCACCTCGGGGTCGCGTACGCTACCGAGCGCTCGTCGACCACGGCGGGCCTTGCTCTATGGGAACAAAGGAACGACACACTGGTTGACACAAACAAGGCATTTATTGCTATAACAACAATAACGCCAGCTAGCAACAAAATACACTGATGAATCGAGGATGTCCGACTCACCAGCACGGTTACGAGCGAACGTTCGCCCACGCTAGGGCAAAGGGAAGCTCCCAGGCCCGACGGGACGGGGTGGCGGGAGTAAGTTCCAACCACGAGAGGCCCGCGGCGAAGAGCGGAGCGGCGCGCGGAAACGTCTGCTTGCGTGCCCGGTCCCAAAGAGAAAAGAGAGAGCCTTCTTCCGCGCGCGAGCGGCAAAACACGCCATCCGTGGCGCTGCTGTCGCTGCGACGCGAGCGCCCTCCCCTGTTAGTTAAAAGTAACCCCACTAAAGGAAGTGCATTGCGGGGAAGCTAACCACAGGGAACTAGTGAGTTGAGGGAAAGCGAACGCAGGGGACGAAGGCGTCTCCACAAGTTTCAGCTACTGTGCATGAATTAAAAAAAATGCTGCAAGACAAAGGGAATGAAATGCTTGATATTCCGCTAGGTGGCGCCGCCCTGGATAGCTGGCTGACTATCGTGCTCCGTTTTTCACCTGCCCCTGGCCTGGTCCAGGGCCTTGCCCGCCCCTGGATTTACACTCCATCGCGTCAGGAAGACATCCGCACCACGTGGACACCATTCGCATCACGGCCCGCTGTCGAGTTGGCGCTCCAAGCGCCTCCAAAAATCTGCTGCGCCGCGGCGCCTCACTAACCCTAACGCGCCGCGCCTGCACCTCTGGCATGCAGCGTCTCAACAAGCCCCTGAAGCCGAGACCCACCCATACCTCGCCGGTGTCAACTTCTTCCGACGCGGCCGCCGCGGGGCCTACTCCAACCACACTTACAGCCATGTCTCAACCGGCTGCGTTCAACACCGGCCACACCACCGCGCCCATTCCCGTCGTGTTCACCGACGCTGGGAGCTCCGAATCTACAGCCGCAACGCAGCCGGCAGCGTTCGTCACCGCCGCGGCGTCCACTGCTGGCCAACTCCACGCATTAAGGGAAGCCAAGAGCTTCGGGCCCACAGACGCATCGCAGTCGACTGCGTTCGTCGCCGCCGCCAGTGCCGCCGCGCCTACTAGGACCACACTTCCCGCTGACAGCAAGTCCAGCACCTTGGTACCTGCGTCGCAGATTGCGGCTCAGGCTGACGACACAGCAGACATGGACCTTACAGCGTCCCCGGTCGACGGCCATCTCATTCCGGCCCCTGAGGTCGGCTGGACCACCATCGGTGCCTGCCGTAAGCCTGCCTCCGCCACCCGGCCCCGCACCGAGCTCATCAAAGTTGCCATCCAGCTTCCCCCTGGCACCCTCAACCCCAAGATACCGCTCTACAACGTCCTCGCCGCAGTCGTCTCCGCTGCACAACTGTCCTCCGAGAGCAGTGCGGAGATCACCCTTCAGGCCAAGCCAGCCCAAAGCCTCGTCTCTTTAAAAACTCATTCCCCTCTCACCGCCCACCTCCTGCTTTCTATCACGCATCTTCAGCTTCACGGTAAGCCTATCACCATTAAATCATATGCCCCTAATCCTCCCATTTCATGCCTCGGCGTCATCCATAACGTCGGTGGCCACTTCACCCCTGATGACCTCATGCATGATATCGAATAATCAAAACCGATATCCTTGCTGCTCGTATGATGGGCACCACTCAATCGGTGCTGATAACTTTCGCTGGAACCGTAATCCCCCACTTTGTGTATTTCAAACGCGTTGCCTTCCGGTGCCGTCCCCATAAGCCTAAGCCTCCCACCTGCACCCGTTGTCTCGCTCTTGGACACCGCGCCCACCAGTGTCCACAGCACAGCGTTCCGGCAAAGTGCCGTCGCTGTGCTGCTCCTCTACCCGCCGACCCTTCCGCTCATGTATGTGCCCAGCCCTGGTGCGTTCATTGCCAGGTAAACACCCACCCCTCCCTCGACCCCACTTGCCCCTTTCTCCTCGGTAAACAACGCGAGTGTGCCAAAGCTGCGTACCTACGACGCCTAGCTTTGCGCCGGGCCACGCAACCCACCCCCTCCTCCTCCTCTAATCATGAACCTCCGTCAGCTCCGGTCACGTCACCACCAGGCTCCTACGCCGCCAAAGTTAAAGGCTCCTCGGTTCCAGCGTCCCTTTCCACCGTCTCTTCCACTGCACCACCCTCTCCATCCCTGACTGACGAGAGCCGCTCCTTCGACCTCCGGCTCGCTATGCTGGAACGCCAGCAGCGAGAGCAACAGCGCATTTCCCACGACCTACAACAGATCCACGCCTTGACCCAAACACTCCAGACAACCACCCACCCACTCTTACCTCCCAGCTTACCAAGCTAAATGAGCACCTTGCCACACTCACCACTCCCTCCTCCACCGCCCAGGTCGCCCCTTTGGCTGATCTTCTCGAAACCACCACACAGGCACACCACACTCGCTTGGTTCAGCTAGAGACATCGGTTCTGCAGATTCTTACCTCCCTCCAAGCACAATCCAAACAATTAGAATCCTTCACTTCTACGCTCCAATCCCTGCATGAGTCACTGCCCCCGGCCAAAAAGAAGGAACGCGTACCCTCACGAAGTTCTACCTCTACACTATCATAATGGCTTTTGGCGAGGACCTCGAGATTGTGCAGTGGAACTGCCGAAATCTGTGCCATAATAAGACCCCCCTCCACCAGTATCTACTCGCCCGCCCCTCCCTGCCCCATTTTCTCCTTCTCCAGGAGACCCGGACGGCCCGCACTGTCCCAGGCTACCACGCCTACCATGCCACTACGGCCACACCACTTGCGTCTATTTATGTACGTAGCGACGTGCTCATGGAGCCACTTGATATCCCCTCCGTCCTTCTTAAATATTTAGTTGGTGTAGTCTATTACCACCCTTCTTCCCGCGTCTACTCGCCCTTTTGTCTTTCTACAACCCCCCTGTTACCTCCTCTTTATTTTCCGCCCTGGGCAAGTTCCTTCACTCTCTTCCTTCTAACTCCCATCTCCTCTATGGTGGTGACTTTAATGCCCCTCACACACTCTGGGGCTACCCTCAAACCCTCAAGCCCGGCCGCCTCCTCCACTGTCTGGCCCAGGAACGCCACCTCACCCTTCTCAATACTCCTGGCTCCCCTACTTGAGCGGGCACTGCCTCACAGCGCCCCACGACACCCGATCTCACTTTCTCTCGGGGTTCACTTTTATTTCACTGGCAAGTGACAGCCGAAACTCTTCTCAGTGACCACTATCTTGTCCACATTTCCACCTCTCTTTCCCACATCCCTCGATGTCATCCGGTCACTCATACTGACTGGCACGCCTTCCGCGCTAATCTCGCCTCTGACTCCTTTCAATCCTACGACGACTGGACGTCGCGCATCACTGCAGCGCTCACGTCCAGTAGCCGTCGTGTTCGCTCTTGTCACCCAGTCCCAGACCCAGATCCTCACCTACTCCGTTTATGGCGTCGCCGTAAACGTCTTCAACGCTCCTTCCGCTGCCAACCCCACAATGCCGAACTTTCTTCCCACTGCTCTGCGGGCCGAGATCGTCGCCCTCTGCGCCTCGCTCGAGCACTCTCGTTGGAGTGCTCTTTGTGATGGCCTTGATTCTGCATTGCACTCGCGATCCGTATGGTCTCTCTTTAAATCCCTCCTTGGCACTAAGCCTGCCCTTGCTCCCACTCTAGCTAAAGCCCTCACTCAAGGAACTCCCTCCGATGTTTTTGATCAGCTCGCCTCTCTCTATCTCCCGCCCCCTCTGGCACCCTCCTACCCGGTGTACTGCGGTGGACCTAACCCCGATCTGGACCAATCCTTCACTCTCCGGGAGCTCGAATCGGCTCTGGCTGCTAATGCTACACGCTCGGCTCCCGGTGAGGATGCCATTACATACACCACACTTCGCAACCTTCCTGACTGCGCCAAAGAATTCCTCCTTAAAAGCTACAATGATGCATGGGACAGCGGCTGCCTGCCCAGCTCCTGGACCTCCTCCCTCATTTCTATGATTCCAAAGCCGGGCAAGACTCCCTCTCTCTCTAACCTCCGCCCAATCTCCCTGACATCATGTGTTGGTAAGACCCTTGAGCGAATGGCCCTGACTCGCCTCTCTAATTTTCTCGAGACGAGGGAGTTCTTCCCTCATTCTCTCATCGGCTTCCGACGCCACGTCTGTGCACAGGACATGTTTCTGGTTCTCCAGCACACATTTCTGTCACCTACCCCCACTCAAATTCACGCACTTGTGACCGTCGATGTTCGCAAGGCCTTCGACGGTGTTTGCCACGACCACATCCTTTCCCAACTCGCCTCCCTAGACTGTGGCTCCCGCATGTACTGTTATATCCGCTCATTCCTCTCTAAACGTGTCGCTCGCTTTCGAGTCGACACCTATCTGTCCGACCCACACAACCTCACCCGAGGCACTCCTCAAGGTGCTGTTCTCTCTCCTACCCTTTTCAATCTTGCTATGGCCCCTCTCGCCTCCCAGCTAGCTGAAATTCCCGACCTGCATCATATATTTTACGCCGATGACATCACTCTCTGGTGTTCGTCTGGCTCTCCCGGTCACGTACAGGACACCCTGCAACGTGGCCTAGATCTCATCGACTCCTTTCTCACCACTGCTGGCCTCTCTCCTGCTCCTGAAAAATCCGAGCTCCTTCTCCTCAACCATTCCTCATACCAGCGCTCACACAACCAATTCGTCTCTCTCCACCTTTCTGGCTCTTCCATTCCTGTCGTCACGCAGTGCAAAGTTCTTGGCTTTCCTTTGCATGCAGCCAAGAACGTGCAAGCCTTCCACCGTGCTGTCACCACCTGCCACTCCGTAACTCAACTCCTGCGGTCTCCACGAGGCTCATGCGTGCCGAGTTGCCCACGCGCTGGCCCTCAACAAGGTCTTGTACTTTGCACCCTACGTTTCCTTCAATCAGACTCAACTTAACGCTCTTGAGACTGCCCTTGTGGGCCTCTACAAGGCAGCTCTCAACCTCCCTATCACTACCTCTACTGCAAAGATCTTTGCAACAGGCCTCTTTCATCCTCTCCGTTCTCTGCTCTCTCTCCATCATGACTCGCAGATTGCCCGGTTTTCCCTTACCCGTCAGGGTCAGTGGTTACTGACTCAAGCGGGTATCTCGCCCATTCCCTGCGCCCCGTTTACCTCTCCTATTCCCAGCCCGGCTCCCAATCTTCGGATCCTCCCCCTTCCGTCCAACATGTCCCCCGTTCTGCACGCCGGCCGTCGTCATGCGGCCGCACAGCACCATTCCCCTCTCTTTGATACCCAGGGTGTAGCTTACACGGATGCCTCTTTCGTGGCTCCTCGAGGTTCCTGCGGCTACGCCCTGTACCATCCACACCTCCCTGCTCCTGAAACCCACACCAGCGGGCCGTATCTACACCCTCCAGACGCATTGTCCCTCGAGGTTCTCGCCATTGCGCATGCCCTCCAGTCATTTGCCCTCCTTCCCTCTCTCCAAGAGTACACAGTCTATTCAGACTCACAAGCCGCTATACACAACATACAGAAACGCACCCTGACCCCTTCTCTTCAACAGGAGGTCGAACGAGCGGTCTCCGCACTGCAGCCTTCCATCGTTTTCCTCCGCTGGGTCCCTGGGCATTCAGGGATTGACGGCAATGAGCTGGCCCATCAGCTCGCCCGCGACACACTTTTCCGGGCACCGCTGATCCCCTGGCCCAAGCCCTCGGAGGACGGTGCGAGACTCACCCTTCGCCGCACCATAAAAGAGGTCTACCTTGAGCTCCGCCTCGACAAACGCCTTTACCCTCCCCCTCATCCATCACTCACAGTGCCGGAGGCTCGCCTTCTTCGGCACGTTCAAATGAATGCAATCATCACCCCGTCTCGCCTCTTTCTCTATCGCTATCGATCGGACCCTTCCTGTCCCAACTGCCCCTGTATCTATGCGGACCTGGCCCATTGCCTCTTCTATTGCCCGGCTGCTCAGCAGTCGGGTTCCTTCCCCCCACCTTCTTTATCCATCACCACCTGGCTCGACTGGCTTGGCGCTGAAGGGGAGGAAGAACAGCGACTTCTGGTCGCCCAGGCGGTCGAGATGCTCGGCCTGTAAATTTTGGCCGAATAAACGTCTTCTACTACTACTGAAATGCTTCTAGAAAGAAAATGTGCTAGTTACAATAACTAATTATTTAACTTGTACCTGATCTTAGCTATTTGAGAAATCAATGCGATTTTCCTGGCTGCAATTACCTAGGATTAATTTACTGCTAACCTAGCTTGTTCGAGTCCCGTGTCCTTGACCCGAGAATTCAGGATACCATATGTGGGCCAGCGTGGACTTTGGGACGCTGGGACATAGAAAGTCATACTGAAACACGGAGCACAGCGCTAAGAACTTTAATGAAAAAAATGGCGAAATTATTGGGCGGAAACATATGCAGCGGTATCAAGGCGGAGAGAACGGTGGAGAGAGGGCAAAGCGCATGGCAAATGGGGCCGCAACAAAAGGAAAAAACGAAACCTTCGAAAAGATGACAGCACAGCCGTCAATCGGGAACGCAAACTCAGTTAAACCAGACAACCTGAGGCCAGTTTACAATTCAGTGCGCACGTGTGCTGAAAACCGACAGAGGAGCTTTTGAAAATCAGTCCTGAGAGCAGTGACAACATAAGATCTAGCCCACAATCGAGACAGTTAAAGAACACAAGCCGCATCACAAAACACAAAAAGAAAAAGTAATAAAATAAAAATAATAAATAAATAAATAAATAAACAAATAAACAAAAACAGCGCCAATACAAACACGCCGAAACATACATAAAAATTTAAAACATAAAGACAGACATGAGGCTACGAAAATTGCAAATACTTGTAAGAACCTTCCCGGCTTCAGGTGAGGAGAGAGTCGAGCTAAAACTAATAAAAGCCAAAGGTAACACAGTTAAACAGGGCTAAAAGGGCTAAAATATGATGATCATCATCATCATCAGCCTGACTAGCATACTGCAGGGCAAGACCTCTCCCATGTCTCTCCAATTAACCCTGTCCTTCGCCAGTTGCGGCCGCCGTATTCCCGAAAATTTCTTAATCTCATCCGCCCACCTAACTTTCTGCCGCCCCTGCTATACGCTTGCCTTCTCTTGGTATCCACTCCGTTACCCTTAAGGACCAGCGGTTATTTTGCCTTCACATTACATGCCCTGCCCAAGCTCACTTCTTCTTGGTTTCAACTAGGATGTAATTAACGCGCGTTTGTTCTCTCACCCACTCCGCCTGCTTCCGATCCCTTAACGTTACACCTATCATTTTACTTTCCATAGCTCGCTGCGTTGTCCTTATCTTAAGCTGAACCCTCTCTGTTAGCCTCCACGTTTCTGTCCCATAGGTGAGTACCAGTAAGATTGTTGTGTACTTTTGTTGTTGTGTACTGTGTACTGTGTTGTGTACTCTTGTTGTGTTGTGTACTGTTGTGTACTTTTCTCTTGAGGGATATTGGTAAACTGCCATTCATGATCAGAGAGAACCTACCATATGCGCCAAACCCATTCTTATTTTTCTAGTTATTTCCCTCTCATGATCTGGATCAGCTGTCACTACCTGCCCTAAATATACATATTCTCTTACTGCTTCTTGCACCGCGCCACCAATTGCGAACTGCTCCTCTGTTGCGAACTGGATTCTAAGAACAAACGGAGGGAAAAAAAATCTGCCTCTCCCGTAATCGAGAGCAGAGTAAGCATGAAATGTTTACGGGCATAACACATTGGTTGTAGATGGTACTAGTCAAAATCTTGAATGGGTCTAGTGTTCACCACACCATACCACACTCATCTTGTTGCGTCGAAGCGATCGCCTGCAATAGTGCGGGCTTAGGTAGGCAGCCGCGAACCGTGGCGGCCTGGTCGTTTTCGGGAGCGGCAATCAGTCTTCTGCTGTGGCGTATCACTCGCAAAACGATCGCTTTCCGCAAGACGCTTCCTCCCCCGCCTTCATCAAGCTCCGTTTCTCGGCTTAAACAGCTGTGACGGTGGCGTTGAAATGCAAGACGATGCAGGAGCGTACGCGGACACGACGAGACGCAGGCCTGACAAGAATGTATAAGCAGCGCGTTCTAATACTCCGCGATCGTGTATACATCTGCCTGCCAAAGGGGAAAACGTCATGAGCTGAAGGCCCGGCGGCCGGTCTTTGACATTAGAGATGTAAAATTTCAAGAAATTTTGAATGACATGAAAAAGACCGTTTTTTTCAAGGTTTTTTTCACGAAAAATTGGAAATTTTGCAAAACAATACAAAAACAGATTTATTTGCAACAGCACAACGATCAATAATAATGCTCCGAAGTTCAGTCGCATATGCAGTTATAGATGTCATATTGTGAAACGAGCTTCTTGTTCTATTGCACCGAGAAGATAAATAATGATTTGCACTTGAGGCGAATATGGAGATATATCATATTTGTGGAACAAACTTCTTGTTCTATTGCACTGAGAATGGGAACATGAAAACTGATCTATAAGTCACTTTATAAGTCACTCCACGTTTCTCCATGTAAGTCACTCCACATTTTGTTATATGGCAGTGCGAGTCCATCACGCTTGATCTCGTTTAGTATTACCAGAGTTTCAGGTGTTATTGTGTAGCCGTCCTACCCAGTCTCTGTCGCCAAGAAGCTGGGCGTATTTGGCTAAAACCGCTTAGGTGCACAGCAGCTTGTGTTAATTATGCCGTGTGTGTAGCGCTATAGAATTTGCAGTCATTTTGTTCTACTTCAGCCGTGAGTTCAAGTATTACTGTGTTTTTAAGTCATGCCCGGGTCTTATATGTGACCTGGCCTTCAACCCGCTTGCTCGCAGCCCGAACATTTTAAAAGCACTACCGGCGATGACAACTGCTCTCCAAGTTTTCAAAGAAAAAACAAAAACCCAAACTGAAAGCAAGCAATCCTAAAACCTTGAAATTGCATTCTGAAATTTTCGATGTTTTTTTCCATTTTTTCTCGTCTGAAAAAAAAAAACGAAAAAAAAAACCGTTTTTTTTTTTCCAAAATTGCAGTGTTTTTTTCAAGCCTTCACATCTCCATTTGATATGCGCGAGTGTGGGACCGCAGCGCCATCCTTGGGGACGGCGCGGAAGCGGCCCCCCACGGTCCTCTCTCGTAGAGTCTCGTTAAATCTCGTACGGTGCCCGGATGCTCTAGTTTCAGTGCCCGGATGTTGGCTCTCGGTCTCGGCGTGACGTCACCACACTGCCGACAACGGGAGCTAAAAGCATTTCATGCTTAAAATTGCCCGGTTCATGGGAGAGGACAAACATCATGGAGGTAAGCTTTTTTTTTTGTCGACAGTGCAGTAGACGCGATGCTTACACAGTCTTTTCTTTTACCGCCGCGGTGGCTCTGTGGTTATGGTGCTCGGCTACTGTGCTGAAAGACGCGGGTTCGATCCCGGCTGCGGCGGTTGAATTTCTTTGGAGGAGAAATTCTAGAGGCCCGTGTACTGTGCGATGTCAGTGCACGTTAAAGAACCCCAGGTGGTCGAAATTTCCGGAGCCCTCCACTACGGCGTCTTAGTCGCTTTGGGGCGTTAAACCCCATAAACCAAACCAACCAGTCCTTTCTTTTCTTATGAATGACAACAGCTTCGATGATCTGCCTGGCCAGCCTATCTTCTTTTCTTCCGAGGATGGAAATGTTCTCCAGGTTGGCCGTGCATGGGTGTTTAGGGGTTCTACTGTACTATAACTTCGCCAAAAGAACCTCAAGCTTATTACATCTGACAAAAAGGGAGGTTTTGTCGTTTCTGACCTCCAGACTTACCAGGTGAAGACGAACGAAGCCATTAAAAAAAAAAAAACCGTCCAGTAAACAAGAAGGCCAAAGGAGCAAAAAGGAAATGTCCTGTCTATTCTTAACAGGGAAGGCCTCGGCAGTTTATGTGCGAAAATAAAAGGAACAAAGAACGCAGAGATTAAGGTCTTTTTTCACTCCAAAAACGCACAAGGATGGCATTCCTTTTCGTAAGAGATGAAGCTTGGGCATGTTGGTAAGACATACCTAAGGGAAAATATAGCGCACACGAGAATACGGGACAAGCGAGGAGACACAGACAAGCGCTAACTTTCAACAGACGGTTTATTTCAAAATCGGGAGCATATATACACATGTCCAGAAAGGCAACAAAGAACAGGAACGCAGATAACAAGACACACACCCCCTCGGCAGCCATCTGCTTATCGTGCCAGATATGCAAGCTCTTTTTTTGACAAATTAACGAAAGTTTCACTGACACAATCCGGTCCAGAACGCACGATGTTCGACGCTTCAACAATCTCCCTGGTAAGTTGGTGTTAAGGTCGTGTTCACGGCTCCTGATAGGCTGGGAAGATTGGGCAGAATGAGTTGCCCTGTAAAAAAGCGTAGACCCGACTGTACTATCAGACATAGGCAGACCTACGTCCATTGTCGGCTGAGGGTAGTCTACAAGATCCCCTTGTCATGCGGTAGATTCTACATCGGGCAAACGGGCCGATGCCTCAACGTGCCTTGGGCGTGGTAAACACATTCTGGGAGCTTCGAGAAGCCCACTTAGTCAACCAATTCACGCGTCTTGCACAGACCACATCCGGTCGCCGCCTCTTGGACCGGCTACACATCAAACATGACTAACATATTGAGGAAAGGGAGAGAGTGCCAGAACCCTGGAGACGCGCCCTCCGGGTCTGACCCCTTCCCCGCAACATGTCCAGAGAAGACCATAGCGGTCGTCGCCAGGCGCGCGCGGAAGCGTTGGCGCGATACTATGGTAACCAACAACATGTGTATTACGTGGACGTTGCCGGCCCACACCACGGGGTGTGGTACACGGCCGCAGTCGTACACAACACAAACACAGTTAACGGGCTCACTTTCAAAGGCTACAGCGCAACACACGCGGAGGAGATTGCCATTGCTCTGGCTCTCACTACTCCCAAGTCGAAACACATCATCACCGACTCGCGAGGGGCCTGTCGGAACTATGAGTTGGGCTGGACTCCCCCGCTTGCCTGGCGCATATTGGAATATAGCTGCCGATGCGAAGATCCAACTCCACGCAACCTGATTTGGGCCCCCGGTCACCAGGGCCTCCTGGGAAACGAACAGGCCGATCAGGCCGCCCGCGCAGTCTCTACCCGGGCTATCTCCCTGTCCTTGGAAGCCTACTCCCAATCAGACAATCTGGCCCTTACATTCTAACACATCACCGATTACTACAAGGAGGAGCACCGGCGCTACCCGGCCCCTTGTAAGGGACTGGATCGCGCTGACGAGCGCCTCCTCATCAAAATTCTTACTAACACTGTACTGTGCCCGGCGGTACTTAAACATTTCAACGCATCCTTTGATGGCACGTGCCAGTTCTGTGGGGAGGTGGCTGACGCCTTCCACATGGTATGGGCGTGTCAATCAAACCCATCTATCCCCCCCCCCCCAACCCCAACCCCACCAGAGAGGACTGGGAGGCGGCCCTGCTCGGCTGTCAGGACATAAGACCCAAAAGGCCTTGGTTCACCGGACGCTGGCGGCGTTGCTTGCCAATGGGGCCCCGGAATAGGGGCTCCACCTAGTATTGTTAGGGGAAAGGGCCAATAGGGCCTACCCCAATCACCTCTCTGTAAAAATTTATTGCACTATAAATGTTTTTCACCACCACCATCACGCCTAAAAGAGCATGCGAAGAAAGTCAGAGTTGGTGTCGACGGGCTTTGCATTGCAAGACATGTGACTGTGACCCTCCTTGCCGTCCAATTTTTGAAGATACTGTAATCTTGTACCATCACTGCTACCAACTTAGCAGGGAGATTGTTGAAGCGTCGAACATCGTGCGTTCTGGACCGGATTGTGTCAGTGAAACTTCCGTTAATTTGTCAAAAAAAAGAGCTTGCATATCTGGCACGATAAGCAGATGGCTGCCGATGGGGTGTGTGTCTTGTTATCTTCGTCCTGTTCTTTGTTGCCTTTCTGGACATGTGTGTATATGCTCCCGATTTTGCAATAAAGCGTCTGTTGAAAGTTAGCGCTCGTCTGTGTGTCCTCGCTTGTCCCGTATTCTCGTGTGCGCTATTTTTTCCCTTAAGTATTCCTTTTCGTGCCATAATTTCTGAGAGGGCCACATGGCAGAATCATCTATCTGATTTTCTGGCAAAGCGGTTGAAACGGCTGCGGGTCGATGATCCTTACAGGATCCCAAACTCGCTCGCCTTCACCACCTTTCTTCAAGGAAAAGGTAAACATATCTTACAGCTTTTCCATCGACATCCAAGAAATGTACTATGCCATTCCACCCCTGGAAATCATGCCGGTTCTGCGGTCCACCATCGAAGAAGAGGGCGCTGTTTCCTTTCAAATTCAGCCGGCATTTAAATGCACACCTTCCTTGAACGGTTGATTGTGTACCTAGATTCAACAGTTGTAGACCGCAATCAGAGACACTGCGTACAGAAGAGCGGAATTTGCATTGGATTGAAGGTGGCACTATACCTTTCCAAACTTTACCTGGCATCTTGTGTTAGGACAATTGACAGGATGGTATGGGACCATCCGGGGACTACAATCTTTCGGTATGTGGACAATTTTCTAATATCTTGCTCAGTGAGTGCTCAAGATGCCGCTGAGCGCAATTGTGGGAAGAATGTTAGCTTTGTTTGAAGAAACCGTGTCTGATCATCATCATCATTTATCATCATCATTTATTTTACCCTTAAAGGCCTCTGTTGAGGCATTACATAAGGGGGGGGGAGAAAGCAAATGCAACTGAGAATAATACGTTAATACAACAAAACATAATGCAATACAATAAAATGAAAAACGATACATCACAATACAACGTTGGTCAATAATGAAGGGCGCAAGGCTGAATTAGGCGGTAACAACAACAACAACAACAAGAAAAAGAATAAGTGTAACTGGGTGAAGTTTGAGCAGTGTCTTTTATTCAGTACAGTGATTAATTAATGCCTGTCGAAATTTAGTAGCGTCGCGCTCGTTAACAATGTAGTCGGGTAGCAGGTTCCAATTTTCTATTGCAGTTGGAAGAAAAGATTTATTAAATGCCAAGGTAGATCCATGTATACGTTGAATGCTGAGGAGGTTAAACAGGCGGCGCGATGTTCTGATGGGAGCTAGTAATAATGTGTCACGAAGATCAGGAAAATTGTAATATAACTTATGAAAGAGGCAGAGTCGTGCGATTTTCCGTCGGAGCTCTAGTGGCGGGATGTTAAGTGAAGATTTAATACTGGTGATACTGCTGTGTCTATTGTAATTTGAGGATATAAAACGGGCTGCTCGGTTTTGAACGGCTTCTAAGGTGTTAATTAAGTATGCTTGGTGAGGATTCCATATAGCCGCTGCATAATCAAGTATGGTACGGGTGAATGTTTCGTATGCTAATTTTCGAACAGAAGGAGGGGCTAGGTACAGGGATCTTCGGATGAGGCCAAGTGATTTTGATGCTCTAGATGCTAGATATAAGATGTGTTCCGACCAGGTAAATTTGCTGGAGATAGTGATTCCAAGGTACCGATATGATTGGACTTGGGTTACCGTGTTTGACAGGAGTGAATATGCAGATCTGATGTTGGAACGTTTTCGCGATACTTGCATGAATTGGCACTTTGAGACATTCAGCTGCATAAGCCAGTCGGAACACCACCGTTCTATTATGTGTAAGTCATTCTGAAGCGATAGTTGATCCCTGTTAGTGACAATGCGACGATAAAGGATGCAATCATCCGCAAAAAGCCGAATAGTGGATGAAACACCGGAAGGAAGGTCATTAATGAAGATTAGAAAAAGAAGTGGGCCAGGAACGGAACCTTGGGGAACGCCAGAGATAACGTTAGTAGTGCCTGAAGGATGATTGTCGATTACTGTGTATTGGGAGCGACCTGTTAAAAAGCAATGTATCCATGATAAAACGAGAGGATCAATGGACAGTCCGGAGAGTTTAGACATGAGGCGAAGATGGGGCACGCGATCAAAGGCTTTAGAAAAATCTAAAAAGATAATGTCAGTTTGGAATGAAGAGTCCATATTTAAGTGGAGGTCAGTGGTAAATTCAAATATCTGAGTTTCGCACGAAAGACCGGAACGAAAACCATGCTGCTTAGTAAAAAAGAAATTGTTCTGATCGAGGTGCGATGCGACATGTGAATATATGACGTGCTCTAGAAGCTTACAGGCAATGCATGTAAGAGAGATTGGGCGATAATTGGAGGGATCTGATCTGTTACCTGCTTTAAACACCGGCACAACTTTGCTTATTTTCCAATCTTTCGGAAGCAAACCCGTAGACAATGACTGCTCGAAAATGACTTTAAGGAATAGGCTAGAACTTTTCTTAGCGCTCTTAAGAAATTTTGCAGGAATTCCGTCAGGGCCTGGTGCCTTCGACGTTTTAAGCCCATCAATTATTTTCACGATGCCTTCCGCTGCAATGTGAATGGGGGGCATTTGGGGAAAATTTGAATTGGGAACTGGTGGTATATTTTGAGGGGGCTCATGGGTGAACACCGATGAAAAATATGAATTCATTGTATCTGAGCGGAGTTCTGTGGGAAGAGATGCACCACGTTCGTCAAACAAGGTGATATCTCGTGATTTCAAGGTGATTTCAACTTCACCCATGAACTCCCCGAGGGAAACCAAAAACCTAAGCCGGAGATCCAAAAACCTTATGGTTTTTGGATCTCCGGCTTCTGCTCGGAGAAGAACCTGCGTGCTGGCGCTATGAGCCTCGCAGCAACAAAGGATTCCTTCCCTACGAGTCGGGTCATTTCAACACCGTCAAGAGGGCAATTGTGAAAGGAGCATTGAAGTCAGCGCTGGAAAAATCATGCGCGCACTGAATAGGCCTCGGTTTCTCGAAACAGGTCACCAGATTATGGAAGCTGGTTATCCCCAAGGAACGCTGACCCCGGTAAGCGAGGCGTTGCTTCACCGCTTGCCCCTCAAGGAATCTGCAACCACGGGGAAAGAAACTTGGACCAGCAAGAATACCGTTGTTGTACCTTACGTCCATGGCTTCACTCCCAATCTCAAAAAGATCGCCGCAAAACAAGCAGTCAAGGTGGTTTGCTCTGCGCCCAACAAAGCATACAGAATGTGCCGCCAAGTCAGCAACGAATAGCGAAGGATCAGCTGCGCAGTAAACCACCAGACAAGATACGCAGATTGCGAGGCGGCTGTCATATATCATTTCCCTGTCACCTGCAACAAATGCTATATCAGGAGGACCGGCAGGTGCGTCAGTGAAAGAGCTAGAGAACATGCAAATTCATTAAGAGGAACTTCCACGTCAGGTTGCCTGGCTCTTCATTACCGCCAGCCTAAGCACCCATGCACGGCCAATATGCACGGAGAACGTTTCCATCCTCGCAAGTAAAAAAGATAGGCTGGTCAGGGAGATCATCGAAGCTGCTTCCATCCATAAGAAAGGAAAGGACTGTGTAAGCACCGCGTCTACTGCACTGTCGACGAAAGAAATAGCGTACCTTTATGATCTTTTCTCTGTCCCATGAACCGACCAATTTTTTCGCCACGTGTATCCTTAGGATCCGGTTCGCCATCGTTTTCATGTTTCTATTCCTGTTTTTAGTGATCACATCATGTTTTGGCCTTTTTAGCCCTGTTTAGCCGTGTTCCCGCTGGATTTTATTTGTTTTAACTCGGCTCTCCCCTCACCTTCAGCCGGGATGATTCTTAAAAGTTTTACAATTTTCGTATCCTCATGTCTATCTTTATGTTTTAAATTTTAGCTTTGTTTCGGCGTGTTTTTTATTGGCGCTGTTTTTTGTTTATTTATTAGTAATATATTTTTTGTTTTGTCTTTTCTGACGCGGCTTTGGTTCTTTCGCTCTCTGGTTTGTGGCCTAGATCTTTTGTCACTGCTCTCAGGACTGATTTTCGAAAGGTTATCTGTCGGTTCTCAGCTCACGTACGCACAGAATTGTAATCCCGCCTCAGGTTGTCTGTGTTTCGCTTTCCGATTGACGGCTGTTCGGTCATCTTTTCGAAGGTTTTGTTTTTTGCTTTTGTTGCGGCCCCATTTTCCATGCGCTTTGCCCTCTCTCCACTGTTCTCTCCGCCTTTATACCACTGTATATATTCGCACCCGTTTCGCCCCTTTTTTCATTAAAGTTGCTAGACGACGCTGTGTTTCGTGTTTCAATGGGTCATTCTATGCGTCCCAAAGTTCACGCTGACCTGCATATGGAATCATACCAACTGGCCCAGAAGAATGCCATTTTGCAGTCACGATACCAATCGCGTCGTCATACCCATTTCTTCATCGCACATTTGGTAGTAGCGTATATTTCGATGGGGCACTCTTCTGATATTAGGGGGCAAATATCCTAGACCTTTCGGTTACATATGGGCGATTCCTAGGTGAGGCTAGCCGACTAGCGACCGAACAAGAAGTTGTATACAATCACGATGTCATGCCTTTCTTCACTTTCTGGAATAGAAATAGCGCAAAAGTTTATTGCTTCCTACGGTGCTATTTCCGGTGCCAGGCGCGGCAATCAGACGGCTGAAGTCGTCGGGCTCAGTCGCAAGCAACAAAGTGATCGTACGATACGTCTTCAACAGGGGCGCAGAATCGCAAAGACGCATCCGAATGCGCCAATAAAACGATCGTAGAGTATAGCGTTAAGGTGTCCACGGAGATTAGAGAGAGTCTTTTCTAGGCATAGCGTGACTGGAACAGGACGAAAGAAGTGGAAAGACAAAGCGCTGCATCGATGTCCTTCGTTCTGTCCCAGTGGCGCTGTGCCCTTATCTGATGAACATCCAGCACTTAGCTGAAGAAAGTACAGTTTCTTTCTCGGTCTCCTTCGCCGACTTTAATATGCTAGTACCCATTCTCCAGATCCGTGGACGAGAAATACTTGACGCTCTCACGGCGGCACACGGTAGGGGCACTGGCGGAGAGATCGGGCATGCTTGCCGGTTACAGTGCGATGTTTTGGCTAAAGGCGCTTCTAGAACCTTTGAGCACGACGAGGAACACTCGGTGTAACTTCATAGCAAAGTGCAGGTCTGCTCTTGCTTTTCTAGGGCAGGGCTGGGTTTATGTCGAAGGTGGTGAATATTTGATGAATCTTCTCAGCATCGATCTTAGAGGTTAAAGGCATCTCAAACGTTTTATATTTCATAAGAAAGGTTTGGTTTGGTTTGGTTTATGGGGTTTAACGTCCCAAAGCAACTAAGGCTATGAGAGACGCCGTAGTGGAGGGCTCCGGAAATTTCGTCCACCTGGGCTTCTTTAACGTGCACTGACATCGCACAGTACACGGGACTCTAGAATTTCTCCCCCAAAGAAATTCTAGCCGCCGCGGCCGGGATCGAACCCGCGTCTTTCGGGTCAGCAGCCGAGCACCATAGCCACTGAGCCACCGCGGCGGCATAAGAAAGCAGTCATCATGCCTCAAATGATAGGTCTGTATTCTTCTCTGAAGTTTGTCAGCAGCACCCCAGCCTGCTTTTTACGGAAG
This sequence comes from Amblyomma mixtum, assembly GCF_055824585.1. Classification (NCBI taxonomy): domain Eukaryota; kingdom Metazoa; phylum Arthropoda; class Arachnida; order Ixodida; family Ixodidae; genus Amblyomma; species Amblyomma mixtum. The sequence continues at coordinate 134,593,569 of NC_143012.1, forward strand.
TGGGCGATTCCTCTTGCGATGCCATCCATGGGTCTAGTAACGCGGCGCGTTCCCCTCGGCGACACCGTCGGCGTTCTTGGCACCCCGAATTCTTCTAAGAGCATGACGACTGCCCGGGGAGGTAACGCTCACTTGTCTTCCAGTACACTTGAGGGCTTTTTTACCTTACAGTAAGGTCTGGGCTAGTCGGTACATGGTTCGAAGACAGCGCTATGTTTGTCTCTGCCTTAGTCCCGTCCTTCGTGCGCTGTGCCTTTAGTTTGAACTTTTTTACTTGCTGGAGTCAGCTTCGAAAGTATGGCCACATTCTTCGAGAAACTGATGGGCTTAGCCTGAAGGTCGATGATTGCTCGATAAGCTCACTTCTCGGGAACACTGCCGGAAGCGAAGGAAGGCCGCAGATTAGGTATATTCTCGTATTGTCACTAATGTGGTGCAGTGTCCCGATGACGATGTAAGGTGGCCTCCAGCGGTGCGGATTTGCAGGCGGTTGTTACCTTCTTGAGCGACCACACGGTCGTGAACTTCTTGAGCTGTCTGGCGAATATTCATCGCACAGTAGTCCAACCCCGTGTAAAGTAAGACAACTGCTTAATGGCGATCGATTGAGGCTTCAATGTTGGTGATTGTGGTAGGTGGCGGTTTTTTGGAACAACCTGCTCACGTCGAACAACACTTTGCGGGTGTCGTCGGGGCCGATAAATGCACACCGTAGTGGCGTAGGTCATGGCTTGAGTTTCTGTTGGAGCATCGATGACGCAGAGCCAAGTGCCGACGCAGCACTTCTTTGATAATGTTGCGGATGAAATCCTGCAGGCTAATCCTGATTTTTGTGCTGTTCGACAGGGATGCTGAGGCGACCCTGAGCAATCGTGAGTAATGGCAGGCTTCTGCATCCAGCGTTTCCTCAATAATGGCCCCTTCACTGGCGAATGCAGAGACGGTGCTAAGTGGATTGCAGGTAAGCGAAGCGAAAAGTGCCTCTTATACTTCGCACCAAAAGCTCCACATTCTCATCTTTCATGGCCGGATCGGCATATCAGAAACCGCGCTTCATTTCTTCCACTTATGCAGTCACTGTGTCATTTGGGTGCCAGGCCCGTGACTGCAAAAGCAGCCGCTCTCTTTGTTTCCGGACTATACTCGTGAAAGTCTTGTGGAGCTGCCGTTTGAACGAACCCAGATCGCTAGGGAAGCTTCATGGTTTCAGTACAAATTCATAGCTGATCCCTTCGAGAGCAAAGAAAATGTGCCTGACTTTGTTTTGGTCATCTGAAGTGTTGCATACGGTGACACGCTTTAACTGGTGTAGAAATTCTTCGGTATCTTCGCCCGCTCGACAGTTGAACGTAGGCGACAGTCGGGGGGGCTGGTGCAGAATAGTAGAGGCCGGTGTCGTAGTCATGATTGACGTCGACGCTTGGGAGTCCTACTGTACTCTCGTGCGGTCCGGTAGTAGTCTGTATTGAGGTGGAAGCCTCTAAGGTGATGGCGGCTTCGCAGTTCTTCGGTTGGGACGGTTTCGGTGGCTTTCCCCGGCCCTGCTTCTTCGGGACGGCTCAGGCTACTTGGTTGGCTTTTAAGACGTTGGCGGTGTTGGGATATACGTTAGCACCTCCATCAGATGTGGAGATGTGGGCGGCAGTCCAGCTGTCATAGGCACAACGAAATTTGTTCTTAAAAGAACTCTTTATTTGGGCTGTCTTGCGCCAACAAAGGAAGGAACAACTGCACGGTGGCGATAGCAACAAGCGTGCTCAGTGGTCGTAGAAGTAAAGAATGCCCGCTGCTCTCGGCCTCGCTCATTTTGAAGCCAAGGCAGTACTTTCTTGATAAGGGGCGGTAATTGTCTACAACAATCTCGATTCCAGATGGTTCTGGTGATATCTCCTGGCAGAAGCACAGTGATAAAGCCGAATGCCGGCGGCTTCGAGCATGAGCAGATGAACATGCCAGAATTTCGCGTCGATGTAAATGCAAAACAAACTGAGCAGCTGGCGTCGCCATTTGAAACATTATAAGGAAAGTGGAAGATACCAACATACCACGACCAGACATGCGAATCCTCACGAGGGTGAGCCCTCATGAGGGAGTCCTCACCCTAACATCATGAGGATTTCACTCGGTGAGGTGAGCGAGAATTGGCGCATGGAAATTCGTGACGACAAGGATGGGGGACAGAAGTCTTGATGAGGTGAGTGCGAGGGAGGGTAAGAGGCACAATTTGAGGACGAGAGTGGGGGCCCGAATCGTAATCAGGGCTAACATTTCTCGTCTGTGTAGTCCGTTACATATTCCCGCTATTTCCCAGGTCGAAGGTTACCGGGTCCGACGTGGTTTCTGCAGTCTGGAGGCACACGAGGCGAACAAGAAAAGTGGGGAACCGCACGCCTTCTCCGTGGCCACGCCCGTGTTGTAAATAAAACACACAAAATAAGCGTGCACGAACAGCCATAGCTAGGTTTCGAAGGGAAAGGAAAAACGCTTGAAACGACGAAAAAGCGGGAACAAAAGCCATAAACCAGTCGGCACACTTACTGAATGAAGCCTTACGATAGACGACCCTCTTGATGACCACTGACTCAGCAGCGAGTCGCAGGACCCGATGTATACTATGTACAGTCGTGCGCTGAAGTGCAGAGACCACGGGAATGACGGTGATTGCGATTTGTCTGCGTATAAAGGCGTGTCTGGAAGAAATGAGTAGAAAGACAGGTTAACTTATTTGGTTAGGCACCCTATGAATATCTCGAAAGCAGGCGCTGCGCCGTGAGAAAGCGCTGACGCGCAGTTCTGTCAGTTCGCGTAATCTCTCCACTTTTGCGCAGGGGTGTACACGTAGTAGGGCCATCGCCCACTGGATTTTGCACGGCCGCTGTCGTTCCCAAGCGATTGACATTGATTGACTCTCCTTCCGAGCCCAGAATTCAATGCGAGCCGAGGAGGTAGCTTAGCGCTTGCTTCCGCCCACGCCAATTCGAGAATCATCATCATGGACTCCCAATAAGCATGTGATCATTACTTGGCAGGGGAGATCTCCCCCTTAGCTGCTTGCGTTCTAAGACGGACTGCCACTGATCCAACACCGAAAAGAATCATTTGGGCTCCTGGCCACAAGGGCTTACGAGGTAATGAGGCCGCTGACGCGGCTGCCCGGGCGCTTACTCACCGGGCTGCTCATCACAGCTCTTCTGGCTGGGAGACTAACCAGCCGCTGCGGCAGTTTAGGGAAATCATAACACCTTATAGCGACATTGCAACCGCCGCGTTTTCAGGGCCCCTGCAAAGGGGTGGAGTAAGACGGAGGAGCGAACTTTAAGGCGCCTGCAGACAGGTACTCTACTCTGTCCTGCAATCATCAAACATTACGATCCCAACACGGATGGGCGACGCCCGACGTGTGAGGAGACCTGTGAGATGTTCTACATGGTGTGTGCATGTACTCAAAATCCCCATCTCCTCCTACCCCTTCCCGAGAGGCATGAGCGACTGCCCTCCTCAACTGCTCCTCGCTTGAGTCCCAAAGGGCTCTGGTGAAACGGGCGCGAGACGGGGCCTTGTCATGAGGTGTCCCGGACTAGGGACGTCGACCATGTAGCGGGGCCACTCTGTGGCTTCCAAACTCTATTCCACCAAATAAAAGTTTTCACCACCACCAGGACTTTGACACGTTCTGCTCTTCGAAACGGCTGCAGCCTTGCGATTTCTGGGGCCTGTCCAAGACTATTACCTTGTACCGTATTGATGTGTAGCACAGCCCGTGACCAGGTACCTTTGCGGAGGCTTCAGGAGGGGACAGCAGGAGCGTCGAAAGTACAGTTTTTAACTTCTACCTCTCATTTTATTTTCCATGTCTACAGCGCGATAAACCGGACAAGATGAAAAAAAAAAAACATGTAAGCGCAACGCTGTGTTTGTCTTCACATGTGTCCTCTCATCTTGTCCCGTTTATCGCTCTGTAGATATGAAACTTCGTCACCAACTCGCCCAACAACTTACCTTGTTTCGTATTATTCCGCCTCTTCCACTGAATTTCGCAGAACTAGGACGCTCCGTGGACATAAAACTTGGAAAAAGACCGGAGCAGCCTGCACGAGTCGCATCGGCGATGAATCACATCACCACCAGCCTGACTACACCCACAGTGCTTGGCAACGGCTTCTCTTATGTCCCTCCAATTAACCCTCTCCTTTGCGAGCTGCGGCCACCGTATCTCAGCAAACTTCTTAATCTTATCCACCCACCTAACTTTCTGCCTCCCCCTGCTACGCTTCCTTTCTCTCGGAATCCACCTCGTTACCCTCAAGTGGTTATCTTGCCTTCGCATTACAAACCCTGCCCAAGCCCATTTATTCATCTTGATTTTGACCAGGATGCCATTAATCCGCGTTTGGTCCATCATCCACCGTACCCGCTTCCGGTCTCTTAACGGCACGCCTATCATTTTTCTTTCCGTAGCTAGATGCGTTGACCTTAAAGGGACAGGGTAAGCCCTCAATTTCCCATGTATTTTAGGGCATGTTTTGGTGCACTTTTCTCAACAACCAAATGAGATAGAGCCTACCTGTATATGTCATTTTTATCGCTCGTTTATGCTCTCTTTATTAAATAAATACTTTGTAACACATTTGAAACAATAATTTTTTATAATGTTTTTCTCTCGAGGACTACATTCCCAATCCAGGCCTCCAGGCGCGTAGGTCTGAACCACCTTCAGCTTGTACCTGTTATTAAACGTAATTACGTTAGCTGCCGACCTCTCCTTAAAGGGCAACTCCGGCGATTTTTCGATGTTCATCGATCGAAATGAAATTTTAAGTCTATTCTTTATGGTAGTCTGATGTCTCGTGTGAATTTTTGCACCTGAAACGTCGTAGTTTTTCCGCAAGCGAATTTTGAAGGCAAGCGCTCCTCGGCGCGAGCTGAAGCGAGCGGCACCCATTGATCGAGCAACTTCTACAGGCGACCCTGTACTGTGTCGTCACTGGCGTGTCGGCGTGTCAAGCTGGTCGGGCGCGCGCTGGCATTGGCAGTGGAGGGGAAAACTGAAAATTGGCTTTCAGGAAAGTAAATGATGCAGAAACGGACACCCGAACCGCAACGTAAGGGAGGATAGAAAGAAGGAAGAAGTGAAAGAAGACAGGAAGAAAGAGGTGCCGTAGTGGAGGTCTCCGGTATTATTTCGACCACCTGTGCAATTTGGCGCCATCTCAACGTGCCTGATGTGATGCGTACGCCAGAGTCACGGGTCACGGCAACTTCGGTTGGGCTGTAGGATGCACAAATTCTTCATCTGTGTCAACAGGGGTGATCTACCATAGGTTTCCTAGCGATAAGAACTTTCGCGACAAATGGGTGAGAGCTGTCCACCGTGTCAACTGGTCTCCGAGGAAGCATTCCCCGCTTGTGCTCGGGAAATTTCTCGCCAGATTGCTATGAAGACAGTGTGTACCTCAGAGGAAGCTTTGGACTCGCCAAGGCTTCGTTCAACTAACCCGAGGATGGGCTTCGTTGGCGGCACCAGCGGGGCGAGGTTGGTAGAGAAACGGTCTAGTCCTCGAGAAACAACAGAGAAACAGACGACAGCAAAAACAACAAAGAACGATCCTTGTGCTGCTCATTCTATCTAAAGGCTCTTGATGCGTTTCCTCGAGAGTTTAATGTATACAACTGCTTATTTGTAGATGAACGAGTCTTCTTGTGCCCACTGTCTCTTCAATGTTGATATAGTCACATGATTCTAGTGATCAGTTATTTGGCCATGTCTGTTCGAACCGATGGAAGTTGATGATTGGACGGCAGTCTCGAGCTCGACTTATCACGGCGCAGATGGAACGTCTCGCGTAGAGATCACGTTCGCGCCACGGGGGGCGCTAGCGCTGCTTATGCAATACTTCTCGCCATTCGGTCTCTTGGATGGGAGCTGTGTGAACTGCGACTACAAAGCTCGTATCAGTGTCATTGGAGGCAGCTTTTGTTCGAAGAAAGTCGTCGTAACAAGTACTGAGGTTAGATGATACAACGACGTTGCTGTTCTTCGTTGATGATGTTCCCGCTTGTTTGCTGACCCGCCGAGATGTTGCGACAAGCGCACGGGACAACAAGTTCTTCACTAGTACCCTTATATTTACAGCTATATTACAAAGTGGTCGGCAGGTGCGCCTAGTAAAAGCTACTAGTTTAAATTCTCAAGCAGGGCGGAGCCCACATCCTTTTACCCTTTTATTGATCCTCTCAAAAAAGAGGTAAAAAACATAAAAGAAAGAGAGAGGATGCCTGGACCAGCAATGCTTTGCCAGGCTTAACGCCAATTCAAAATAAATGAAAAATAACTAAATGTTCTAAAGAAGAAAAAAATTAAGCGAAAAACAGAGCATTAAAAAAAACTCATAAGAAAAGAAAACAAAAGTCTCGTCATAATAAGATAGACGCAGGCAGATAGCCAAAGCACAGCGTGCAGTCCGCGAAATAAATAATAGTAATAAAAAAAGAGAAAACCCAAGTCACTGGAAAGTCATTGTCACCGTAACAGTCAAAGAAAGCACTGAGCGCCGGCCACAAAATAAAAATCAGAAAAATAAAAACATAATCAAGACAAAAGAAAAAAAAACCGAAGTCACAGTCACTCAGTCAAGGACACAGTCACAGTCACGCAGTCAAAACAGAGTCGCAGTCACACAGTCAAGGACGTAGTCACAGTCACAGTCACGCCACGACAAAGCCACCTATGCTCAATAAAGGAGCACGAGGCGCTCCGCTGTGCAAAGCTTGGGAAGAGAGATTAGAGGAAAGAGAGAAATCAGCGTGAATAATTTGGAATTGTACTACTTATGAGGTGAACCATTTGAAGGAGAAGAGCACAAGCAGCAGGGTCTCGGAGAAGGGAGGGGTAAACAGATGGTGTGATGGGTAAACGGGATCCCCGTCAGCCTCTGACTATTAAAGAGTCTAACACACAAAACACAAGTTGAACGAAGCGTAATCAGGCCAGAACCCGCCGCCAAGCGAGACATCTGCCTCGCGCTCTCAAAGTGGCCGGAGTCTGCAACAAGCCGGATCTCTGTCAACCTCTGAGTCAGGGCTGGATCAGAACGCCTCGTTTTTTTTTTTTTTTGAAGTCTGTCGGTAAATGCACTTCCCTCAGATGAGCAGTCATTTGGCAGAAATCTTAACACCCTTTGTTCTCTGGAGCTGTGCTTGCAATGTGGCTGTATTCGTCACCTACCCGCGTTCGCTCGTGTTAAACTGCCAGTCTCTCGCGCTGTGTTGAAAACCTGGTCTTCATTTTCTTCCATCCGTGCGCGTGGAAGTGCCACCAGACGAGCATGCAGCAAGCCGCACGCAATTACGGGAGATTAGAAGCAATAAAGTTCAGTCATAAGACCCAACGTTAACGCAATATCATCGGACAATGGTAATTAATCTACCTAAAAACTTTCTTTGTTCTAACTCTATTCGGTGCTTAGCACTTATTGTAATTGTCGTGGTAAATGGTAATGCATTGTTTAGGGAATATCCTTGACGTATTTTATTTTTTGTACACAGACAGAACAAAGCGCTGGCTTATTTTAGCGGTGCATGTAGATAACAATTGATTGTTCTGAGTGCAGGGCACATGTTTGCAGGCAGTGCTTTCCAGAAGTGAAGGCAGACATATTTTGGGGCTCAACTCGTAATTGTCACGGTTTTATCTAACGTATTAGCTCAAACAACACACACACACACACACACACACACACACACACACACACACACACACACACACACACACACACACACACACACACACACACACACACAGACACACACACACATACACACACACGCGCGCACACGCACACACGTGCACACACGAGCGCGCGCACGCACATAAACACACACACACACACATGCACACACGAGCGCGCGCACACGTACACACACACGCACACACACATGCACACACGAGCGCGCGCACACGTACACACACACGAACACACACACGCACGCACATACATACGCACGCACGCACGCACATACACACATGCACACACGAGCGCGCGCACACGCACACACACCGCACGCACATACACACACACGCGCGCACACGCACATACACACACACGTGCACACACACGAGCGCGCACACACACACACATGCACGCACGCACACACATACACACACACACGCACGCACATAAACACACACGCACGCACGCACACATACACACGCACATACACACACACGCGCGCACACACACGCACGCCTGCGCGCACACGCACACACGCACACGCGCGCACGCACACACACACATGCACACACGAGCGCGCGCACACGTACACACACACGCACACACACACACACATGCGCACACGAGCGCGCGCACACGTACACACACACGCACACACACGCACGCACACACGCACATACACACACACACGCGCACACGCACACACACACACACGCACACACACACATGCATGCACGCACACACACACACACGCACACACACACACACACACATACGCACGCACATACACACGCACGCGCGCACACACACGCACACACGCACGCCTGCGCGCACACGCACACACGCACACGCGCGCACGCACGCACGCACGCACACACACACACACACACACACGCGCGCGCACACACACACACACACATACACACACACACACCAGTATATGATTCTATAGTTACTCGTCCTACAGTGCCTTGAGGGCTGTATTATAGGTTCCTTACTCACTTGTATCGCCAGTAGTTACAGACGAGAAAAAATAACTCAAGGGTGAGGGAAGGTTGAAAATACGAGGGCGAGGGAGGGCCAGCAAGTTTTGCGAAGTGAGGATGAGGGAGGCCAGAAAAAATTTTCAGAATGAGGGCAGATTATGGATTCAAAAGTGAGAGTGAGGGAGGAAGAGTAAAAATGAGGGCATTTGCCGACTTCTCAACGCGGCACGCCAGGCGGTCAGGACAGCATAGAAAATGGCAAGCAAATTACAAAGAAACTGTATTTTTCTTCGAAAAAAAAAACGCATCACTTATACTATCGAGTCTCATTGTGTGCACTGGAAGCAGACCGGAAGGCACTGCAAAAGCACTGCTAGAAGCCTTCTCCTTTAAAAGATTTTGAGTTTTGCTGCCTATAAAAACTGATTGAGCTGGCCTGCTGTAGAAGCTTTCCTTTATTTCGCTACTTACGGTGCATTGCAGCACTCCCTCTAAGAAAGGCTGTGGTTGTATGCCGCACCTGTGCATGGGCTTATCTGGAACCTGACTCTAGACACGTTTAATTCAAAATCCTTATTGAGTGAGACGAGCCTTACTGTCGATTTTTAGGAAATTCAGGCATTAACTGTAGCGCCGTACGCCTTACATAGCTGAGGAGGCGACATCGTCATTGTTGGCATAGCTGCGTCTGCTGCAAGACAGAGAGCCCTGCCATTGCTTCCAGTTAACCCTGTCCTGCGCCAGCCGCGGTCAGCTTATATTCCCGGAAGCTTTCTTATTGAGAGGACATAGTAGCACTAAAAAACAGGGAAAAGGGCAGACGAAGACAACACAGGCGCTAGACATCAACTGACTCTATTCCCGAAAAGAACCACGAATTTATAGGTGACAATCAGGAGCAAAAAAAAATCAACAATCGAATCGCATGCTTGACGGCATTTCTCGATACAGGAATTTAAATATTTTGTACAAAGATAAACATTTGGTTTGTTCACACACAATTGCCTTTCCATGTGAATAAGAAAGGCTTCCAATACCTCCCACTCCTCCTGGTCTGCATTTACATATATCACATTTGTCTGCTTAAACAAAGGGGTACAAATTTTCTCATCATGCTTACATCGTTTGCAGCGTGCCGCCAAGTACCCACGGCCTGATATAGCAGCTGCCAGATTCTTGTGCTCCATGAGGCGAACGTTGAGTCAACGGCCGTTTTGGCCGATGGAGCATTTTCCGCAAGATGGCGGAATCCGATAGACCACATTGGTCCTGCAGGCCATAAATGGCTTCCCATGCTTGATGGGGCATGGCAGTTTTCTAATGCAGTCACCATTCACAATTCTGCAAAGTTTCCCGAGTTTGTTGGGTGCAGTAAGCGCTACCCTGATATGCCTTTCATGGGTGTAGGAAGAAACGTCCCCGGAAAAAACGTCCCCGGAACATACATCCCCGGAAAAAAGGTCCCTAGAAAAAACGTCCCCTGAGGAAGCACAGTCTGGGAAAAATGTCCCCAAGTGAAGAAAAAAATTTCTTCCGGAACCCACTTGAGAGAAAATTGTCCTCTTTATTAGACTATTCTTTGGAGGCTCTGCTCGCTGCTTATGCGACATTTTTCTTCGGCACTAAGGTATGCGACTGCATCTGCGAGAATGGCAGCAGGCTTTCCTTTCGAGTCAAGAGCGGCTTCTTTCATTTCCTGCTTTGTTTTTGCGATATTTACAGCAGCATCATCCACGGGGTGATTGTGGGGAGCATCATCATCATCATCATCAGCCTGACTACACCCACTGCAGGGCAAAGGCCTCTCCCGTGTCCCATGTGGGGAGGCTGTACTCTGAGGCACAATCAGAGCACCTTCGCAGCTCTTGTGTTTAACACAGCAGCAGCGGGTGCCAGAGGCAATAGCGTTTCGCCTCATTTGCTCGACTTGATGGTCTCCATCCTGAAATTAAATGCAGCATTAAATCAATACTGAGACCAAAGTATCCAGCTTTTAGCGCTCTGCATATCGTTACATCACGTTTGCTAAGTCGTACAGTTACCTTGCAAGAGCTGGTGTAGCGCATATGCGCTGAACTACCACCGCCTAAATATTGGCGTACGACATTCTTTCAAGACAATGTACCAACTAACCCGTCAAAAAGTTCTACTACCCTAAATATTGAGTCGGCGTCATATGGTAGCTCGATGATAGCGTAGAGGACACGCGCAGTCCTCGTGCCTACAAACACGATGCCCCGCAAGAAACGTTCGGTCATGATGTCAAGTGCCTTCGTTATGATCTGATGATAGATATATATTTTTTACACTTGATTTCTGCAGTCCACGATATTTGTTTGTATTTAGCTTTTATTTAGTTTGTGTCGAGATGTCCTTCTCATCATGTGCTTTGTTGCAAACCTTCCAAACGTTGAGCGATAAACCACTGCCACACTTGCTTTGCTCTGACCATGCCGTTGCGTTTACGGTTCAGTGACTCGTTCCACCGGCAAACAACTTGTATACGCCTTATGCGAGCGGTACGTGCATGCCAGTCGCATGCATGCGAGTTGCATGCGTGTACACATGCAAGGCGGCCGGATGCTCAAATTACGGCGGCTTACGATGCTTTTGATGTCAGCCGCTTGGGGACATTTTTTCCTGCTTCGCAAAGCGGGACGTATCTTCCGGGGACGTTTTTTCAGGGGACGTATCTTCCGTTCACTTAGTAAAACACGTTGCGGGGCTAGTTGGTTATGCATTTTCTTTCGTTAAAATTTAAGCAGCGCTAACTTTTAGGACCAATACACAGAGGACATGACAGGACGGGCGCTGACTCCAACTATGTTTATTGAACACGTTTCTCGTAGAACATATAAGAAAAGACGACCGTGAGCGCATGCGCATCTGCGACAGACCACAAAAGGAAAGGCCAAGATGACAAAGATGACAGGCACTGGCTCTAAAAAGGCACTGGCTCTAATCTAGCGCTTCATTGCAAATATTGTAAATGCATGCCTCGATTACGCGAAATTGTTGTTCTTGATAGGAGTAGAGACAGCGTAGCCCGGGAGTTGAAGGAGGCTTTCTTTATAAATAGAAAGGGCTTGAAATGTGTCAGTGACGCGTCAAAATCATTGTACAGGAGTGAACTTGCCTTTTTGGAACAACATTGCTAAATTTTTATTGTTGACTACGCGTGTTTCAATCGTTGAGTGTCACTGTTTCATCGTTTTATTGCTAAGGTCTGTGCATGTTTTTAGCCATACGTTGTTACATTCAGTTAGTTTTTATTCTTTCCACAATTCCATTTCGTCAGTTTTTATCGGTTTTACCCTTGTTACCTGCTATGGATGTTTTATAGGTTTTTATGGCTTTTTACACCTTGTGACATTAACTGTTTAAATCATCATGTATTTTTTTTTTACCATCCCCTTGAGATTCTGCTGCCTTTTCACCCTGTTATGTTTTTATCGCTTTTATGGCTCTTTACACAATGTGACATTAACTGTGTATAGTCATTGAGTGTAGTTTTAATTTTGTTACCATCCCTTTTGATATTCAGTTCACTGTTAGCTTTTTCACCTTGTTTTCTTTTTATCGCTTTTATGGCTCTTTGCACCATGTGACGTTGACTGCATCTGACTATCTTTGGCACTGCCTTCCTAAATATTGCGCGAGTTTCGCTCAATAAATTCAGTTGTCAGTCAGCGCTCTTTCCTGTCACTTCCTCGTTTCGCCTTCGGGCTTCTTCTTTCGCGCTGTCTTCACCAATGTCAGAATGGACCAACTAGCCCAGCAAAAAGTTCTGCTAGATGACAGAAAAGGTAGATTAATGTGTAGATTAATTAAAGTCAGCAACATCCTGCAACATCCGGCTGTGGAACTAAACACGCTAAGCCCTTTGTCCGGTGTGCCACGGGTGTCGTCTATGAGATCCCCCTTTCTTGTGGCAAAGTGTACGTTGGCCAGACAGGGCGTTGTGTTAGCGAACGTGGCAGGGAGCATGAACGAAGTTTGGGAAACGCATCAGACTTATGCCTGAATCTACCCGCCCATTGCCGTTCTTGCAAGGACCAAAACGATGAGAACTGTGAGCCACGGCTTGACAAAATCAAAATTCTAACTAGGAGCAAAGATAGATTAGCTCGGGAATTATCCGAAGCATTTTTCATCAAGGCAAAAGGCGACATGTGTGTCAGCACCACTTCTGTCTCCTTGCATGCCAGCGAATTCAGATTGCTTAAAAATAAGGGACGAAATGCGTGCCGCCCACATTAATCTACCTTTTCTGTCATCTTTGTCATCTTGACCTTTCCTTTTGGGGTCTGTCGCAGATGTGCATGCGCTCACGGTCGCCTTTTCTTGTATGTTCTACGAAAAACGTGTTCAATAAACATAGTTGGAGTCAGCGCCCGTCCTGTCATGTCCTCTGTGTATTCGTCCTAAAAATTAGCGCTGCTTAAATTTTCACGAAAGAACACGTATCTTCCGGGGACGTTTTTTCTGGGGACATTTTATCCGGCTCCCGCCTTTCATGGCCACCTTTTTAAGGTGGTGCGTAAGCTGGTGAACATGGGGAAGTGCTGCGCATCTAGCCCCTTTGTGAGCTTGTCGCTCAGGCGTCAGCTTATGGCCCCCAGCTTTTATCTTGTATATCAGGCTCTCGGCGACCGATGCCACCCGTTCCACAGGAAAAGCTGCCTTAGTCAAGCGACCCGCCTGCTAGCCACCAACGAGCCCAGCTTCCTGCCTTAAAAAGCTTTCTTATACCAATTACATATCCATGGTCACTCGATGACATTTTCTCCCGCCTGTTATAAATGAGCTATACAACTCGGCCGGTCACAAGGACGTCCTATTGAGCGATATCCCGCTCCGCCAGGCGAAGATGTCCGCCCTCGCGGACATGACTGACGCGCCGATAGCCCCGTACGCGAGTTCCATTTGCGACTCACCGTGCGCTGTAATTTTTTCTCAGTCGTCCAAAGACGGCCTCAAAATATACGCAAATAGTGGGAGAATTCCCACTTATTGGTGGAGACCCAGCACCAGTATCGCTGGGGGTCTTGAACAAAAAAATTATTACTTGGGGCGCTTGCTTACGGGGATTTCGTACGGCACGTCCTTCACGAGCTGCCGGATGACTATCTCCGGGTTGGCGCTGGCGTATCCCAGTCCCAGCAGCGGCAGCTACAACAGGAAACCCACGAAGCTCCACACTATAAGCGCCAGCTAAAGAATACTGCATTGTTGTCAAGAGACAAGATGTGCAGTGCACGCCCCAGCAGCTGTGATGTGACCTTCGCTTTCGCTCCTAGGATTGACCGAGATGGCCGACGGTATTGTGGGCGCGGGACCAAGCTTTGAAAGGCAACAAGATATTCCAAACGTTTTTCCCAACTCCAGAGGACTTAAAAATCGCACCGTTGCGAAGTTCAGGCTCTTGCTCCGACAGAGAACTTTGTGACATTACAGGAAAAGGGGTGTATCTGACGCTTTTTCGGCTCCGTGGTCACATTATTCCAGGGAAAGTTAGTATTAATGTAAACAAAAAATTAGTGCGGCACCTTTGGGATTGACAAACCTTTGGGATTGATTTTCGGTAACCATGTTCAAATGCAAGTGCACTGCTGTATCGAATGGTGTGTCATCATTGTTTTTGATGCCGTAAATTTACTTTCCGTACATTTGTTTAGTATCATGTTTTGTTGCCATGTGTTGTTACCATAGGCATTTGTACTTTTTACCGTGTAAAAACGACTGTTCTTCTGATATGCTTTTCTTGTTTAGTGTTTTGCTGTCAAGTGCCACCGGTCGTTTTCATGTAGGGGGTCGGGGACCAGTCAAGCTGCGGTTGCAGCTTTTAGCCCCGTCTCCCCCCATCTTTTTTAGATGAAAAATAAAGTTTATCTTATCTTATCTTATCATTACCTCAACACGTCCAGCTGATCCAACGCCACGACTTCTAGCCATCAGATGTGTGCTAAAGGTCGCTTGCGCACTGTGCGGCCGCTTCTCTGGGGTCGGAATGCCGTTCATCACTTGACGGGGCATCGAGAGCAGTGCTTGAAGGCCGAACGGCCGAGGTCCTTGAAATCGCGATTCCTGCTCTTCGCGCAGCGGCAGCGTTCGCTCGTATGCTCGGCCACGTCGTCTCTGTGCGTCGAACATAAACACCCCCGCCGCGAGTGGAGGCAGCGAATTTGTGCTTTTGCATTTGCCGCCTTTGAGGGGTGCCGCCTGAGCGGAGACTTTGTTTACCGAGGAGTGCGTGACTTGCCTCAATTTCGGCATGCAAACGAGGAAAGAGCGGCAAGAAATGAAGGCGGCGCCAGCTCCCCCCGTGTAAACATGGGCGATTCTGAAACCACGATCGGAAGGCAGGGAGCACTTGTGGTGGGCGAGAAGAGAGAGAAAAAAAGAGAGGTACGCAGGAATTAAAGTTGTAGATGGAAAGTTTAAGCCGACTTTTCTTCGTCGCAGTTTAGTCGACAGCGCTCACATCACTCTTTCTTCGTTGTTTGTCTGTTAACAGTGAGTATATAATGAATATAGAGAGCCACGTCTGCCAGTTTCAAGGAATGCCAGTGGCATGTAATGGGAAGACCATTGCCATTTTCTTTAGGTGCTATGTTCGCCTGATTTATATTGCAAGTAACCGATTCACAGCTCAGTTTTAATTCGCCGTCTGGAGCGGGGCAGACGGGTCTCAGCTTTCTAGCACAAAAGCCACAAATTGAACTCAGAAGAATAGTGAACCGGAACAAGAAGGCTCGGTTTGTTTAAGCAAACATTCATTCAATAATGAATTCCCGAAGTGTGTACTTGACTCAACACAACCTGCAGGGTATGGCTTAGAAATGTTTAGAAGAGTATTCAGCAGACAAACATCGAAGCGGAAGCATTGAAAGGCGCTAATATTACCTTATTTGTGCATTAGGACAGAAAATATGAATGGAAAACAGGGCGCGCGGAGTAAGGAAAGCCGCATTCAAAGCACTATCAGGCGTGCCACTCCATACGCTTCATTACCGGCTTCAAGAGGGCCACGCATGCACCGCTGACAGAATGGTCACCTCTGTGGCACACCTCGCGTGCAGCTGCGTCGCAGCTCCTGCCGAGAATCTTAACCTCGTACAATCGTGGCTGGCACGCTGTGCAGCCGGCCCATTGAGCAGTGTTGGGACTTGGTCAGGGACATCGACGCCTCCGGCGTGGTGTCGGACCCGAGTCAACAGAGATGCGAAGTTACGGGAAGACGAAGAGCTTTATACAAAAGGTTACATATCGCGGGTAGTTGACAAGAGAGAGCTGATGCATGGTGGTGCTCTCTATGAGCAAAAGTTCCCCAGGTCCCCACATATTGTCCCTACGTTTTCACATCACGTTACGTAGCCGTGGGTTAGGGTCAGGAGGACCGCCCATGGGCTCGAAGGGCAGCTTGACGCGGGTTTGTTCATGAGCCACGCAAGCGGCGCGGCTCCTCGGAGGTTGAATCCGAGCTTCTGGGAACAGACCATGGAGTCGGTCGCGTTATTTCCGCCGCTGGGAAGATGGCCCTGGAGTCACGCCTCGGCCGTGGCGCGAACAAAATGGAGCAGAGCAGCCGGAATGCACGGTGCAAAGTTCTTGTGCGGCCGTCGCTCACTGCTCAGTCTCTCTTCCCGGTCGGGATCGCGCAGAAGCCATTAAGCCACGAAATGTAGGCACAAGTGGATCCACTGTGCGAGAAGTGTGTATTGCCGCCTTGGGCGAAGTACTTAGGGCGATAAGTCAGGTTGAAACCGCCCTCCGGATACAACAGCAGGTAAATGGGCTGCGTGATCAAACGGGCGGTGTGGGCGGGAGCTCTTCGAGAGTTCTCGTATGCTATCTGTGTCATCACACAGATAGCTTCCTACAATACACACCAATTACGGTCGAAAAGCCATGCAAATTTCGGGTCCTTATTTGTGGAATAGTCTTGATTATAATGTTCAAATTTCACCTACTCTTTATGCCTTAAAAACAATGAAAACATTTTGTACTAAAATCATCCTAGTCTACATTCTTTAGTGCTTTGGTTTGTGTTTTTTGTCTAAAAATAACATGTTTACTGGATGTTTTCACTAGTATCCAGTGCCTACTGCTGTAATATGCTTATTGCTATATGGTTGCGTTATTTGTTGCTGTCGTCTACATCATATTGTAGCGAAGCGTGCTTCCGTAGGCACTAAGCAGTAACATCATAAAAATACTGCTCCGGAGACTCTGACGGCAGCTGCACTCGATTTTGCAGGCGTAAGTAGGCGATTTCCGCAGCATGGCGGCTGCTGAAGCAAGTCTTGAGCTTCGCCGACCATTCGATCCATGAACTTGGGGCACCAGTAAGTAGTTCCGTAGTGTACAATTTCTTTTTTCGTCGCCGTCCAAAGAAATATAGACGAATTTCACCTTTGTTTCGTTGTCCCATGAAATGAGCGAAGCGACGTGCTCGTAACAGGTCAGCCACTGCGCCACGGACTCCTCCGGGGTTCCCCTGAACACAGGCGGGGCGATAGATGGTCTCGGTTGTGGGCTCGTCATCGTAGTGAAGTCCGCGGGCGTCCGGCTTTGCTCACTTCTCAGATCGGGGCGCATTTCGAGTAGAGCGGGGTCTTCGATACCACGCAACCTCCACCACTTGTAGCGAAGCTTGCTTCCGTGCCGGGACGAGAGCTCCGCCGCATCGAAGAAGGGGACCAGCAGGCGTCGATAAGATCCATTGATCAACTTAATTTATTATAGGTAGATGCGAACCACTGGTTAAACTTAGAAACTGAGACAAAAATATTGTTACGCCCAGGGTTTATTGAGACCGGGACGGAGGACTGAAAGCAGCTGGGTCCGCTTGCCGAGCACGAGACACCACCAACCTCGTTCTCCTCATCTTCGGCTTAGTCAGCAGCGCCGACCATGTAGAATAATAATAGGTAGAATTGGCCTTTTCATGGCGTCACACTTCCCCCTACGCAGCCGAAGCCCGCTGGGCGAGTTAAGAAGTGCCGCGCGAATGGTAGGGCTTCAGCCGGGCAACGTGAGTGACTTCAGTTAACGCTGAATGACGTCCGCTTGCCGTGAGACGAGCTACGCGGTAATTGAGCTCGCCAAATTGCTCAATAATGACATAGGGTCCATCGTAGTGGCACAGCAGCTTCTGAGACAGTCCTCACTTTCTGATAGGCTGCCACAACAAGACCAAATCACCAGGCCTGTAAGTGACGTGACGGCGGCGGGCATCGTAGCGCGCTTTGGACCGATCTTGGGAGGCGAAAACACGAAGACGAGCAAGGCGTCGGGCTTCTTCGGCGAGGCAGAGTGTCTCAGCGATGGAGGGATCTTCAGGAAGCTCGTCAGAAAATGGTAGGATGGTGTCCAGGGTGTAGCGTGGTGGCCGAGCATAGAGTAAAAAGAAGGGGCTGTAGCCAGTAGTCTCATGGCGCGCGGTATTGAACGCGTACGTGATGAACGGCAGGACGCTGTCCCAATTCTTGTGCCTTGAATCAACATACATTGACAGCATGTTTAGTGATCGTGCGGTGCGTGCGCTCAGTGAGTTCATTCGTCTGGGGATGGTAAGGCGAGGAATGGCGAAAATGCGATGCGCAGGAACGGAGAAGTTGCTCCACGACGTCAGCGGTGAACTGCCGACCACGGTCACTGATGATAACTTTTGGAGGTCCATGACGTAGAACTGAATCGTAGCAGAAAAGAGGACACATGATGCGCTGTAGCTGCGGGTAGGGCTGCCTTGTACATGTGGAGCAGTTTGGTGGTCTTCCCTTTCGACTGAGAAGGTGTCCACACGTACACGAGGTCTCCCGGATAGAAAACAGCATTACGTCGCCTCGAGTCGTATGCCTTTTTGTTCTTCTGCTGCTGCTGCTTCTCGCGCTGAGCGACTACTTCGCGCGCCTGTTCAAGCCTCCCTGCCGGTGGAATAGGCTGGAGAAAGTCGATCGGCTTGCCAGGTGGCGCTTTCCGCGTCTGGCAGTCAGGGCAAGAGAGCACATAGTCCGTCACCTGTGCGAACATCTTAGGCCAAAAGTAGCGCCTACGTATTTTCTCCCAGGTGCGTTTGACTCCGAGGTGGCCCGCTGTGAGATCATCGTGGCAGCAGCTTAATATTTCTGCTCGCAAGCATTGTGGAATGACCATTGCGTCGTAGACTTATTTATTTATTTATTTACCCTAAAGACCCAGAATAGGGGATTACATAGGGGGGGGGGATGATTAAAAGAAAGCACACATAACAAATCAACTCATAACAAATGATGGTCAATATACAGAAGGCAGAGTTTGGGTAACATTTGGTTAAGTGCAGTATAACACATTGAAACAGCAACAAGGTACCCATGTGGGCTAGTTGGTGTACATCAGACATAACTTCACCAGCGAAAGAACGAGACACGAGGAGAAGAAGAACACAGGACAGCGCTGGACAGCACAGGACAGCACAGGAACACAGGACAACACAGGAACACAGGACAACAGCGTTGTACTGTGTTCTTCTTCTCCTCGTGTCTCGTTCTTTCGCTGGTGAAGTTATGTCTGAAACAGCAAAATTCAACACTTTCAAACGAGTGAGTAATAATTAGGGCAAAATAAGTAACTGCGAATACAATGGCACACAAAAGAGGCTCCGGAGCTGTTCAGCACACAAGAAATCGCAAAGCAAAAAAAGGACCGCCAAAAAGTTACGGTCGTCATAACACGGTAAATCATCTAGCACTCTATGACGCATTTTCCGTGTTCAGAAATGTTAGTGAAGCTGTTTGAAAAGATGATAATTCAGTATGGCCGACAATGCTGGATGGCAATGAGTTCCATTCATTTGTTGACAAAACCAGCGGTGACTTCTGGTATTTTAGCGTGCGAGCGAGAATCGGACGTACGTTATGCGCATGATCCAGGCGAGCTGTACAATGAGGTGCAGGAAAGATATGATTTCGGGAGAATGGCGTTTCGCTATAGTATAAGGCGTGAAATAATGACAACCGGGCGAACTTTCTACGTGTAGCTAGGGGTTGAAGATTCATGGCTTGCTTCAGTGCTGATACGCTTTGATGACGTGAGTAGGATGACAGTATGAATCTGACGGCTTTACTTTGCACTGCTTCTAAGCATCTGTAAGAATCGCGTGGGAGGGGTTCCATATAACAGAAGCGTATTCAACAGATGACCTGATAAGCGTTGTATAAGCGCTGTGCCGTGTTTCAGCGTTCGCAAGGGGTAAACGGCGTTTCAAGAGACCAATTTTTTTAAAGGCTTTATTAGTTATGTATTCAATGTGAGCATCCCAGGTTAAGTTCTGACTGAAAAACACTCCCAGATATTTTATACACGACACGGAGTCAATTCCACTATTATTTAACCGGTAATTATTCTGTGATGTTTCTGCTACGCTAGAGAATCTTACATGCTTAGTTTTACTGACATTAATATCCATCTGCCACGTTGAACACCATTCCGTTAGTTCTGTTAGATCTGATTGGAGAGCTAGTGCATCAATCGGGGTGGTTATCTGCCTGTATATAACGCAGTCATCTGCGAAAAGCCGTATTGATGAAGTAATATTAGAGGCTATGTCGTTTATATAAATTAGAAAAAGCAATGGCCCTAATACTGAGCCCTGCGGTACACCGGATAATACGCGAGTGGGTTTAGAAAAGAGGTTCTCAATTTTGACCGACTGGTAACGATTGGTTAGGAACTGCTCGATCCATGTAGTTGTTTTGTCGTCGAGCTGTAAATTTCGGGTCTTTAGCAGTAAGCGTTTTTGGGTAACATGGTCAAAAGCTTTTGTAAAGTCAATGAAAATGGCGTCTGTGAAATGAGACATGTGTAGGGATTGATGAAGGTCAGTCACAAGCTCAAAGAGTTGCGACTGGCATGATCGGTTTTGCCGGAATCCGTGCTGGTTCTCGAGAAGTAAGTTATTTAGGTTCAGATGGTTCATGATGTGGGAAAACAAGATATGCTCTAGTAGTTTGCAGCAGATACATGTAAGTGAGATAGGCCTAAAGTTGTTTGAATCGGTGTTACTCCTGATTTGTGTACGGGAATGATGTGTGCTTGTTTCCAGTCGTCCGGGAGCTGTCCTGCATCCAGAGATTGTTGAAATATCAGCGCGAGCAAACCATATGATTCGTCACATGTTAGTTTCAGAATCTTTGTACTGATCCCATCGGGTCCTGGGACCTTTTTTAGTTCTAGCTTGTCGATTGCGCGGGCGACGTCATTTGTTGTGATAGTAATAGGTGCAAATTGAAACCGTATGTATGTTGGAGAAATGGGCGGTAAATTATCAGTGGGGAGTTCATTTGTGAACATGTCACTAAAAGATTTATTGAAAATTTCGCCCTCCTGTGCAACACACCGTCGATTATTCAAAAACACCGTGCCGTTCTTCTCAGTGTACTGACAACGGGTGAATCCGGGTTCTCGAGGTGTTCGATAATCTCCTTCATCCAAGGGTCTTCCCTCTGCTTCCTACCTACATCCACACGACCCAGCACAAGCAGCGGTGCAAAGTTTTCTTCACTAACCGGTGCCGGTTCATGTGGCAGGCGAGAAAGGGTGTCGGCATTCGCATTTTTCACACCAGGGTGGTGTTTCCGCGCCATGTCGAACTCTTGTAATAGCAGGGACCATCTCATGAGGCGTCCGTTCGGTTTCTTGAAATCCATCAGAGAGGCTGGCTTGATCAGTCACTACGGTGAACTGGCTTCCAAAGATGTACGGACGGAACTGCTTGCAGGCATACACGGCAGCCAGGCATTCCTTTTCTATTGTACTGTAGTTGGTTTCTTCCTTGTTAAGGTGACGGCTGGCATACGCGACGACATGCTCTTGACCTTCGCCCCTCTGCACCAGTACGGCACCAATGCAGTAGTCGCAGACATCGGTATGGATTTCGACTGGCTTGCCGGGCTCGAACTGACGTAAAACTGGCAATGTAGTCAGTTTTTCTTTGAGCGCTTGCACTGCCGCCTCGTAGGACGCTTCCCACTCAAACGGAACATTCTTTCCGGACAAGTTTGTCAAAGGCCGGCAAATTAGAGCAAAGTCTTTGATGAAGCGTCGATAATAACTGCAGATTCGCAGGAAACTCTGAACTCCTTTCTTGTTTATTGGGGCTGGGAGCTTTTCGATCGCGGCTATTTTCTCTGGATCTGGTCTAATGTTGTTGGGGCCGGTGTCAATCAAGAGGGTGGTCTTCGAGTTGTTAACCTCGACCGGGACTGTGAGGAGCTGTTTCTCATCCATCACACATACTGACCGACTGGGCTGACCACCTAGGCCCGGCCGTTCCCGTTTCCCGAACTGGGGGCTTGATCGGCGCGCACATTTCTTTGCTCGCGGTCTTCATCTCTCCATCGCTGGTGACAGTTACGAGCTATATGTGGCCGCTTCGGTTGCAGTAGTTGTACCATGGTCGTCCGTCGTCGGCACACGACGTTCTTGGGGGCCACGGGGCATGGGCACGAGAGAGTTCTTCCTCGATCCTCGTTAACCGCGCGAATAACGACTCCAAGGAGGCGGCAATTGACTCAAATCTCCTCTCACCTGCGTCCCCTTGTTGTTACCCGTGGGATGTTGCTGTGAAGGCGGGCAGCACGTCAGGCTCTCCGGAGACAAGTGATGCAGGACTTGGCTGGCAGGTAGCACCGGTGTGTGCTGCAGGGATGGCCAATCTGTGAGCGTTATACTCGGTCGTCAGGTAGGCGGCGTGGGCTTTGGTCGACAGCCTTCGAGCAGTGAATCCCATCAGCGCAGCTTGGTTGAGGCGCTGCAGTATTTGCAAAAAATCTGCACAACTTCTCGGGTTGGCGATGATAATCTTCTCCATGGTCGCCGGTTGGAGGCCCCGAGGCAAATGACGCAGTCGATCCTCTTCCGGCATCTTGGCGTCCACCCTCGCACACAGCTGCAGAACATCATAAAAATACTGCTCCGGAGACTCTGACGGCAGCTGCACTCGATTTTGCAGGCGTAAGTAGGCGATTTCCGCAGCATGGCGGCTGCTGAAGCAAGTCTTGAGCTTCGCCGACCATTCGATCCATGAACTTGGGGCACCAGTAAGTAGTTCCGTAGTGTACAATTTCTTTTTTCGTCGCCGTCCAAAGAAATATAGACGAATTTCACCTTTGTTTCGTTGTCCCATGAGATGAGCGAAGCGACGTGCTCGTAACAGGTCAGCCACTGCGCCACGGACTCCTCCGGGGTTCCCCTGAACACAGGCGGGGCGATAGATGGTCTCGGTTGTGGGCTCGTCATCGTAGTGAAGTCCGCGGGCGTCCGGCTTTGCTCACTTCTCAGATCGGGGCGCATTTCGAGTAGAGCGGGGTCTTCGATACCACGCAACCTCCACCACTTGTAGCGAAGCTTGCTTCCGTGCCGGGACGAGAGCTCCGTCGCATCGAAGAAGGGGACCAGCAGGCGTCGATAAGATCCATTGATCAACTTGATTTATTAAAGGTAGATGCGAATCACTGGCTAAACTTAGAAACTGAGGCAAAAATATAACAGGTTACATAGTAAAACAGTCAGTCATACCCCGGGGCGTGCAGCATCTTTGGAGCGGAGGTCCCGAGCAGCAGCCGGGAGGCAGCCGTTCCTCTCTCGAGCCCCTTGTTGTTGAGAAACTCGCTCTTAAATACACTTCACCAGCATTCTGGCGACCCTTTTCTTGACCAATCAAAAAAGCCGTTACCGGAGCCAGCTAGAGGAGCTCCGGCAGCATTCTGAGGACCCTTTTTGGGACTAATTAGACCAATCAGGAAAGCCGTTACCGGAACCAATCAGAACACTTCCTTTCAAGACATGCCGACAGAAACCACTTACACTTTCTAAAACTAACATACACAAAACCATCAGTGTGCGCCAGCTCGCAACCTTGTACGAGTAGGGACGGAATGCGCGCCGCGCGTTTGTGTATGTGTTGTGCGCGAAACGGGTGACGACGGGCCTAACTGCCCAAACGCATACCGCGGAACGCGGACCAGAGAGCCCCTCGCGGCAAGACCCGGAAAACGGCGCCAGAAAGCCGTCGGGAATCCACAGCAAAACACCGACTCTGCAACCTGATCCGACCGCGCCTAACGAAAGGAAGTGGGGGACGCACGCTGGACCGCTCCACAGGGGAGCTGTGTCTTCCTCGCAACAAGAGGGCCGCAACTCTATACGAAAACCGATGGCACCAAGGACGCACTCTTCTCGTCGGCTCCCGGCTTCAGCATTTGGCGCGAAAAACTCGAGAACTCGCTATGCGACAATTAGCTATAGTGGTAGCTATATAGCTATAGTATTAGCTATAGTGGTAGGGACCCTTAAACAAATTTGGCCGGGTCCCTGAAGTTGTGTGTTTGTATTGAATGTTTTATGCTAAATAAATACACTTACACTAACACTGTCACAACCGAGGAGGTCATTAAGCTATCGAGCAGACTACAGAAGGGATACGAGGGGCTGTTCTGACATGCGTATGGGCGAAGCCAACAGCCGCCGAAACCAGCGAGCGTAGAGGATTACTTCCATCACTTTTCAATTTATTTATTTCTGGTGTTGATCAACGGGGAATTATTAGTGTAGTTATTTTATCGCTGAAAGATGATTGATGAAAAAATAGCAGGAAAAAATCAAGTTCCACGTGGCCTTCGCGGTAATACAGGACGCGCTACTTCTTTCGCTATATGAACGAGGCTGTCACTGGTGAATCCTCTCAACATAGATTAACGAAACATATTGTAACGTACTTGTTGACGACGGGGGCTTTAATAACAAGTGCGAAGACAGACAAGGCCACGGCGACAGACTCCACACGGCGCGAGCCCTACTTCTTCGTCGTCAGCAGCTATGCGCCACCTGGCAATGCTAGGTGGCATTATTCCCCCCTTATGGAAAAAAAAAGAGCGCTGTCGACGTAACAAAAATAAACAAAACACGAGCAAAGTTCCGCAACTGAAGCGTTCCAAGACATCAACACGTCTGCGTCACCGAGTATAGTACGGTTTAAGCCGTACAACGTGCACAATGTCAGAGCTGGGCTGTCGGCGTCGGGGTTGCGCAACACCGTCCGGAACCACTTCATAGTTTACGTCACTCACACGCCGGATCACTCTGTCAGGGCCAAAATAGCGGCAGAGCAGTTTCTCGCACAAGCCTTGGCGACGGACAGGAGTCCATACCCAGACTTGGTCACCGGGTTTGTAGTCAACCTGTCGGTGGCGAAGGTTGTAACGGCGCGCATCGGTGCTCTGCTGTTGCCCGATGTGCACGCGGGCCAGCTGACGGGCTTCTTCAGCACGTTGGGCAAATTGTTGAGCGTCTGGGTCGAGTTGGTCATCCTCTGGGCACGGGAGCATGACATCAAGCATGCTCTGAACTTCACGTCCGTACACAAGGCGAAACGGTGTAAAGCGCGTAGTTTCCTGCAGGGCGGTGTTATAGGCGAAGGTGACATACGGCAGGACCTCATCCCAAGTTTTGTGCTGGACATCTACGTACATGGACAACATGTCCGAAAGGGTCCTGTTCAATCGTTCGGTCAAGCCATTGCTCTGCGGATGGTAGGCCGTGGTCTTGCGGTGCGTTGTGCAGCTCAGCCGAAAGATGTGGTCGATTAGCTGGGCTGTAAACGCCGTCCCTCTGTCTGTAATGACGTGCGATGGGGCGCCGTGTCGCAAGACGATGTTGTGCATGAAAAACTCCGCGACTTCGGAAGCTGTGCCACGAGGGCTCGCCTTGGTCTCGGCGTCGCGAGTCAAATAGTCGGTAGCAACTATGATCCACTTATTGCCGGCCTGCGACAAAGGGAAAGGGCCGAGGAGGTCCATGCCGATCTGGTCGAACGGAGCGCGAGGGGCTATAACGGGCTTGAGAAAACCCGCCGGCTTAAGTGGTGGCGTTTTCCGGCGCTGGCATTCTCGGCAGCTTTTAACGTAGCGTATGACATCAGCAGGAAGTCCAGGCCAGTAGTACATGTTCCGCACTCTGGCGAGCGTACGTGAAAAGCCCAAGTGGCCAGATGTGGGCTCATCGTGGCAGGCGAAAAGAACGTCAGCTCGGAGATCAGCTGGAATGACCAGAAGGTAAGGTCTATCGTTGCCTCTCGAGTTCTTCTTGTACAAGAGGCCTTGCCGCAAACAGAAGGAGCCAAGACGTCGAGAGAAGTGGCGAGGTATAGCCGTATCGCTACCTTCAAGGGCGTCAATGAGAGGGCGAAGTTCCGAGTCCGCCCTCTGCCGGGTCAGTAGGTCGGAGGCGGTGAGCGTACCAAGGAAGCCGCTGTCGTCATCGGGCGCTGCGTCGCCAGTATCAACTGGTGCACGTGACAGTGTGTCGGCGTCTTCGTGTCTGCGGCCGGACTTGTACACAATAGTGATGTCAAATTCCTGGAGCCGTAAGCTCCAGCGTGCCAGGCGTCCAGATGGGTCTCGCAAATTTGCCAGCCAGCGTAGGCAGTGGTGATCGGTTACGACTCTGAATGGGCGGCCGTATAGATAAGGGCGAAACTTCATAGTGGCCCACACGACCGCAAGACATTCTTTTTCAGACGTGGAGTAATTGCTCTCGGCGTGGGAGAGAGTACGGCTAGCATAGGCGATAACCCTCTCAAGGCCCTCTTGGTATTGAACAAGGACAGCGCCAAGACCGATGTTACTGGCGTCGGTGTGGACCTCGGTATCGGCATCTACGTCGAAGTGCGCAAGAACGGGAGGTGTTTGAAGCCGCTGGCGGAGCGTAGAGAAAGCGGTCTGTTGCTCAGAGGTCCAGACAAAGGAGGTGGTATTTCTGGTGAGACGCGTCAACGGCTCGGCAATCGTGGAAAAGTCCGCAATAAAGCGCCGATAGTACGCACAGAGACCCAGGAAGCGCTGGACAGCTTTCTTGTCGGTTGGAACGGGAAACCGCGCGACGGCGGCAGTCTTTTCGGGATCCGGCCGCACTCCCTCAGCGCTCACAACGTGGCCCAGAAATTTGAGCTCTTCGTAACCGAAATGACACTTCTCGGGCTTCAGGGTAAGGTGAGCCGAGCGGAGAGCGTCGAGGACAGCCCGCAGGCGCTGGAGATGTTGATCAAACGTTTCCGAAAAAACGACGACGTCGTCCAAGTAGACAAGACAGTTTTGTCACTTGAGGCCTGTGAGGACGGTGTCCATCATCCTTTGAAACGTAGCCGGGGCGGAGCACGAACCGAAAGGAAGCACTTTGAATTCATAGAGGCCATCTGGAGTCACAAAAGCGGTTTTTTCGCGGTCCCGTTCATCTACTTCAATTTGCCAATAGCCGCTCTTCAAGTCAATAGATGAGAAGTACTTAGCGCGCCGTAATCTATCCAGCGAATCGTCAATACGCGGCAACGGGTAGACGTCCTTTTTGGTCACACTGTTCAGTTTGCGATAGTCGACACAAAACCGGAGAGTACCGTCCTTCTTCCTAACGAGGACGACAGGCGAAGACCACGGGCTTTGGGAAGGTTGAACAACGCCATCATCAAGCATTTCCTGAACCTGGGTTTGAATAACTGCCCGTTCTTTAGCAGAAACACGGTAAGGCTGCTGTCGTATAGGGCGAGCGTCGTCATAGGTGATGATGCGCTGCTGCGTGATGGGTGTTTGACGAACCTTCGAGCAAGAAGCGAAGCACGGCTTGTATTCCTTCAGCAGCTGCTCCAAAGCCAGTCGTTGTTCCCGAGGCAGGTGGCAGTTTACGTCGACGTTTTCAAGGGAGGGCTCGTCAGTGCCGGCTGCCGCGGACGCAAAACAAACAGGAGTATCGATAACAGGTTCGGCAGAAGCAATAGCTGTTCCTTGAAAAAGGTGTCGGTATTCATTACAAAAGTTAGTGACCAGGACCGCAGACCGGCCA
Organism: Amblyomma mixtum; assembly: GCF_055824585.1. Lineage (NCBI taxonomy): Eukaryota > Metazoa > Arthropoda > Arachnida > Ixodida > Ixodidae > Amblyomma > Amblyomma mixtum. The sequence continues at coordinate 134,621,158 of NC_143012.1, forward strand.
CCACGAAGCGTCAGTAGACTGCGAGCGGCACAGATGCCTTGAGTAAGCAGCAGTGAACAGTTAGCCTCGGCGACTGCTTCTGCGTCATGCAAGTCGTTGCAGGTGACTTCAACCAAAACACTGCTCCGTGGCGGCAACGTGACACTGTCAGCAGAAACACGAAGGGCGGCACTGCGGTGGCAAGAGTCGGCGAGGTGGGTGGCTTGACTGGTCGAAAAGGTGATGATTCGTTGCCGGAGGTCGATAACAGCGCCATACTCCCGCAGAAAGTCAATGCCGATAATGAGATCGCGGGAGTAATTGCACAGAACTACACAACTGATGACGAACGTAGATCCGTGAATCTGAACGCGAGCCGTGCAAAGGCCCTTTGGGGTAACGAGATGACCACCGGCTGTACGAAGATGCACCACAGAACATGGAGTAAGCACTTTTTTCAGAAGAGTCGCCAATTTATCACTCATAATTGAATAGTCGGCCCCGGTGTCCACTAATGCGCTGACTCTGTGACCGTCGAGAAGAACAGGTATGTCCAAAGAAACGGGGCTGTCTAGGTCGGATGACGGTGCCATCTGTTCACGGTCGGAACGTAGCGGCGGCGACGGGAGGTCTTCAGCGCAGCGACTCCCAGCGACCTCGCCCCCGAAGGTCGCTGGTCTCAGTTTTCCCGGCGAGGGCTGGGCGAGCGACCCTGTGCTGCTCGCGAGGGGCTGTGAGGGTTGGGGGAAGAGCGCCTCGGAGACGATGAGCGCGGCTGATGCGGCGTGCGGGCTGAAATTCGCTGTTCCGCTAGGAAGTCTTCAATGGCAGGGGGCCGATGGCCAAACCGGGGTCTGGGCGAATCTGCTCGAAAGCCCTGCAGACCGAGGCGCCGATAAGAGCAGTTACGGTAGAGATGTCCTGGTTCTCCGCAGTGAAAGCAGAGTGGCCGGTTATCAGGTGTGCGCCAGACATCGGCCTTCCGCAAGGGCGCTCGGCGATCGTCGAAATACTGCACTGGTGGAACTGAGGACCGCGGCTCAGGAGGCGTTACCGGAAATGGTGGCGGCGAAACCGCAGCCGGGCGCCTCGCAATTTCAGCATAGGTGGGGCGGTGGCAGTCTCCTGGTAGAGGAGGTGTTTCGACAGCAGGAGCTCTGAACGCCTGTTGCACCTCCTCGCGAACAAGAGCAGAAATCGTACCTAGCGCTGGCTGCGAAGGGCTGAAAAATTTCAGGACCTCTTCACGCACGATGGTGCGAATCAGTTCACGCAGATCGTCAGGGTGGCTCCCGGAGGTAGCAAACGATGCGGCGACAGCAGCAGCATGCACGGGCCGGTCGTAGGTCGCAGAACGTTGTTGCAGCACCTTTTCCATCGTTGTGGCCTCTGTAAGGAATGCAGCAACGGTCGATGGTGGGCTGCGCACGAGGCCTGCGAAAAGCTGCTCTTTGACGCCACGCATCAAATGCCGGAGTTTCTTTTCTTCCGGCATGGCCGGGTCAGCTCTTCTGAAGAGGCGCGTCATGTCCTCGACGTACATCTGGACACTTTCGTTCGGCAGCTGGATGCGAGATTGTAGTGCACGCTCAGCTCGTTCACGACGATCCACGCTTGTGTAGGCCTCCAGCACCCGACGACGGAACTCATGCCACGTGATTAAAACGTCCTCTCGGTTTTCAAACCAGGTGCGAGCGCCATCCTCGAGGCTGAAGTAAACGTTCCGAAGTTTGGCTGCGTCGTCCCATTGGTTAAACGCAGCGATAAAATAAAAGCACTATTAATTTTTTATTGATTAACAACAGGAATAAAAAAATATTATAGACATTCCCCTATGCTCTTTGGTTTTGGCAGAGTCCCTCAAAGCTCTGTTTATATCTGTAAATTTTGTGTAACAGGGTGCTTTTGTTGATGGGTTCTGTTTTGAATTCGTCTTTCCGCTTTGCACCCCCCTTCCTCACTGCTGTAATATTGTAAGATGATGCAGGTATCCATGAAATAATGAAAATAAATCTCTGCCGAGCTGTAGCTCGCCGCGCATAACGGTCGCATTGAATAATACGCCAGTTGCACAAATCTAGCCTCCACTCAGTATGCTGGAATTTGTTACTGAGTCCACCATGCAGATGTTTGTGATACGGGTAAAACCTATGCTTGGAGAGGACTTTCCAAACCAAATCTACGCCGGTTTCAGATGCGCCGGCGGCTTCTCCTACGCTCGCCTGTGGCCCCAGGCTGGTGCTCGCCAAGGCACCACATTCGAAGTTCTGGCTCATAATTGTCATGCCTTGTGAACATTCTGAACATGTGTTTTCAGCGGTTTATGCGCGCTCGCGCGGCGCGGTGAGTATCTTTACAAGAACGTTCAACTTTATGTGCAGCGCGAAAAACTAAGACAAGGGAAGAAACACGCAAACAAACAAGCGCTGACTATCAACTGAAATTTTATTAGAAAATACTCCTGCTTATAAAGGCTTCAACCCAGAACGCGCAGGCGCACAAAGCATGAAACACAACAAAAACAACAGAAACAGCAAACCAAACCAAAGTGCACATTAGCCTCATTGTACTGCAGTGGTACTCTCAAGATAGTCCACTTCTACCTGGTGTAACGCCACCGCGCGATGTGGCGTTACACCAGGTAGGATGTGAGGATGCGCGATGTGGCGATCAGATACGCCTCTACTATTTCCCGGCCCTTCTGATCCCTGTGCCTGAAGACAACGTCGGCACGCCCCAAATCAGGAACACACACGCTACCATTTTCTTTACTGCAGTCACGGAAATGTACAATGAGATTTGGTGATTTCAGTTGATAGTCAGCGCTTGTTTGTTTGCGTGTTTCTTCCCCTGTATTCGTTTTTCGCGCTGTACATAATGTTGAACGTTACCCAACTCGCCCAGTTTTCGGTTCTGATCTTTACAAGGGCAGACGATTGGACGAGTTGGGACTGCGTAATGGCCGGAGTACAGAGTGAGACGTCGACAAAGCCCGAGAGAGAAACGGGGGTGGCCGCAGCACTCTGGCCGCGACATTCTTTCTGCGGTGTCATGCTCTACGCCGGCCAGAACACCCGACTGCTGTTCGTAGACGAGGATCACTATTGCTGCGCGGCTCGTCGCGACTGAGCCGCGTAAAAGCGAGAGGTTTCGTGTGGCCGTAAAGCCAGAAATCCTATTCTTGATGGCATCTGCATTTTAAGGCGAATCTGTTACGCGGTCATTGCTCCCTTGAGCGACGTCCGATGGTGCTGTAACACGTCACGAGGCTGTGAAGTCAACTGGCACGTTGAGCATAGATGTGTGTAGAGTTTCATTGTTCAGAGTTCCCAAGTGCACTGGAAAAAAAAAACAGCAGCCACAACAACAGAAAACACAGCCAAAAAAAAACTAAGCAACCAGAGCCAGAGCAATAGGAAATGCACAAAAAGGAGCCACTAAGTAAAAAAAAAAAATACAGCGCGTGTTAGCAAAAAATAATTATTGGTTTATAACTGTTTTTATTCTGGCGTGCTTGAATAACCGAACGCCAGATATGTCTTACAACAATTAAAACACCTGGCAAAGCTTGCAGAATGAACATGGCTATTTTGCAATGCGATAACTTCAGTCATACACAGGATGTCTCGCCTAGGACTTTACAGAAATTTAAAAAATTGGGCTTCTTGAGCTAGAAGAGCACGTTTTTCAGCATAACAATGTCAGCGGGGTATTGAATATAGCTGAGACTTGCAAAGTAGAAGGATGGTTAACTAATATTGAATAGTTGACTTTTCATCTATCACTGCCCGGCTTCTTAATTATTCAGAGATGTGTAGCCCACCGCAATTAATATGGTGACGGAGTAGTGACGGCAGCCCAAGCAGTGAGGAAGACAGGGAAAGAAGGCTTCCAAAGAAACTGTTAATTGAGCTGACCTGCACCCACAATGAACTGAATGACTCGGTGGCTGCAAAAGCGACAAACGTGCTCGGCGGTCGTCGAACAGGAATCCCACCGCTCTTGGCCGTGATGAATTTAAAGCCGATTTCGATCTTTCCAGATACGGCGAGCAAATTTACCACAACAGTCTGGAACAACGTAGAATCGGCTCCGCTGGAATGCATCAGTCGGGGCAAATCTGGTCGCGTCTTGCATCAGAAACAAAGCGATAAAGCCGCGCACCGGTAGCTTAGATGAATGAACAAAAGAAAAGGTCAAAGATCTTCGGCATGCATTACTCTCCTCTCGAAGTAGTATCAACCCTGTACTTTAAAGCATATAAGGCGACTGGAAACAAATAAAACGGACTGTGCACAATAAACACCGTGATTTGAAACACACGGGGCGTATTCGATTTTCAGTGCCGCACTGTCCGGGACTACTTGCGGACCCGAGTCCGGCGTACAATTTTCTCGGGCAGCCCGAAAGCTCCGACCACCGTCCAGAAAGCTGCCCGCATCGCCACAGCAACGCGTTCGTTTTTCATCTCTGGCAGTATACGCGGTCTACCTGGGGCTGCGAGGAAGGCAACAGACGGCAGCTGCCCGGAAAGAGAAGCGCCGCGCTGGCGGCCATATTGAGTAGACTCAGTGCACATTATGGTACTTTTCGTGTTCTTCGAGGCCGATATCATGCGTTAAACCTTCTCATGAGTTCTGTAGCTGCTCTCAGAGCCATCATAACACTTTTTATTCTCTTGAAATCAACTACACACGGACGCACGTTCGGAGCTGGGAGCGCGTATTGTTTGCTCGTGTCAAAGGGTTCTTGCTTCTTAAATTAGCGCAGAGACAGGCACGCAGACAGAAAGGACACACAACGCTTCAATAAAACAGTCCAACGGCCGTGCAGCCAAGATCGCTTCGTAATTGCTCAGTACACCTTTTCGCAATGGTCATGTTTTTGTGATGGTAGTGCTAGGATAGCGACGGTGTGCCGACAGCACTGTGCAACCTATGTGAAAACGTTGATGTGCATAGCAGCTGTCACTTGAACGCCGTAGGTATTTTACTGTTCGTTTACTGCCGAGTGTGTGGACTTATGTGCTGTGGGGTTTAAAATTGGGGAGATAAACACGTTCTCCCCGCTAAAGCGCGGCTGACCCAGTTCAGAACCACGCGGACACCACCCCGTGGTCGCGTACGCTACCGAACGCACACCGACCACGGTGGGCCTTGCTCTGCGGGAACAAAGGAACGACACACTGGCTGACACAAACAAGGCATTTATTGCTATAACAACAATAACGCCAGCTAGCAACAAAATACACTGAGGAAACGAGGATGTCTACGAGCGAACGTTCGCCCAGGCTAGGGCAAGAGGGAAGCTCCGAGGCCGGACGGGACGCGCTGACGGGAACATGTTTCCACACGAGGTCGGCCGCCGGCGAAAAAGCGGAGCCTTGCGCGTGAACGTCCACGCGCTTCCCCGATGTCGAGCCAAAGAGTAGCGGCTCTCCCCCGCGCGCGCAGCAAAACGCCATCCGTGGCGCTGGTGTCGCTGCGACGCGAGCGCCCTCCCCTGTTAGTTAAAGTAACACAACTAAGGGGAGTGAATTGCGGGGAAGCTAACCACAGAGAACTAGTGCGTTGCGGGAAAGCGAACGCAGGGGACGAATGCGTCCCCATAGTGCCTTCAGTAAATATTTTTGTGACGAATTGGTGACCAGACACAGCTTCCTCTGTATGTGATGATGGCTTTGATGAAAGGAGAAGTTTTCGCGCTTGTGCCCAGCGTGTGAACACCAGATCAGGAATTCAACTGAATGGAATGTGCCTTACTAACCAAAGTGGTTTAAGGGACGATTCGCGGTTGAAGTGAATCCAGTTGGAATAAACGGGGAGGTTGCCTTTAATCACTTACATGAATAATATTGTCATCGACGAAAGGTTGACGTACACAGGACAGGTTTACTCCGACGTGCTGGGACGTGCAAGATAGCAGGGAGTTCGAGAGGAAGACGACGAACCCCTAGCCCCTAGAATGCCCACGGTTTGCCAAGTGCCAGGTAACAGAGTTCGGCCGCGGTACGGCGCCACTGAAGTGGTTCATAGTGTGGCATTACTCCCCCTCTCTGAAGGGCACCGACTCGTTGCCGCAGTAATGGGAAGCAGGAAGAGAAGGGACGTCGCATGTGTCTGGCGTCTGGCGTAGACACACCTGAGGCACTAACGGCAGTGGTACGGCTTCTTCCGGGCGACGTGGACGACTTCGGAGGTCGGCCGTCTTGAGGGGTGAACTGTTCTTTTGGGGCTCCTCGTAGGGGCCAAAATATTGGCATAGAGTGTTTTCGTGGCGCCTCGCATGCGAATTGAGCTCCGAACCCAGACTTTTTCGCCGGGTTGGTAACTAACATAGCTGTGGCGGAGGTTATAGCGGCGATCGTCGTGGGCTTCCTGGTGCCGGATGCGCTGTCAAGCGGGTTGGCGGACGGCCTCGGCGTGTCTAACGAATTGGGTGGCACCCATAACAAAGAAGGTATTATTGGCTGGAAGCAGCACTGCGTCCGGCATGGTTGTGGCTTCGCGACCATGCACTAAGCGAGATGGAGTGAAGCGCTCGTTTCTTGTATCGCAGTATTATATGCAAATGTGACTTAAGGGAGTATGGCGTCGGAGTTCCGGCGTTCCGAGTGGACATACATGAAAGTCATGTCGGCGATGGTCTTGTTGAGCCGTTCGGTAACTCCGATCGTTTGAGGGTTGCAACCGGTTGTTTTGCGGTGACTTGTGCCGCTAAGGCGCATGACCTCCTGCGTAAGGGTCGAGGTGAACCTGTCAGTTAGAATGATGGTAGGTGCACCGAGGCGAAGCACAATATTTTGAATGAAAAAATTGGCAGTTTTGTCAGTGGTACCATGGGGAAGAGCTTTAGTCTCACAGTACAGGCTTATATAGTTGGCGGCGACCAGAATGTAGTGGTTACCCAGCGGGTACTACGGAAATGGGCCGGCTAAGTCCATACCGACTTGATGGAAGGGGATTTGTGGCGGATCAATAGGCTGCAGGAGTCCGGCTGGCTTAGTCGCCGGCGTCTTGCGACGTTCACACTCGGGGCAAGTCCTGACTTTACGCTTCAAAATTACGGCAACACTGGGCCAGTGGTATTTTTGACGTATCCGTGCCAAAGTTCGGAAAAAAAAACACAGGTACCAGAAGATCGGTCATCGTGGCACGCCTGCAGGACTCCGTCAGGACTCCGTCGCGAAAGACCGCAGGTACGACGAGCAGATAGACAGCTTCCGTCGAGCTAGTTTTTCTTATACAGAACGCCGTCGTGTTAACCGAACGACGACAGTTCGCGCGAGAAGATTCACGGAAGAGGTTGAGCGCTTCGTTCAAAATAGTCAGTGAGGGGGGGGGGGGGGGGGGCATAGTTCACTGTTGTCTGTTTGTTGTTGAGTGTGAATAGACGGGCTGATGGCGCCAAGAAAAAACAGAATCGTCTGCGGGACCAGCTCGGTTGTCTTCGGTAGGAGCACGAGGCAGACAGCGGTGTCACTGTGCTTCCTACTGGGCTTACAGAGGATGGTCACATCGAGTTCTTGAAGTCGAAGGCTCCAGCACGCAAGGCATCCCGAGAGATCTTAGAGGTTCGCCAGGCAACACAGCGAGCCACACACACTTCCCGGCCTAGGAGCAGCGAGATGTTAGTTTCAGCGATGGCGAGAGTGCCGGTGCTGTTATCACACTCTACGGTAACAAACATACTGGCTCTTAACGGGGCCAATACGTGGCCGTCATAGACGCGTAACCTAGTCATGCGTGGCTCCATATTGTCGTCTTCAGGTTGTTGAGTAGAGAACCACACAACTAGCTCCTGACGGTCGATGACGACACCATACTCCTGAGAAAAATCAAATCGAGTATCAGGCCATTGCAGCTCTCGGGGTAACACAGAAAAGCAACCAGGGATAGTAACTCAGCGGATTTGCATTCGCAAACTTCAGACGCCGATCGGCGTTACCACATGGCCATCAGTTGTGCGGATTTGCGGTCAAGACCAGGGTGTCAGAACCTTTGTGAGGGCCGTGGGTAACCGACTGCTCATTACATAAAAATTAGCGTCGGTATCCATGATTGCGTTAACGTCGTGGTTTTCGGCGGCTACTGGAATTTAGGTGGAAGCCAGTCGGTCGCAGCGCATCGTTGAGGTCGTCGGTCGGATCGTCGCGGCGAGTCGTCGGGTGGAGGCTCTTTACTCGGTTCAGTAGCGGTGGCCCTACCCCTGGAGGACGCCGTCTTCAGTTTTCCCGATGTGGGAACGTACCTCTGACTGGCCTGAGGACGACAGGCGGCTGGGCGAAGAGAACCGCCTTGGGGATGGCGACCGAGACTGGCATTGCTGCGAGGTCACCGGGTTGCACGTCATCGGCCAGCTACTGCTCGATATCCCGCGGCCATTCACCGTAGCGCGGTCGAGGTGCGTCAGGTGAAGCCCCTTTGAAACATTTTGCGGTGCGGGCAGTGGCGGTGGATGTGGCCGGGCTCCCGACTGGGGTAGCAGAGTGGCTTATTGTTTGGCGCATGCCACACGTGTGCTTTGCTCATGGTGGGCCTGGACTCGTGGTGCGTGGCAGTTGAGGAGTGACATGTTTTCTAGAAATTATGCAATAATACAAAGTTCATTTTTATCTGCACCATCGGATTTCTTGCAACGTAATGTTTTCACTACACAGAAGCAATGTTAATAATATTTTGGAGGTCAGTTAATTCAAAAAAGTTTCAACATTTCCGGTCTTCACCTTAGGCTAGATACCTAAGATACCTAAGCAGTTAGGCGTGTGTATTGCATTGATAAAACATTTCAGGGCGAGGTGTAAATAGCTTTTTCAACCGTTGTTACCTTAACGCGAAACAAATCATTCGATTCGGCTATTGCCGCCTCGGTAGCTCGGTGGTTATGGTGCTCGGCTGCTGACCCGAAAGACGCAGGTTCGATCCCGGCCACGGCAGTCGAATTTCGATGGAAGCAAAATTTTAGAGGCCCGTAAGTTGTGTCGTGTCAGTGCATGTTAAAGAACCAGGTGGTCAAGAATTCCGGAGCCCTTCACCACGGCACCCCTCACAGCCTGAGTCGCTTTGGGCCGTTAAACGCGCATAAATAATAAACTATAACCCATTTGGATATCGTCCTTGGAAAGTAAGAATTAGCGTACAGATTAATGCGCGTATTCTGCGTTCGGTAAAAGCATTTATTGCTTGCTTTCAGGTGCTTAATTTGTTTGGGGACTAAATAGCGGCAACTATTCATATTGAAGGAATTTCTTGAAAGCTAAAATACAAATTCTAATACGGTCAATCGGCTATGTTCGCCTAGAGGTGGCACATTATGAAGACGCAGCATACCCATTAGAGTCATGCGCCTTTATAAATTGAGCTCCTCTGCTCGCACACTTTCATGTTTCATTATTAATACACTTTTTAGAGGATGGCATATAATCCAGGCATATTCTAATGTTGGTCGAACATAAGGAATATGAGGATCCATAGCGCACAATATTCAAGCGCTCGTGTTGTGTCCCTTGAATATTGTGCGCTATGGATCCTCATTTTGACCACCCACAAGCCCGAACCCTGACCCTTCCAAGTCGCACTTAAGTTAAATAGCAGTTTTTTTTGGCAGATTGCGAGGTCTCTTTTAACTTTCGACGCTAAGACCAGTTTCTTTCCAGCCGCTAAACAAATTTTGAGGACATAAATTTCCAGCTGAAATCTCATGAAATGAGGAATACCAGTTATATAAGTGTTTCTAGTGTGGAGGCCCGTGCACTGTGCGATATCAGTGCACGTTAAAGAACCCCAGGTGGTCGAAATTTCTGGAGCCGTTCACTACAGCGTCCATCATAGCCTCAGTAGCTTTGAGACTTTAAACCTCCAATGTCCCATTCGTCGTAATAGGCCTGATAAATGAGAAATTGAATTACAGCTTTGCTGAATTATTCTTGACTCTGCGTCTTAAATGGATGATAGCACGCGAAATCCAAGGGTTATGTTTCTTTTCTTTCGTTTCGTTGGAATGTATGTGCTTACACAGTGGAAGATTTTCTTCAAGCTTAACCGCATAACATTGACGTCAGGTTCTCCTTAAAACTGCCCAAGGGCCGATAAGTGGCCGATAATACTTGTATGATCCCTTTGTCAAAACCAGGAACATGAATGATGCTCTCTTTTAACCTTTAAAATTCAAGCTGTGTAATAGTGTTCTGTGGAAAAACGAGTTTGTGCTCGGACACACCCTCGTCGACCCTTACTTCGTAATTTTCTGTCCATTTGTCTAGAAACACCAAGTGCAACGTTGATTAGACAGTGTCTGCTTCACGTGTATTCCCAGCCACCTGTGTTGCGTCGTTATTCAAGGCATTTTCCAAGAGCAGTTAAGTGCTTTCTGTTTCACTCGATTTATTTGTCAAAGTATTCCAGTCAATGCCTGGTAGGTTGGGTTAGTTTATTGGGGTTTAACATCCTAAAGCGAGCGACTCGGGCTATGAGGGACGCCGTGTTGAATGTCTCCGGAAATTTATTTATTTAATTCAAAATACTGCAGGCCAGCGTTGGCCCAAGCAGGAGGGGCATAAGAAAACACAAATCACAACACCACGTGAAAACATTTCATGTGACACACAGCAAAAATAGGACTTTAAAGATGAACATAGCAACGACAAAGAGAAATACATGCTTAAAATTGAATACAGGATAGTCACTTCCTTTTTACTGAAGCAAAAATGTTTTTAGCGCCTGTTCTACGTCAGGAGAGTTAAAAATCGATTCAGGGAGTGCGTTCCACTTGGGTTCTTTGAAGTGCACTGACATCGCACAGCACACGGGCCTCTAGAATTTTGCCTCCATCCAAATTCGACCGCCATGGCTGGGATCGAACGCATATCTTTCGGGTCAGCAGCCGAGCGCTATAACCACTTAGCCACCGAGGCAGCGGCCTGAAAGATTAAAACAATCAAATTATGCTTCCTCCGCTTCTCGTTTGCTAGGTGCAATGTCGTAGCGTGCGGCAGCCGAGCGGCCGCACCAAAGAAACAGCGAAGACCGGTACAGGACAACGAATCAGCGTTTATTCGTCTGACGCTCCTTTTAAAAGCAGCGGTTGCTTATCCGCTGCTGCTATCAGTGCGCGTGATGGCAAAGTGACGCGTCATGCACTTGACGCTATCACACTAGGCATTAATGAAAATTTTATAGGTACGAAACTGGTGCATTTCCTGGCCTATAGAGCGCTGCTACAAGATAAGAAGTTTTGCCTAAATTTATCTTGCACCAAACACTTTCGTGATATGAGATACCATGGACAGGTGAGAACTTAATGCTTTCCTTTATGATTACTGCGACGCCCACACCCGGTTGTTGCAAACTTTCCTGTACCCTGGAGGTGCCAGCTCGCTGTTTCTTAATTCCGGGCGTGATCAAGTTTCAATGACGGTAGCTAAGGGTAGGTCATAATTGGCTAGTAAGTATTCTAAGGCAGCAGTTTTATTGACGAAGCTCCTAGCGCTCAGATTTATCAGCCGAAAGGAGCGCAGTTGCTAGTTTGCTTCAGTTCATTCCTGATTGCGCGCAAGCGGGCACTTTCTAGAGCCACAAACAGCTCGGCGGTGCTTGGATTCATCCCAGAAGAAAACCTCGCCATTTCTAACTAGCTTAATGTATGCAAGTCACACGTTTTGTCCTTCGTCTCATTCTTTCTTTGCAGAGGCCCAGAGCTGTTTGGTTTTTATTCTTTATTCTTTATTCAGTTTATACCCCGCTTAGCCCGAAGGCGCTTCAGCAGGGGGGTTACTGTGATGAAAAAAACACATCTTCATTCATACAGCACACTTGTTGACATGTAAGGCGATTCCATTCACTCATATCTTAGTTCTGGTACGGTATTCCAAAATCTTAAAGCAATGATCAACACGAGCAGAGACATAATGGGGCTTGTGTACATATTTTTCCTTTTGAATGCCGGTTTTATTATGAAATATTTGATACAGCAGTTTAAGGCGCAATTTCCTTCTTTGAAAAGAAAGACTTTCCCCCCCTAATTCGTTTTTCATGTCGGTGCAGCTATCACCTCTGGAGTACCCACGTAGGATACTCCACGTAGGATTTTGTGCTTCTCTGCAGAAGTTGTCGCCAATGGAGATATGAGTTCCTTTTGTTTTTTTTTAGTTCCTGTAGAGCTCCTGCGTTTCCCTGTGGTCGTAGAGCTTTAGAGTAAACGTTCGAGGCTTCTTGGTTGTTTCCGCTCCAATTCTGTGGATTCTTTCTACGGTTTCATCTTTGACGCTTAATTTATACAAAAATGCATCTGTAATAACTTCGGTTTTGAGCTCTTCAATAGTTTCTCCTCTGCTTTCTTTAATTCCAAGTACCATTTGATTGTTCCGTGTTCTGTGTTGTCGGCTATTTGAATGCTTACGGATTCTAGATAAAGAGGGCGACGAAGGTTCTTTTGTTTTTAAAATGAGCGCGCTACTCCAATCTATGTTATACATCAAGACTTAATATTGTTCGGCCAGTGCATTTCGCTGTTTCGGTCTTGCGGACTGTGCACAAAGAGTCCACTTTCGCTCACATACGCATGGTCACAGTCACCGCATGGAATGCGGTAGATTACGCAAGGCAGTTTTTCTTTCGACAGTCCACGTTGACAAAGCTTGCCGTATATTTTAGGCCGGCGCGTGTGACACCTCAACGTCATTGCACCGCGGGCGCGGCACTTAACTTTCCACGGCGTTGTGGAAAGGCAACGGGCAGCCGCCTTCTGAGAGGTCTTTGCGAACTCGTTCGCGGTAAGCTTGAAAATCTTCCGGCTTTGTGCAAATGCGGTCTGCTCGATGAATGGGAAGTGTCCATTTTTTTTTCTGACTGAGAAGTGGATGCCTCTTATGATGCCATCCAGATTCGTTGTAAAATCAGGTGGAGAGATTAGGGAGATTTTGGAGAGAGAGATTAGGTGGATTACGGAGATTAGAGAGATCAGGTAGATTATGGTAGAGAGATTATGAAAAAACAGTCATCGACGCAACGCACAAAAATCTTTGGCTTTGGGCTTAATGAAGCTAGTGCGCTGCTTTCCAGCCATTCCATTGTTAGGTTAATTGTGGTTACTAAGACTGAAGCACCTATGACTGTGCCGTCGACATCTTTCTGCTGGTCGAAGGTAAAATAGGTGTTGCTCAGGCACAAAATGCAGGAGTCGCCTGAGATCTGGAACATCAATTGGAGACCTGTCAGGCAAAGTCAGATCATCCCCACAAATCTCAACTGCTGAATCAGTGTGAACGCTGATGAAGTGAGACTTGACATCAAAAGAAACCACCATGTCACAGTCCTCAAAAAATGCGCATCAAACTTTTGCTACAAAGTTTGCAGAGTGACGCAGGTTAGTGGGCGTTCTTCCCACGAGTGGAGCCAGTATGCGGTGCAAGAAGCACGTCACGCGAAAAACGTGCGCAAGAAGCTTTTGAAATTCTATCTGTACCTTTGACGTTGGGTCTTTCTTGAGTCGGACGTGAGTGCTTTAGTCACCCAGCAGAGCCAGCGTTTTGCTCTTGTACTGTGGTAAAATGGCAGTTTGGGCGAGTTGGTTATGCATCTTGTAATAGAACAGCGCATGGACACAGGACAAGAACGCCGTGTGTGTCTTCTCTCCGTTCTGGTCCTGTGTCCATGCGCTGTTTTATAACAAGTTGTTCTTGTAGTAAGCCTTGCCAACACGAGGTCCACGGCTCAGCTGTGGGTGCTTTAGTTTCAGTAACCGTGGAAAACCTTACAATGAAATGTCTGGAAAGCCATGCTCTAGCTTCATGCAGCCCACAACCAACGATTTATGTGCGTTACGTCGATGACCCTTTTTCTATTTTCAGGAAGAAGGTTTAAGTGATTTTACAACGCATCTGAACAGCACCGAAAGAGCCTTCCAGGTCACAGTGAGAAAGGAAGAATACGGTCAGCTTCTATTTTTGGACGTCTTAGTGACACGGAGCCAATTTGCGCTCTCGATCAGCGTATACAAGAAGAGCACTCATTCTGGACGCTATCTTCATTTTTATTCCCTTGATCCGACATCTCACAACAGATCAGTGCATAATGCCTCACTTTTTAATCAAGCCGACCGCATTTGCACAAAGCCAGAAGACTTGCAAGCTGACCGCGAACGAGTTCGCGAAGACCTCTCAGAAAGCGGCTACCCGTTGCCTTTCCTCAACGCCGTGGCACGTCAACTGTCGCTTCCGCCGTGGTCCAACAGTGGTTTTGCCGTAAAAAAACGCGCACCCGTGCTTTATGTGTCCGGAATCAGCGAATCGTTGGCCCGCATACTGCGATCCTCAGACGTTGAGGGGTCACACGCACCGGCCAAAAACTTACGGCAAGCCCTTGTCAACGTGGACTGCCGAAAGCAAAAATTGCTTTGCGTAATCTGCAGCATTCTAAGCGTGGACTTTGATCATGCATATGCGGGCGAAAGTGCACGCTTTGTGCGGAGGCTGAAACAACAGCGGAGCTGCGTTAACAAAATGAACGTTTTGTCCAAACTGCCCAAACATTACGAAATCTTGAAGCATAACGTAGATTAGAGTAGCGCGAACATTTTAAAAACAGGAAAGAATCTTCGTCGCCGTCTGTATCTAGAATCCTTAATCATCCAAACAACCGACAACACACTCAACCGCTCTGACGGTGCCCTTCATCGCGCGCGCGCCCGTTGGCTAGGGCACGTTCTCAAGCATAAACAACCAGCCTTTCCCATCTGTATCTCCTCGTGAGCAAGGTTCCCGTGCGGGAGGCAAAATGTCAGTACATTCTCTTTTTTTTTTTGTTCGAAGTCTTGCTTCCTCCTCCAAGCTTCAAGATGATGTGTATAGTGTATCCCAATGGTGTTAGAAATGAATAATGCAGCTTAACTATACTATATAAATGCAAAAGTATGCGTGTTTTATTCCGCTCTATTTCTTTCGAACGTCCCTCATATTTTATGAATGTTAATGTCATGTTAGTTGTTAACTCCTGTAAGTACTATAGCATGCATATTACTAAGAATCTTTCATAGCCAATGCATTTTGAATATGTCACTAAGAATGCTAGCTGAACGTTACCCTATCTAAGATGCAACTTTACATCAGCACCCACCTCACTAAGACTTATCTCCATACAAAACGCTCTCTTCTGTTCAAAATTAGAAGTATGCTTGTGCGATATGGGATCCTACTCATTCCAATCTCATCATTTTCCTTGAAAGCTTTCTAAACTCCGAAGGCCGTTTTATTCTCTCTAATTATTGACGTTATTCTAGCTTCACGTACATGCAAAAAGAAAACTAGATCTGCCCGACCTTTAACTAGGGCGTAAGTACTCCCGCCTCTGCATTTTTCACAAAAATGTACTACTTTCATCTTTTCTTGAAAGACAATATTTTCACCACACCTGATTAGATTTCATCTCGCATCGACCATCCACACAAAGTCAAAGTGCCACCTTGCCGCACTAATCTGTACCATTCTTCCTTTTTAAGAAGAACCGCCACTGAATGGAACCGCCTTCCCGCCTCCACAGTCTCCATTTGTGACACTACTAATTGGCGACATTGCCGTTAAAAGTTCCTTATAGTTTCATTTTTGTTTTGTTCTGTACTGCAAATAACATAATAATTTTGCCACTCCTTTATGCTCTGCCCACGGGCCTTGAAAGTATGTAAAATAAATAAATAAATCAATTCTTATGATTTATTCTCGTACGTATTTTTTTCTTAAATTGTGTAGGCCGTTTGATATGTTGTGAAAAAAAATTACTGCTGTAATTTTGTGTGAAATTGAATAAGCCTTTAACTACCAGTCATGTTAGACTCATGTGACTGTTCTGAGTGCAATAGTCTGCGCTTTTTTTCTCTAGGTTATTCCGGCGTATACCTTTGAATATACTGGTATTTCGTGTAGCCGTGCAGAAAAATGATTCTTTATTTCTTTGGTTCCAGCTGTTCTGTTTCCTGAAAACAGTGTTTTTGCTGCATCATCGTTCGTTGCTGTTTATCTCGGGCTCTGCCAACAGTTACTGCCTTTTTCATTTCTTGAAAAAAAAAAAAGGACCTGCCAGGCTGAATTCTCTGTTATTTTGTTGATTTGGCTCAGTTCCTTACGTGAAATATTGATAAATTATTATTTTAATTACTGCACCAAGAACGTTCCTTGCAGCAGTCGTTTTTAAAACAAGCCTGAATACAGAAAACCCGAGAAATGGAGTAGTTAGATAATAGTCGAGCTTCAGAAACTTTACGGAGGCACCCAAAACCCGTTCGATATCATTGTCCATACTACTGAGGAGGAAGTTTTACGGGATTTAGGGAACAGAGCATATGCTTCATAAATAAATTTTGTTTTCCATGAAGACCTTGAATACCTGGAGATTCTTAACACCTTCCTCAGCCGCCGATTGCTGAGAGACGATGTGCGGTTTTGCTTTTTCCTTACAGAGTTACCACCTACTCCGGAGCGCAGACTTTCGGTAGTCGCCGATGCATCGTGCAGGAATATTCCGCTGCATTAGCGATGCATCGCCTCATGAGCGCCCTCAGCGAAACTGCTCACCTGCAAAGTGTGGAAGGAGACAACGCCTCCGTGCTTCTCTGCGGCTTAGCTCAGCGTGCATGATCGCCGGTTCGTTTAGGGACTGCGGGCACTCGTTCCACGAATCGGGTGAATTGGGCCGAAAAACATGCTCCTCGTAGCTGGGGACCGTGGTCGTCGCTGCGCACCGTCCCCGTGACGCGATCAAAAACTTCTGATCACCAGGACACAGCGAGCACCGATTTTCGCAAGAACCAGCGCACGGTTCGACGCTCTGTAGACGCAACAGTTTCACACGCAGCTTCAGCATCCACCGAATGGTACACAGCTGAATGCTTTCCCGACCCCTTTCTGTTTTAGCGAATCTCTTGGAAGGAGGTAACTAAGTGTCGCAAGTTTGGGATAAGTGTGTGGAAGAACTTCTGCCAGGCCCAAAAGTGGTCGCGTTTGCCCACTTCTAAACAAGAGCGTCCTTTTTATCGGTCGAATAATTTGCCATAGCATGAATTATCAATAACGCTTTTAGAATTTTTATATAGAGAAGAAGAAAGGATAAATAATCCGCTTTTGTTCCAACGTACACTTTCTTATTTTCCTGGTTTAGAAATCGCGTAGTGATTTCTGCGCGTCGGTTCTGTCAAAGGGCTAGTTTGCCGTGTGGTACATGACATTCATCCACTGATCTCTACTAGGTGGCTGGATGCCGCATTCCCGCTTTCCGAGACGAGCGCGAGTGAAGCCACCGGAAGTTGGACGGCTTGTCCCAGAAGTCGAGTGTCTGCTGTGTATTTCAATGCAAAAAGTCGCGTCTTTCGCCCTTTCGTTCTCAGTTTTTTCGTTGTTCTCGTGTAATGTCTGCTGTTATATAAAAGGAACAAGCAAGCTGAACGCGAGAAATGTGAGCATTGTGTGTAGAACCCTGTAATTTCAGAGAAACCGAAGAAAACAGGCATGCAGGTCTCACCCCGCCGCTGCAAAGGAGTACGTGAATTAAACACTATGTCCTTGTCTGGTTCTAGTCTTCCGAGCGTAAAGGGGAAGTAGTGGAATGACGATGAGGCTAGGTCATCTTAAAGCCGAATATTCGTGTAGCAAGGAAAAGGCGAACGATGGCGCGGAAATCCTTACTCTCGAAGAATCACTCGTTCAGCAGCTGCCGCAGTTTCAGTTTCGAGTTGATGGCGGACGATGACTCCTCTCATCGACGGCGGGTGATGTTTATCGCTTGAGGGTGTCACTTACCGTCCAGACGTGCTTTTAACGTAATCCCGAAGCACATCCACGTTTCAGCGGCACAGCGCGAGAGAAACGATTGGCGAAAAAGACGAATGCGGCAGCGCGCGTGAGAAGCGCTGTTAGAAGTCAACTGCACCAAGCACCACGAATTAAACCCCATTCAGGCTTAACTTGCTACAGTAAGAAACAGCTCATGGCACACTCCGTCCAAAAAGCAGTACCAGTGAACCAAACAAACACCGTCGACACCTCACAAGATAGTAGCCTAGCCCTCGCTCTGGTTCGGTCTAAACATAATTCGGTAAAATGGTCACTGCAAAGTCGGCTGCCTGGTGAAGGTTTCCACCTATTCTTTCATAAATTTATCTCCCATTAATAGCTTAACTTCGGCTTTAGTGCGGGAACGTGCATCACAGTAAAGAGCAGTTGGCGACGCTAGCGCAACGGGACGACACAGAGCTGAGCAGACGAGGCTCCACACTTGCTGTGTCCTGTCGTCTGCTAGCGTCGTCCCATTGCGATGCAATGGGCCCTTGTTTTTGAAACGCCTTTCCCGAAGACTTTGCTGGTCTCCTCGTTCTGTTGACGGCTCAAGAGGTAGGCACTGTCATGGAAAAAGAGAATGGCGAAAAATACGAAATGCTAAGTAGAAAAACAAAAAGTGAAAAACCGTGCTGAGGTCCGATTTCGTGCACTGTCAAAGGCTGACCTCCGGGACAAGGCCGCTTACTTCCGGTGGCTTAATTTTCGGGCCAGCCCCCGAGTGGAGACCAGTGCATTCACCTTTACATAAGAGAGGGTACTCACATCCTCAATCACGTTTGTCATAAGAAATAAATGGTTTCTCTATTCTGTGGTGTATACAACGTGCATACGTGTATACGCAGCGAGCTATGGAAAGAAAAATTATAGGTGTAACGTTAAGAGACCGGAAGCTGGCGGAGTGGATGAGGGAACAAACGCTTGTTAATGATATCCTGTTCGAAGTCAAGAGGAAGAAATGGGCTTGGGCAGGATTTGTAATGCGAAGGCAAGATAGCTGCTGTTCCTCAAGGGTAACGGAGTGGATTCCAAGAGAAGCCAAGCGTAGTAGGAGCGGCAGAAAGTTAGTTGGGGGGGATGAGACTGAGAAGTTTGCGGGGATACGGTGCCCGCAACTGGCGAAGAACAGGGTTAATTGGAGAGACATGGGAGAGGCGTTTGCCCTGCAGTGGGCGTAGTCAGGTTGATGGTGATGATTGTGATGATACCGCGTGCGGCGTCCGGGCGCATTCCTCACTGATTTTCAGGATTAAAATTAATGCCAATCGATACACTAGTGTATAAAATGGATGGCAAAAGGCGTAAACAGTTGAAGATGGAACAAGCAGGTGCGGGTATGTGACTAGGAAATTTGTGTGGGTGTTGTGGCCATAGCTGGAGCGGAGCACTGCTAAAAGAGATGGATAGTTGAGGCCTTTCTCATTCTGGCTGGTTGTGCATGGTACTGATAATAAAGAGCGCTATAGTATAGCGTTAGCGTCAAGGCCAATGGAAACCAAATTAGCACGTCACAAGGAAGCTATGATGAAAGAGCGTTTAGTGTAGCGGTTGGAAAATGTAAAACGAGGTCTACTTTACGCCGAGGCACAAGACCATTTTCAAATGATCACGAACGCCGGTAATGAGCCAGATTAATATTCATTATTTTTATTATTATTGATCAAATACTGTCAACTGCCTCTTGGCAGTCAAAGCAGGAGTGGATACCTTGTTCTTGAACAATTGCTAAGTTGAGTTTAACAGCGGCAAAGAAAGAAAACGTGCTATTGACAATCAGCCACGAAGGAATGCGCACAATCAAAAAACAGAAAAAAAGAAAGAAGGAATACACTTCAAAAGGTGGACGGTAAAGCAAGAAGCGCTGAAAAGAAATACTTGCTGCATCATTCATAAGGTGACACGGACGTAACAAAAGATTCAACAGAGGGCATGTCAGCAAGCTAATAGGGTAAGGCGTTCCACTCGGCTATGGTTCGAGGAAAGAATGATGAGCGGTAGGTGTTAGTTTTAACCTGCGGCATTACAGTTGTTTTGCTGTGCTTGCCTCTTGGTTTCCTAGATTCGTTGAAGAGCATGTAAGTATGAAAATTTATTTTGACATGGTGGTTGACAATATTGTACATCATTTATTAGGCGGTGTAGTTTACGGCGTACTTATGGCGTGTAGTAGTAACGAGCTTAAAACATAGTACTGCTTATTTCTCTCATCTAAATGCCCAAGCAACGCTTAATGCTATTGAAAGTATGCTAAATGCCCCGCGCAGGCACATGTTTGGTGAGCCCTGACATTACGGGTTCCTCAACTAATGTGCGCTCGGCCCACCCTCTTCTAGCCGTGCGGGGCGTTTCGCTGCTCCCGGAGAAAGAGATCCCTGTGGCTGAGTCGGTTCTGGTTGTGCCCCGAAGTAGAAGGGACACACCACTTGGCCCCCGCTTTCTGTTGACGTCAACTCCGGGCTGACACGACCGGGAAACGTATTTACTTTTCAGCGTATTCGGCCGCTAGTTGCGCTGATTGTCTGGAACGTCACATCCGGCACTGTTCACGCATATGGCCGGTCCCGTCGTCAGCCGCTTAGGCCTCTTAGGCTACACCGTACTCCCTGGCTGGCACCACTGCCTCAGTGACGCGTTCCTTTTCGTTCACAAGGAGAACGCGGAGTAAAGTAAGTGCGTTAATAACATCTTCAACGACGGGGACTGCACAACTGCCAAGGTCACATTTATCCAAGCATCACGCCAATAATGGCCTAGAACTGGTCGAATATCGGTGAAGATTGGCGCCAATAAAGAAGTATACTTGCGTCCGACCGGGGCGCTACCCGATTCGATGTTAGAGCCAATGTTTTACACTGACTTTCCAATCAGCAGCCAGTAATGACACAAGCTTCATGGTTGGATTCATTGTCCTTCATTGGCCATTACATTGTCCTTCATTGGCCATTCCTTCATTGTCCTTCATTGGCTGGTTGTTCACCCAGCTGGTTGTTAGCAATTACGTTACTCGTTCCCCATTATGTGTTGTCGTCGTATGTGTTGCTCATTAGAATGTGGCACTGTGATGTCCATTTTTGGCAAATGTTTGATTTTTGCAGCCATTTTCTATACAATCAGCTTCTAAATGCAACATTGTATAGTTAGTTACATGAATTAAAAGTGAGTAAACCGGCAAGTTTAATTTTCGAAAATCTTTTAAAAGCGTAAGAATGAGGCACGGGTTTGGAAGATGTAGACGCTTCGCGAAGAGACTAGTCCTCCAGATTCCCGCCAGGGCTCTAACTGATCAAAGCGTCCGCAGCTGCTGGTGCTGGTCACGAGCTGGAGGCAGTGACTGCAAGGAGGGCAAGCACAGGTGCAGTCGCAGCCAGTGCCTCAGCAATGAGCTTTTTGCGGCCGCCACGTCGGTCGCAAACTCCTCGCAGCCACCTACCGATGTATGCGTGCTTGTGCACACTGTACAAACCTGCTTCCGCCACCCGACCCCGCTCCGAGCTCATCACTGTTGGCATCGAACGCCCTCCTGGTACCCTCACTCCCAAGCTGCCTCTCTACGACGTGCTCGCCGCAGTCACCTCCACTGCACAACTTTCCTCCAAGACCAGTGCAGACATCACCCTTCAGGCCAAGCCAGCCCAAAGCCTTGTGTTTTTAAAAACTCATTCTCCTCTCACCGCCCACCTCCTGCTTTCTATCACGCACCTTCACCTTCACGGTAAGCCTATCAGCATAAAAACTTATGCCTCCCATCCTCCCATCTCATGCCTCGGCGTCATCCATAACGTCGGTGGCCACTTCACTCCTGATGAGCTCATGCATGATCTCGAATCTTTCACAACAGATATTTTCGCTGCTCGCATGATGGGATCCACTCAATCGGTGCTCATAACTTTCTCTGGTACCGTCATCCCCCACTTTGTATATTTCAAACGCGTTGCCTTCCGGTGCCGTCCTCATAAACCTAAGCCTCCCACCTGCACCTGTTGTCTCCCTCTAGGACACCGCGCCCACCAATGCCCCCAGCACAGCGTTCCGGCCAAATGCCGTCGCTGTGCTGCTACTCTACCCGCTGACCCGCTGACCTTTGGGCCGAGATTGTCGCCCACTGCGCCTCCCTCGAGCACTCTCGTTAGAGTGCTCTTTGTGATGGCCTTGACTCTCCACTGCACTCGCGATCCGCATGGTCTCTCTTTAAATCCCTCCTTGGCACTAAGCCTGCCCTTGCTCCCACCCTAGATAAAGCCCTCACTCAGGCGACTCCCTCCGAAGTTTTTGATCAACTCGCCTCTCTCTACCTCCCGCCCCCTCTGGCACCCTCCTACCCAGTATACTCGGGTGGACCTAACCCCGATCTGGACCACTCCTTCACTCTCCGGGAGCTCAAATCTGCTCTGACTGCTAATGCTACACGCTCGGCTTCCGGAGAGGATGCCATTACATATACCACACTTCGCAACCTTCCTGACTGCGCCAAAGAATTCCTCCTTCAAACCTACAATGAGGCCTGGGAGAGCGGCTGCTTACCGAGCTCCTGGACATCCTCCCTTATTTCTATGATTCCAAAGCCGGGCAAACCTCCCTCTCTCTGTAACCTCCGCCTAATCTCCCTGACTTCGTGCGTTGGTAAGACCCTTGAGCGAATGGCTCTGACTCGCCTCTCTAATTTTCTTGAGGCACGGGAGTTCTTCCCCCATTCTCCCATTGGCGTGCGACGCCGCGTCTGTGCACAGGACATGTTTCTGATTCTCCAGCAAACATTCCTGTCACCTATACCCACTCAAATTCACGCACTTGTGACCGTCGATGTTCTCAAGGTCTTCGACGGTGTTTGCCGCGATCACATCCTTTCTCAACTCGCCTCTTTGGGCTGTGGCTCCCGCATGTACTCTTATATCCGCTCATTCCTCTCTAAACGTGTGGCTCGCTTTCGAGTAGATACCCACTTGTCTGACCCACACCACCTCACCCGTGGCACTCCTCAAGGTGCTGTTCTCTCTCCTACCCTTTTCAATCTTGCTATGGCCCCTCTCGCCTCCCAGCTTGCTGAAATTTCCGACCTGCATCATATATTTTACGCCGATGACATCACTCTGTGGTGTTCATCTGGCTCTCCCGGTCACGAACAGGACACCCTACAACGTGGCCTAGATCTCATCGACTCCTTTTTTCACCACCGCTGGCCTCTCTCCTGCTCCTGTGAAATCCGAGCTTCTCCTTCTCAACCATTCCTCCTACCAGCGCTCACACAACCACTTCGTCTCTGTCCACCTTTCTGGCTCTCCCATTCCTGTCGTCACACAGTGCAAAGTTCTTGGCTCCCCTTTGCATGCGGCCAAGAACGTGCAAGTCCTCCACCGCGCTGTCACCACCTGCCACTCGGTAACTCACCTCCTGCGGCGCGTGGTCACTCGATGCTCAGGCCTCCACGAGGCTCACGCTTGCAGAGTTGCCCACGGGCTGGCCCTCAACAAGGTAGTGTACTTTGCACCCTACGCTTCCTTCACTCAGACTCAACTTAACGCTCTCGAGACTGCCCTTGTGGGCGTCTACAAGGCAGCTCTCAACCTACCTATCACTACCTCTGCCGCTAAGCTCTTTGCCACAGGCCTCTTCCATCCTCTTCGTTCTCTTCTCATTCTCCATCCTGACTCGCAGCTTGCCCAGCTTACCCTTACCCGTCAGGGTCAGTGGTTATTGACTCAAGCGGGTATCTCGCCCATTCCAATCTCCCTGTTTACCTCTCCTATTCCCACCCCCGCTCCCAAGCTTCGTATCCTCCCCTTCCCGACGAACATGTCCCCCGTCCTGCACGCCGGCCGTCGTCATGCGGCCGCGCAGCACCATTCCCATCTCTTTGATATCCGGGGCGTAGCCGACACGGATGCCTCCTTCATGGCTCCTCGAGGTTCCTGCGGCTACGCCCTGTACCATCCACACCTCCCTGCTCCTGACATCCACACCAGCGGGCCGTATCTACACCACCTGGCTCGACTGGCTTGGCGCTGAAGGGGGAGCAGAACAATGACTTCTGGTCGCCCAGGCGGTCGACATGCTCGGCCTAGAAATTATGGTCGAATAAAGGTGTTCTATTACTACTACTCTCTCTTTTCGTTTTCCGTGATTGAATCTGCACATACAAATCTAAAAAAAATTGTCCAAATGCATTTTGGTCAATTGCAGCTAAGATACCTAGTTAATGCAGCAAGGATTAAAAACAAAAGCATCACCTGTAGCCACTTTGCCGAGCCTTGTTAATGTAAAGGCTTTCTTGCCCTTTTTGCCATGTAGACTGAACTTTAGCTGCAAGGAAAGGCCCATGATTGCTTTCATCACATTGGCCGTAACTTCTGGCAGCTTGCGACCCCTCAGTTGGACCAGCTGCCCGCGCTGAACGCCCGAAGCAAACGAGCGTGAACGGCAATGAAATTGATATTGCAAAATTCAAATGTCTTCTGCGACAACACAAACTGTTCGGCTAGTTGGTCATGCATTATGAATCTCAAAGTGCAAAAAGCAAAAGGGATAAGGTGTAAGACGCAGCCCATCAGACAGCCCTAGCAAGGGAAGTATTTGGAAGGTGCACAAACAATGCTTTCCTGCACAATTCGCAAATCGAGCACCAGCTATGTGCGCACAGCGACGTCTATCGAATCTCCTCACTCCACAGCGAATATGCCCACGATGCTGCTGTCTAGGAGGGGACGAGCGCTGCGGTGCCACCGTACTCCAAGCTGGCAAAGAGGGGGATTTGTTGTGATGCCCGAATCACTTTTCAAAGAAAAAGCACAGGCAGCGTTGAAGAAGAATTTTAAGCCTGTGAAGTTTCGACCGAAGAAACAGAAATCGACTGCGATGCAGATGCTACGGGAGTTCTCCCTCGAAAGAGTAAACATTGACGTAGAGAAATCAAAGAAATATTGCTTGGAGGTTTTCTTTTCGGATAAAACACACAAACCAGAATGCCCACTAAGGACGATAGTCTCAGAAAAAGGCACTTGGCCGGCCACAGTCAGCAAGTTTATACAGCTACAACTCAAGCGCTTGCCCGTAGAAGATCCTTTGCTACTAAAGAGCTCTAGAGAGGCCATCGCTGCTTTTCAAAACATCGACTCTGCCACTTCAGCATTTTGAATAGACGTCCAGGATCTGTTTTATTCTGTCCCGCATGGAGGATTCTAGGAGCTGTTCTTGAGAAGATAGGTTGCACAAATGAGACAAGCTTTCAAAATTCCTCCGGAATCACTACAGAGAACTTCATCACTCTCCTTGAATTCTACCTGCAGTCAACAGCGATATCCTTCGATGGAAAATGTTATGTGCAGAAAGATGGAATTTGCATTGGACCTGCAGTCGCACCGGCTCTCTGTGACGTATACCTGTTTTCCATGGACAACCTGATCGAAGAAAACCTGGCAGGGACGGCAGTACTGAAAATTCTGAGGTACGTTGACAACTACCAAGTTATTCTAGATGCTCCGCCAGGAAGCAATATTGAAGATTTGATTTCCGAGAGTGTCAATTAGTTCATCATTGAATCTAAAGGCCCCAAGATTACCTGGGAATTCTCTCAAGGCAACTGCATCCAGTTCTTGGATACACAGATCATCTTTGATGATCCCGGGTGCCATCTGTGCTATGTATACAACCCACACACAAAAAAGAGTCTCCTTCCATATGAGAGTGCCCACTCTAAATTGATAAAACGTGGCATAGTTACGGCTCTTCTTCGAGCAGCGCTCTTAAAAAGTTGTCCGCACCTCATGAAAAACAGCTGCGGAAATCAGGTCGCCCGTTTCTAGAAAGAAGGTTACTTCTATGACGTCATCAATATTGTTATAGTGAGTCTCCTACAGAAAATAAAAGAAGAAAACAAAAAGCCTTCGAGCCCCGCAGTCAACAAACAACGCATGAAGGCGATTCCGTATATCCACAAAATTTCCCACACCTTAAAGAAGAAAGGCCAGATACATGACGTGAAGGTTCTTTTCTCAGCTCCCAATCGGCTGCCTGGTATTTACACTCCTGTCCAGGAAGCGGGAGTCCTGTGAAAGAAAAAAGCATGGAAAAAGGTATGTCGGTTGTGCCACCAACGTTGTGTACAGCATTCCTTTAACTTGTGGCGTGTATACATTGCACAAACGGGAAAGTGCGTCAACGACAGACTGCGGGAACATAAGAGGGCAGTTTAAAACAATGAAAGACGCTGCCTGCCGAAGCATGTAGCGACTCAAAATGCAAGCCTTTGTTGAGCGGTTCCTCAATCATGGCACATGCAAAAGCTAAACTTAGGAGAGAAATAATAGAAGCCTATCATATTACTAACACTGGTGACAAATGTATTATCTCTGCTCTCTCAAATCTCCCAAGAACTATGTTCACTATATCACTATGCTCAGTATCAGATGCATTGGCAATAATGCGTAAAGCCCTTTTCTGCGTGGTGAAAATATTGTTAAGATTTCAATGAGTTGTTTTACCCCATACCAAAAAGCCATAATTTTAATGTGCGAGGCACACAGCGCGTTATATAGTAGTAGTTTAACAGAAGTAGGAAATATATATCTGTTGTGATTTGACATACCAAATGTAATGCTGAGCTTCTTCAAGAATAAATTCGTATGTTGCGACTCAAGTTTTTTCACGTGATTTATCATTGTTCTGTTGGCATTGAAAGAGCGAAGTACACACTGGCATCTCGTTATATATCTGACCACGTAGACCACAGTTTCAAAGTACGGGATATTGCCCAAAAACATGCATTTCGATTGTCTTTTTTTTCCAAGAACAATACGCGATTGGAACAAATTGTCTTAGGACACTGCTTGTATTATGTGTAATGTTGTTTTCTTTTCTACCTTATAATAACGAGTTCTGTTTCATGGTTCTGTGAAATTTTTATCTGTTTTTGTTTTTCTTTTCATGCAATTTGGACTTGTTTCCGTGGCTGGCACTGCTTATGTTATGTCTGTATTTTATGTATACCCTCCCCCACTGTAATGCCGCTTGGCGCTATGGGTAAATAAATAAATATATAAATAAATAAATAAATAAATTTGTGTGGTCCTCCCATTGTAATTCGTTTGAGAAGGTCCCACAGAGAATTTCAAATGTATTCACGACCTCAATATGCACAGACTCGTACGTTATGGTTATGTGGGATTTCTCTATCCTGATTGCGAAAAATTGTTGATTTGGTTTTGTTGCAGTTTACTTGCAGACCGTTGTTTTCAGACCAACCAGAAAGGCTGTCAAGAAGTTCATCTGACCTAATTAAATCTGTGGAACTGGAGGACGATAGTAGAGTACTAGTGTCATCAGCATACATTGCAAATTTTGCTTCTTGGTAAATACGTACTAAGTCATTAATATAAAGGTTAAAAAGTAGGCGCGAGAATACTTCCCTATGGTACACCTGAATTTATTTCCCTGGTTTGCGACCTGACTTCATTTACTGAGACAAATTGGTGCCTGCTTTGTAAATTAGAGGATAGTAATGGAAGAGGTGTGCCCCTGATACCATACCATTCTAGTTTACTGGGAAGGATACTGCGAAGGATATTGTCAAAAGCCTGCGTGTGGTCAACAAATATACCAATAGGAAGCAATTTGTTTTCGAATTTTCATAATAAGTACTCTTTCTGAGCTAAACGTGCCAGTTTGTTGACTTATTCTTCTGATAACCATACTGTGCTTCAGTTATAAGTTGAGGTTTGCTACCAAATGATAACATCCGAGGGAGGATGACTTTTTGTTGTCCCTGTGAAAAAACTCGGAGGGTCGATATTGGGCGGTAGTTTTTTCATGTTATTCCTGTCACCTTTCTTAAAAATGGCTGTTACTCTTGCAGTTTTCATTCTGTCGGGAAAAACACCAGAAGATATGCACAAGTTGTAAATGTACAAGAAATGGGACCAATTTCATGTACAGCACACTTAATAGGGCACATTTTCAGGCCATCCACATCGCAACAACGCGAATTTTTAAAGCTTAAGTTACAGGCTTCGGTATGACCCTGGCGGTAGCCGACAATAATGCAAAGCTTCTAACCTCCAGCTCAATCATTACCAATTCGACCACAGAGGCAGAAGAGGCAGCCATTGCGCTTGCTCTCATTCCTACATTTGCCACAAAAATTATCTGCGATTCCAAATCTGCCATTTTAAATTATGCCAAGGGCTACATATTTAGCACCGATGCTCGATTACTACGTTTCTGGCAGCCCCGGCGCCTCATCACCCTCATCTGGACGCCAGCACATGCTGGCCTCCCTGGCAACGAGGAGGCTCATTCCCTAGCCCGAGGTCTCACATTCCGGGCAGGAGTCGAACTCCCTCTACGAGCCTCGGAGCGCCTGCTCTCCTTCCGTGATATTCTCTCGTACTACCGAGACAAACGAAGGGAATACGCACCCCCAGCTCCATCCCTCACCATAGCGCAGGCTGCACATTGGCGACAACTACAAACACGGACTGCTCCATACCCAATTCCCGTCAACATTAAAACTTTGCGGCAAACCATTAGACTTCTTATAAATCCTCCTCACATGCCCCATCTTCCCTCATCCCCCATCACCAACCGCGGCGGAGTTTTACTGGGAGTCTCTTCTGACCAGCTCGCCCGCTCAAGACCAGCGCCGGTTCATCTCCAGCGCTCAGAGAGAGATTGCGCTCCAGGGGCTCTCCTTCGCGTTGTAAGGGTGCCTCCTCCTTACATTGAGGAGGCATCCAAGTGCCGTGTAAAGGGCTTCCCCCCCCCCCCCCCCCCCCACCACCACCACCTCTGCAACATCAGATGGCGCGAAAAAAACTGAACCGCTATTTCTCTTCACTGGGATATCATTGGCGAAGCTTGGATTTGAGACAGTGTCTTTCGCTGTAAATTATTCGTGAAAAGCATCAGCTAATTCTTGGTCTTTCACTAGGAGTCCGTTTAATAAAATTTCGCTTGGTGGGTCTTCCTTTTGTTTTCGTCCCGTGAAGGTCATTATCTTGTTCCAGACCTTATCACTTTGCCTTGTGGAAGACACGAACTCCCGAACATAATACGCGTTTCTTGCTTGTCTTAATCCTTTAGTTAATTTGTTTCTGAAGGACTTAAAGCATTTAAGATGTATTGGGTCTCGAGTTTTTAAGAACTTTCCAGACATGCGGTCTCGTTTTCTAATTTTTCCTGAAAGCTGTGTGGTTGCGCAACGTTTTCGGATCTTTTTATTCATATTCGGCTCTTTAAACACGAAGTATTTCTTATATACCTCTACTAACTTGGTAATAAAAATATGATAGGCGCTTTTTGGTGTAGTCTGTGAATGAACTGAATCCCAACTCATACCTTGCATTTCTGTTTGAAATGCTTTTAGAGAGTTTTCAGTAATGGTTTACCTTTTTATAAGAGTTTTCTTCACATTCCATGTGCTTTCTTGTATTTTAGCGCACATACAAATTGGCTTATGGTCACTAATACAACAACTTAGCACAGCACTGGAGATAAATGACAGGTCATAACTTTTGTCAAAAAGGCCAATTAATGTTGCTGATGTAGGGGTCACTCTTGTTTCTGATTTTGTAACATTTGCGTATCCATATGATGCAAGTAATCGTTCAAGGACTGCTGTTTTGCGAGTCGAAGCTTTCATATCAATGTTAAAGTCACCACCAATTTTCACTCTTTGCATAATTTCACTTGCAAACAAAAACATATTTTCGGGAAAATCGAGAAAAGCACAAAGCTCCCCATCAGGGGGTCTATAATACGTAGCAAAAAGCAGACCTCTGGTTTCGACAGAAAGCATTTCGTAGTCATCGGTAACGCCACAGATATCAGACAACAAATAAGCTTTCATAGATTCATCTATGACTAATGATACACCTCCTCCACGTTTGGATGACCGGTTCAAGAAAAACGTGTTTTTGTTTGGTAATTTGAATATCTCAGAGTTTTCATTGTACCATGTCTCACTGAACACAACGTCACAGTACCTCTGTACGCCTGCAAAATAGGCCTCTAGATTCAGAAATTTCGTATATAGTGACTGCATATTAATATGGACACAGATTACTCGTTTTTGATCAAAACCAGAAGTAAACCATTGTTCTTATGTTATACTCATCAAACTGTTCGTAAAGAAAAATAGAGTTCAATGATGCCCTCAAAGACAAAGCACGTTTACAAAAGCAGAGCATCGAAATCGCTTTCACACTTAATGACTGTTGCAGTTGCACCTGGAGCTTTACGCACAAGATCCTTGCCGCCTGAACGCCAGAAAAACAGATAGCCAAATTTCTTGGCCCTATCTTTAGCGAAAGTGAGCAGATTCTTAGACCGAGAGGTCATATTTTCATAGATGTAACACTTCCCATCGGAATCGTTTAGTGACATGAAAGCACGCATGATTACCGGTTGGAATCGTTCCGGGCTTGGATGACAATCTTTGAAGTGCCAGCCCGTCCTCTCTGGTTACTACTCTCAATTTAAGTTCTTTCGCTAGGTCATTCACCTTTTCTGAAAGATCTTCCCGGTTGGTCTCGTGGACACCATGGATCTCGATATTGGATCTATGGATCTCGATCTCCTTGGTAACGCCATATTTCTCAATGTAATCGACTTTACGGCTGGTATCTTTATGTTCTCTCTCTTGGGTATCTTGACGCTGCTGTATGGCATCAAAGCGGACCGCGAGTAGCTCTATAGAATCTTCTATGCCGTTAATCATGGTTGGCAGGTCGAACAGCATGTTTAGCTTTCGGTCCATATCTGCTAGTTTAGTGATTACTTCACTATCAAATTTCTTTGAATGTGTGCTATTACTGTTTCCTGGTCGACATACTTCACATTTTCCACTTTTATTTGGAATTTTTTTAGGCTTAACCTGCTGATCGGTGATGCTGGAGCAAAGTTGAAAGTTGAAGTTGAAAGTTGAAAGTTTATTGAGTAATACAATAAATGTTACAATTGTATACAGCGAGAGGTCCCATGGTACAAGACCGCGGGCGGGACCTCCCATGAAAATAAATTTCAATATGCAACATAATATAAAATACACAACACATTAATTAGCGACGAAACAGAATAAATATGCGCACATAATGTAATATTAGTTACTGAAATATTTAAATACAAACAATGTAATGCACGATAATGTAAAATAAAACACAGATGCCGCGATACATAGAATCAATAACATAACAAAAAAATCACAAATTAAGAAGGAAAAGCTTTAGTTTGACCTTGAATAAAGAAAGCGTATTAGTTTGTTTGACGTCTATGTTCAAAGAATTCCAAAATGATACGGATGAAAAATGAAGGCATTGTTTGCCGTAGTTAGTTCTGACCTTAGTTAAAGTTATTACGCATCGCAAAACGTGTGACGATGTTGCTCATGATCGTGCCGAGAGAAAATATGCTTAGCGGGAGATAATGATGAAGAATCTTAAAGAATAGGATACCAAGGTTGTAAAAATAAAGGGCCGAGATAGGTAGAACGTTTAAATCTATGAACAAAATGCGGGAGGGTGACATTCGAGGGGTATTGGTTATGATGCGCATGGCTTGCTTTTGCAGTTTTATTAAAGGCCAGAGATGAATATGATAGGCGTTACCCCAAGATGAGATACCGTAGTTTAAGTGGCTGTGGATGAATGCGTAGTAAAGCGATAATAAAGTTTGGACTGGAAAATAGCTTCGTGCTTTAATTAGTGCGCGTAACCCATAAGAAATTTTCTTGCACGTTTCAGCTACATGATGATGGAATTTTAAGTGACGGTCAATGATAACACCAAGAAAAGAAACGCGATCTTGCGGTGAAATAGCAGTAGAATTGAGGTATAGAAGTGGTGTGATGGGCAATGACTTCTGAGGGGGATGGAAAATCTGAAAACAAGTTTTAGTGACGTTCACGGACAGGCGGTTAATGTGGCACCAACGCTCAAGAGAATTAAGATCATTCTGTAGGTTAAGAATCAGCTGATTAATGTCCTGGTGCGATGATAGCATGGTAGAGTCATCTGCGTATAGTATACTATTGCAATTCTTTAAACAGGATGGTAAATCATTAATGTAGAGTAAGAACAATACAGGGCCAAGAATTGAGCCCTGTGGAACACCCTTGTTAATTAAAGCTATGTTAGATGTATGGTCATTAATAGAGACTATGTGCTCTCGGTCACAGAGAAAGCTCTTCAAGAGCATTAGGGGAGGTCCAGTGATACCATAAGATTCCAATTTGTGAAACAAGATGGAGTGATCAATGGAATCAAATGCTTTGCTAAAATCTATGTAAACTGCTCCTGAGAACATTCCTTTATCAATTGTTAGTCTAACGTAATCTATGAGAGACGCTATTGCAGTATCTGTAGATAGTCCGCGCCGAAAGCCGTGTTGACTATCGGTCAATATGTTAAATTTTTCAATATAACTAGACAACCTTACTTCAATTAGTTTTTCTAAAATTTTGTCAAAAAAAGGAAGAATTGCAATCGGACGATAATTATTTGGCAAAGCTGGATCGCCTTTTTTGAAGACCGGTATTATTTTAGCTATCTTCAGCTGCTTGGGATAACTGCCAGATTTAAAAACGAGATTGCAGATGTGGCTGAGGACAGGTGCAAGCAATGACCGGATACTTTTCACATGCTTTCCATGGATATTGTCTACGCCGGGGCCGGTCGTCTTTAAATTAGCAATTACAGATAGAACTTCGTCTGGACACGTGGGGGTAAGAAAAAAGGAGTGAGGGCAGCGCTCAAGAGAAGGTGTGCATAACGAAGAGAAAGGATAATTAGGTGAATTGAAAAAATAATTGCTAAATGTATTCGCCATTTCCTCGGGATCAGATAAAGTAACACCACCGTAGAAAATAGATTTAACAACACTAGGTGACTTACGAATATTCAGAAATTCGTCAAGCAGCTGCCATTTTCGTTTAGAATTGTTAGTATGTGTGGATAACTGGTTTTGATAATAACATCGTTTAGCTTTCTTTAGAAGCGACGTTAGTACACTGGAATACCTTTTATATCTCAATTTAAGACGCAGATTGAACGGCTGGTGTTTAGTTTTCTTATACATGTTTTCTTTTTTCTTCAGAGAGTTTAACAGAGCAGTAGTTATCCATGGGGAAATGGGGGTAACATATTTTCTCGTGGATGATTGGAGCGATGTGCATTTATTGATTGCTGATGAAATTATTTTCGACACCTCAAGTACAGCCACTTCTGGGTTCGAGAGACCCAAAATGTATGAAAGATCAGTATTAGATAGGGCTTCAAAATATTTTCCGCTATCAAAAACTGACTTCCTCGTGGACATGTTGTTACTACAGCGAGATGATAGTGCGCAAAGAAATACAGGAAAATGATCAGTGACATCACATTCTATCACGCCAACCGGAGGAGCAGTGGGAAAATTCGAAAGAATATGATCAAGTAATGAATGCGAGCCATGGTCAGTACAACGCGTAGGCGTGTTAATTAAATTTGCATAACCATAGCTGTAGAAACAGGTCGTGTAGTCGACACAGATGGGATTAGTCATGTCTAGCAGATTGATATTAAAATCTCCATAATGAAGACGTTTTTATTTTCGAGTGGTAGTTTATGGAGTGCTAGTTCAAAAGCCCGGCAAAATTCAGACGCATCATTTGAAGGAGACCTATAAATAGCGCCGCATATAACCTTCTCTGTGCCACCAGTAGATCGGCAATCAATTTCTATCCAAACCGATTCACATTTACTCACATTCAAACACAAATCAAGACGTCTTTTGTAAGCAATGTGCTTTGAAATGTAGATAGCCGAACCACCATAGGGGTTATCAACACGGTGTGCGTATTCGCATGAATAGCCAGGAAAAGCATACAAATCTTTATCAAGGGATGAGAGCCAAGTTTCAGAAAATGCGATGATGGAAAATTGATGCTGAAGGGAAGTAAGCAAAGCGGTTATGTTATCGTAATTCTTCCGTAGGCTACGAGCATTGAAGTGGATGGCAGACAGACCTTTAGCTTCGGATAAGATCGAACGAGCATATTCCGGGGAATATGATGCCATGATGGCGGTTAGAAAGATGTAGAACGTCAGCACCCGTATGTCTATTCACGGAAAATTTCAAGGTCGTCTACATTATTTATCCGAAAGACTGTGCTGTTCTGCTCCTTCCTAGCTAGAATAACACAGTTCGATGTCCACAAGAAGGCCCATTTGTTATCTTTCTTAAGCTTGTGAGCCTTCGAAAAGAGGTCCTTGTTGTCAGGTGAAAGATGCTCATTGACATAAACAGGAGCCTCCTGCGTTTGAGGGAAACCCAGGCATGTCGTTGTAGGATGTGTTTTCCTAGCTTTTGCCAGGAATTCCGCCTTCTTGTTTCGCGAGAGGAAACGAACAATTATGTTTTTTTCATTCTTGTTTCGTGTTGGAACCCTGTGCACGGTATCCAGATCT
Source organism: Amblyomma mixtum (assembly GCF_055824585.1). Taxonomy (NCBI): domain Eukaryota; kingdom Metazoa; phylum Arthropoda; class Arachnida; order Ixodida; family Ixodidae; genus Amblyomma; species Amblyomma mixtum. The sequence goes on from NC_143012.1 coordinate 134,655,385, forward strand.
TCTGAATTTACGGGGCAGTCAATCTCGCTGCCGAGAACCTCAACGATCTTGTTGCAATCTTCGCTCTGAGTCACAGGGACACCTCTAATTTCTAAATTGTTCAGACGCGAATATTGTTCCAGGTGGGCAACCCTGCGCACTAGGGCCTCATTGCTCTCGTGTAGTTTCTTATTCTCTGCAGTAAGACTGGCGTTCCGATTCTTTATGGTTTCAAACTCGTTGCTCATGAACTGAAGAGATTTTTTCAGCTCTTCAACCTCATTTTGAAGCTCCTTTACAGTATCATCACTGCGCAAAGCGACGGAACTTTTCACAGTGTCAAGTACATCAGTGATATTTCGCAGTTTTGCTTCGAAGGACAATTTAAATTCCTCGAGTTCCTTAGCGACAACAGCAACAGTGGGAGCCATAACCCAAGGAGCGATTGAGACTAGCGGCCCAAAATCCGTATATGCTGAAAAATAGGAACAAAGATGTGCCTTTTACCTGGGCAAAAGATGGGTTGCTGGTTAGCTCGGGAAGGTAGCCGGACCGTAGTCACAGATCGCTCCCCAGCAAATGACCCGCGGCGTCGATGGTAGCCAGGTTATATAGCAGGCAGACAGGGCTTGCGGTGGCGCTCCGTGGCAGCGGTGGACTTGCGTGTGCTGACGCCAGCAGTCCGAATGCACGTGCCTTCGTTGCGCGCGTGTCAGCAGTCACGAACTGAGTTGACGATGCACAAGATGCGTAGCGTACAGCAGGGCAATCTGGGCAAAAGATGGGTTGCTGGTTAGCTCGGGAAGGTAGCCGGACCGTAGTCACAGATCGCTCCCCAGCAAATGACATGTCCTAGCATGAAATTTCACACGCTGAAAAGGTCAATACAAGACTGTCATCGCTCACCCCACATCGACAAAAGTTACACCGATCCACAATGGAACAAAAGCCTATGTAGACAAACTTATCGGTTCAGTTTCAGCATGGAACTCTTTGAAACAAGCGTGTTGCTTCTTGCATAGTCAACAGCCAAATCACACTGGCAGAAAACGGCAGAGCGCGTGCAAAAGAACGAGAACGCCACTAAATAGCAGGTTACTAAATAGCAGAACGCCACTAAATAGCAAGTGTCGGGAACCGCTCCAGCCGTGGTGCAGCTCGGATGCGATAACAGCAGCGCTTGCGCAGAATGGTAGGTAGTGACGTGGATGTCACCGATGGGGCTAGCGGCGATACGGCACGAATTCCGAAAGTCCAGTCCGCAAGGCCGGTGAAGCTGGTGTGGCGCAGAAGTTTTGCAGCACCCTCGAAGTCTTTTTGTTCCCAGCTTGCAGCTCCGAGACAGCGATATACCCTCTGTGAGTGGAAGAGCAAAGATTCAGCACGTTGAGTGCGATGCGCTCCACCGCTACTGCCCTGATCAGACCTCACTAATGAGATTTGAAGAGTTTTCCTTTTATACTCTAAACAACTACAATGCAGTACAAAACGCACGTGCAAGCGTAGATGGCAAGGTACCTTGAGAGCGGGAAAATCTCGTTTTGCGGTGATCTCGCATATTAGAAAAAGTATGCAGAAAAGAATTATCTTTCACCCTGAGCTTGGCGCATGATAGCCTTAGTCGCTTATTCGCCATCAAACCCAACACAACAAAAAACAAACAAGTAGCGACCTAGCGACCCTGGAAGAAATCGCCCGCGAAGAAGTACAGCATGCGCTTGGCTGTCCGTCATCGAAGCCTCCAGCTGAAGCTTCAACCTTGGCCTACGCCACTGAAGTAGGCAGTCCTCAGCCCCCACGACACACTCAAAGTCCGCCTTTTCGAAGTGAACCAGCTGTTCCAAAGCGCCGCCCTCCTGCCCCGCCAGCCCAACCTACGAACAGTGTTCTAGACCCAGGAAGTGCGGCGCCTGGAGGACTTTGGACAACCGCCCGCTGTGCTTCCATTGCCGTGAAGCCGGCCATATTTTTCGTCCCTGCCCGTGCCGCCGTATCGGTCTTCGTGTATTTGCCGTTGACGCACCACGACCACGCTTCGGCCAACGTCCGCAAAAAATCGACGAGTACCTGCGTCGATAGGAGTATGCGCCGAACCGCCTTTCGTGCTCACCACAGCCGTCGGACTCGCGTTTCGCGTCGCCACGCCGCAGCCACGCAGTCGCAATAAGAGGAAGGTCCCCAGCCCCCGAAGGGGAAACTAAAGACAGCAACCTCGGGGGTGAGGTTGCTCACGAGCGAAACGCCGAAGAACCTCCGACGACCATACCGCATAAGATTCCACACCCGACACGCCGACGCCGCATACAATGACAACCTCGACCACGACGCGAACCGCCTTAGCGTAGTGGTGACTACAGTCCGGAGAGTAAGAAGCCAGCGAAAATGGCTTCGAAGCAAACCTTTTTATTCGGGCTGACTTGCACCCTTAAAGAACTGAATGACTCGGCAGTTGCGCAGCAACAATCGTGCTCGGCGGTCGTTGAACAGAATGACAGCCGCTCTCGGTGGGCCATGCTGAGTTTAAAACTGGTAGAGAACTTTAATGATCCGACATTGAGAGTTACAGCATTCTGGAAGAATGTAAAATTCGTTCTACCTGGATGCGATCGACTGAGATAAATCTAGTCGCGTCTTGCATCACAAACAAAGCAATAATGCGGCGTGCCGGAAGCTTTGAATAATGAACAAACAACCACTGCAAATTTTCGCGGCAGTATTAGGGCGGGAACTTGAGCTAGTTTTTAATTCAAACGGCAGACAAGTACGCCTGCAAACAGTCTGCTTCTCTCCACTCTTTCTGAACGATGCGAAATGAGCGGCGAAAAATGTTTTAACATCCCCGACAGTGTACCTGGAGCAATTGAAAGACAGGAGGAACAAAGAATTTTGGCTGTGGGCACATTCGGCCTTAAAAAAAATAATAATTGCGTTGATAGCGTTGTTGCATAGCCACTGATTATCTTTTACAGGGAAAATGCAGCGCTTGTTAGGCGTGCAAATATTTTAGCAAGGGGGGCCAATTTGTGCCTGCAGGCAAAAGCGCAGCCCACTCGCGACGCCAACGATGCTGGCGCCCTCCGTCAAACAGGGGCGTTTGCCAAGAGCCACATGCGGGCTACCACGTGGGCCTTTAAGAGGGCGGTGCCACCTTTCTTATGTCCTTGGGCCAATCCTACCGAAATAACGTGCTAAGCGTAACTTTGTGTTCAGGAAAGAAAAAAACAGCGCTAAATTGTACACAAACCACACAGAAAGACGGACAGGACGGGCGCTGACTCCAACTAAGTTTATTGAAAGCCACATGTAGCATATATATAGCCCGAAGAAGGTGAACGCATGCGCATTTCCCACATGGCAACAACACCCACACACACACGGACGATAACTTCTCATAATCGCGTATTTTTTAACAATCTGTGCTCACTTCCTCGTAGGGAGATAGAAGTGGTGCTGACGCACATGCCACCCCTCTCTTTGATAAAAAAGGCTTCTGCCAGTTCGCGAGCTAATCTATCTTTACTTCTGGTTAGAATTTTAATCTCTTCAAGTCGTGGTGCACAGTGCTTTTTATTTTCATCAATGCAAGAGCGGCAATGGGCGGGAAGGTTTTCGAACGAAACCGATGCGTTCGCTAAGGACCTTCTGTGTTCCCCGGCACGTTCGTTGACGCAGCGTCCGGTCTGACCGACGTACACTTTGCCACATGTAAGGGGGATCTCGTAGACCACTCCCGTGGCACACCTTACGTAGGGCTTTGAGTGCTTCTTCCCACACCCAAATGTGGCTTTCGCACCGCTGCTAATCTTGGGGCACATCTTTGCCAATTTGGTGTGCCACGGGTGGTGTGCCACGGGAGTGGTCTACGAGATCCCCCTTACATGTGGCAAAGTGTACGTCGGTCAGACCGGACGCTGCGTCAACGAGCGTGCCGGGGAACACAGAAGGTCCTTAGCGAACGCATGGGTTTCGTTCGAAAACCTTCCCGCCCATTGCCGCTCTTGCATTGATGAAAATAAAAAGCACTGTGCACCACGACTTGAAGAGATTAAAATTCTAACCAGAAGTAAAGATAGATTAGCTCGCGAACTGGCAGAAGCCTTTTTTATCAAAGAGAGGGGTGGCATGTGCGTCAGCACCACTTCTATCTCCCTACGAGGAAGTGAGCACAGATTGTTAAAAAATACGCGATTATGAGAAGTTATCGTCCGTGTGTGTGTGGGTGTTGTTGCCATGTGGGAAATGCGCATGCGTTCACCTTCTTCGGGCTATATATATGCTACATGTGGCTTTCAATAAACTTAGTTGGAGTCAGCGCCCGTCCTGTCCGTCTTTCTGTGTGGTTTGTGTACAATTTAGCGCTGTTTTTTCTTTCCTGAACACAATGTCACACCAACTAGCCCAGCAAAACGTACTGTTAAGCGTAACTTCTAACAAGTTTTCAAAAGCGGAAGCCGGTGCGGTGGAACGCAATTATCTCCTTGCTTCCCTTTGCGACTCGGCCCATCGTGTTGGTAAGCGCAAAATATGCTGAGGCCTTAATACGGGCGAGCACTTTGCAAAATATCATCATCATCGTCAGCAGATCCCTTTCCCATATTTATCCAATGAACCGTGTCCTGTGCTAGCTGCGGCTATCTTATCCCCGGGAACTTCATAATCTTATTTAACCTTCTGACTACCGTTTCCCCCCACGCTTGCTTTCTCTGGAATCTCATCATGCTCTATTATGTGCCAGGAGCTACCTAGTCTTCGCAGTTCGTACCCTGCTTATGACCACCTCAACTATGATTTCATTAAGTCCCGTTAATTCCTTGACTTCGTCTGCTTTCTTCCTTTCTCTGAGGTTACAACTATGATTTTGAAATTCATAGATCTCTGTGCTACCCTCAGCATAATTTAAAGCATTTTCTGCACCGACGCGGTGGCTCAGTGGTTACGGCGCTCGGCTGCTGACCCGAAAGACACGGGTTCGATCCCGGCCGCGGCGGCCGAATTTCGATGAAGACGAAATTCTAGAGGCCCGTGTGCTGTGCGATGTCAGTGCATGTTAAAGAACCCCAGGAGGTCGAAATTTCCGTAGCCCTTCACTACGGCGTCCCTCCTAGCCTTAGTTACTTCGGGACGTTAAGCCCCAATAGACCAATAAACCAATAAAGCCTCTTCTTCAGCGTGGAACTTCCTGCCCCATTGGTGGGCACTGAAAAAATACAATGATTGCAGAGCTGCTTTTCAGAACTTGACAGTACCTGCGAAATGCACTGCACCCCATTTTTAACTCCTACTTCCTGGTTGCTTGCGTTCTGTTATTATTATACCCATGGTTATTTGTTTTTTTTTATGTGTAAGCTTTTTTGTCAAACTATGCAGCGTTACATAAACTAAACACCTATACTATGTTAATGCCTTTGCAGTGTACGCTTATAATATTTACTGTTTACTTATTGTCTGCGTATTATAACAACTAGCAATGTTTCAACATTTTGTTATTCTTTGTATCATACTACCGACATTAGCCTTATTTTATGTGTTATTTGATTGTTTCCGTCACAGCTCGGTTGTATTTTCGTTTTACCGTTTGTTGTTTTTCTTAACGTGCTGACCAGTTGAATGTTCTGATTATGCTTGACCGCGTTCTGTTAACCTTACTAAGCCCTCCTGCCACAATCCCAATTGGGATTAGCAGTATTTGTAAATAAATAAATAAATAAATAGTGTTTCCACTGTCGTGGTGCAGGTTAGTGGTCAGTTGATGTATACGCCAACAATTCCTAGAGCTTCGCTGCTTGTCGTAAACTATTGTGCCTTTCAAAGGTTATTAGACATACTTTAGACGCTTTAAAGTAGTCGCTCCGCTTTGGCTGTCTAGACACTCGGTTTTGCTTCAAATTTATTCCACAGAGTTCTTAGCATGGCAGTGTCAACAACAAATCCGTTAAGGTAGCATTATCCCCAGATCATCCCAAAATACGTCAACTAATTGCTCCTGAAAATGCGGGGTGAACAGTTCTGGAGAGATCGTGCCTCCCTTCCTGACTCGCTCACTGTTTAGAATTTTTTTCGCTTTCTTTATGGAGGATATGGTGGCTATGCAGCCGCTGTAGATATTTCCCAGTGTCTTTATAGTTGGCCCATCTACAACCTAGTTACGCGATTACTGCACAACTGCTAAGGTTTCGACTGAGTCAAGAGGTTGAGGTTGTTGCAGCCACTGGTGGGGTTAGCCTTGAAGATTATGCCGTCAATTTCTCCACCGTAGTGACACTTAAATGCTGATTACGGTCCACAAATCAGGCACACACTTGACACCTGAATGATCTACATGGCTTTAAACACAATCACCTTTAGAAGACAACGGTCAACTCGTGCTGTCACCATCTGGATACTAAATCTGAGTCGTGGAGGACCTTTAAAAGAAGTCGTGAAGCCTACTTTCTACACGAATGTTTCCGCTCGAGTAGACAATGTATGCGAGGGGAACTATGAGGGGCTGCTGTATTCTCGAGGGAAGCGAACAACACACACCTTTATATGTTGTACACTGGACAGCATACAGGTTAACGTTCTCTATCACCGCACGCACCACATGTCGAACACAGTGGAGACGATGCCAGATCCGTCTTATGCACCCACGCAGGGGCACCAGCAGAGTCCGAGCGAATGCGATGTAGCAGTGTGGCCTCGGATATTTTTATTTCCTGGTGACACATGGCTTGTTGGGTGAACTTCACAGGATTCTGTAATGGACGAGCGCCATTTCCCTGAAGAGCCTCTTGGCATCTTGAGGCACCTCTCTTGTATAACAGAACTGTATGGACGAGACTGTCCGTCACCTCATTGCATATGACACCTGTACGTGAGGGCGCCCCTTGGAATCGTATAGAGAAGCCTCAGCTGTGAGAAGGCATCAGTAGGAAACCCTTGCTCTAACCTTTGAACTGCCGATGACTCGCCATATTCTCGACATCGGTGCGAATGCACTCATGCTAGCACAGGAGGAGGCCCATTGCGACCTGCAGAGCTTGTTCGTGTGTCGTCGAATGGCAGAATGTAGCCCTTTGAAAGAGGAAGTCAAGCTACCTGACCATTATCTTGCCCTAGATAAAACTTAAGGACCTTTGCGCAGCGCTCAGAAGAACGGAGTGACAACTCATGCGGAAAATAGACGACAGAGCCTTGAAGACTGCTTTCTCTTAATCCGTTGATTGTATGTATCTCTCATGTGATTGTGTGAATATCCTCAACTGACGAGAAACATTGGAGATAACTATCCTGGTCCTCTAGGAGGCTGAATTTTAGAGGTTCTGTTATCTTATTAGCGATTACCCTAGCAAAAATCTTGTAAGTAACTGAGCTTAAGAGGATCGGTCTGTAATCTTTCTTGTTCTTACCACCCTTTTTCATGCGGACTAAGACAATGTTAGCTTTCTTCCAAGATTGCGTATGCTTCCAAGATTACGTATGGTATACCTGAGGCCATGAGGCATTGCGTATACTGAATAGCAAGTTTTTCCGGCACTATCTGTCTACTGTAATCTCAACAGATCTTCAGTCGCCTGATCAACACCAGTGCTTTCCCTCAAGGCGTTACTTGTTAGACTTTCTGTTAGTTAATTTACCACGGGAGGTGCTACCCCTGTCCCCGCCATTTGCGTTCTCATTATTTCGGCGACCATAAAGATCTGCGGAAAATTCTGTGGTGACCCTATCTTATCCATACTGACAATAACATTGCGTTTCTTTCCTCTTACTGCGTACGTTTCATTTCTTGCCCACACCCAGTTCTCGATTCAGTGCTTTTAGGCTACTTCTATTTTTAATGCGCTCCCATTACTGGCCGCGTTGAGTGATTTCATCAATCTGCGCCTGGTCCTTCTGCGCCCCACAACGAGAACAAATGTTCTGCATCCACAGAGAGACTGATGGCACCAGGGGTACACAACACAGTCAAGGCTTCGACAGAATGCTGTCTGGCGAGGGGGAAGCATAGTGGTAAAATAGAACATACACTCGCCAAAGATGGTTTTTAAAACATGACGTTTCGGGACCCCTACACACAACACATGGTACACAACACATGGCCAGAGTTGACGGAGCCTGTACGAACCTCTCAAATTGAGAGACTTAGCACCATGTGGGCCGGATGAGCCATTCCTGACTAAAGTTTGAATACAACCGGATAGGGGTCCCACGCAAAAGGCGGCGGTAGACAGGGAAGTCAGACAAAATCTAATGACTCCCCCCCCCCCCCCCCCCCACTCTGCCAAAAAACTTGCGCGTGGAATATAACAAACACAAGGGGCAAAAACGAGCCAGGCATTAGAAATTAGATTCGGCAAAGTTTCGGAACATGAGGTGGCCTGTGTAGACGCGGCGGGAGGTGGTGGCGATTTTACAGTGGCAACGGTCGCCAGCGGCCGGGTCAATCCCGGGGCAATGCCACTTTGCGCGGGCGGAGCATAGAAATTGCCGAGGAAAGTGCGATCGCGTGAGCTTGCGTTGGAACAGAAGCGAAGTTTTTCATCAGTGACAGCAAAAGGGCCATACAGAATTTTAGTAAGGGAGGGATCTCGCTCTTTGCGGGCAGAATCCTAAGCCAGAGAAAGTTGGATAGGAAAATTCAAAGAAATCGGACTCCGGCGCACGAAGCCATCCCCGGCAACGAGGTGGCCCACGAGCTGGCCAGAAATCTCTGCCGCCGAGTCGCTACAGGGCCATGCTAACATATGGAGAGATCACGCAGCATTATAGATTGGAGCCGAGACAGGTACCCACACCAGACCTGAAATTAGACGATAGACAAGCAGTCGCATGGAGGCGACTGCTTTGGGCTAAGTTCAGTAAACACTGCACACACGTCCAGGTTCGGTGGACCTAGTCATCCCTATTACTCCTACTCACGCTCGGCGGACTTCGAATTGAACTACGGTCCGGATTATGAACATCGTTCAAGACCGCCTGCACCCTCCTTCCGGCGCCCAGCCAGAAGGCCCGAAGACGCGCGTGGGTATTCAGAGCTTCCCGCCTCGTCAGAGCCTTCTAGAGAACAAGCTCTGTGTCGCACCGCTCCCGTGTGCCGCCGCTGCGGCATCGAGGGGCACATTGCTCGCTATTGCCGCCGCCGTCCACCACCTCGATACGAGCGGCCCGTCCATCCTCCTCCGCCGGTCAACAATTCGTACGACTCTCCTTGGCAACGGCCCTTGCCCTCGAGCGACTATCCTCTGCCCGACGGACAACGCAGCCACTCTCCCGTTTCCGACCGAAGTTTCTCACCACCTTCTTCCTCTTCTGCGCGCCGTTCTTCGCCACCCCGGCGCCGTTCCCCATCGCCTTCGCCGGGAAACTAGTCAGCGCGGCCGCGGGAGGTGAGGCCGCTGGAGACTGTGCGCTGCGTTTAGAAATTCCTCCCTCAATTGTTACGCTGAAAAACACAGTTCATGTGCTTGTGGATGGTGTGCCCACAATGGCGTTAGTGAATACGGGTGCAACTATCTCAATTATGAGTTTGTCATTCAAGAACCAGCTAGGCCGCAAAGTTATGTTTCTTTGGGACCGCAGTGTTAACTTTCATGGCGCGGGCGGTGAATTGTTGTGCCCCTTGGGGATATGCAGTGCTGTGGTGTACCTCGGCGGAGCCGTTTTTACAGCGGAGTTTTCAGTGCTTCCAAGATGTACGCATGACGTTATCCTAGGTTTGTGACGGAACAGCGCAAAACACGGGGACAAGAGACAAGCGCTGACTTACAATTTTTACAAGCGCTGAACGATATGGTTATAAGAAGAAGGTATAAGAAGAAGAAAGTATAAGAAGCAGTGTTTCTTCGAAATAAAAATCAGTTGTAAGTCAGCGCTTGTCTCTTGTCCCGGTGTTTTGCGCTGTTCCGCCACAAATGAATAACCAACATGCCCAAGCTAGTGTCCTGGCGTTATCTTAGGTATTGACTTTTTACGAATGTGTAGCGCAACTGTCGGCTGTCGCTCTGAGGAACTCTGCGTTGATCCATCTGGACTCTTCGAGGAGATGCCGGCTCGACAAGATGTGTTTTGCGTATCCGAGGATACCAGTGTGCCCCCGCTTTCTTTCAAGTGCGTCCCAGTTCCATGCCCCAGCCGTGCTTACCTTCGATGACACAGTGGCGCCTCTCTATTCTAACTGCGTCAAGAAACTCATTCTGGTTCCGCATTGCTTGGTGTCGGTGTTCGAGGGCAGGGCACAATTGTGTGCCATCAACTGTTCTTCGCAGCCGGTGGTTTTACCAGTTCACATGAAGATCGCCACGTGTAATCAAGATGGCCCAGCCTCGGTGGCTTTATTTGCTGACGCACCAGATGTAGTTGCTGCTACTCCAGCCACTGACTCAAAACTGCGTTGGATGATCAGCAAGTCTCTGAACAGTGTCGAGCGTGATGCGTTAGAAGCCTTGCTGGTCAAATACACGTCCATCGTTGACTTTTCAGAGCCCAGTGGTTCCTGTAGCATTCCCGTGTCACGTACACGGCATAGGATTGACACCGGTTACTCACACCCCATTCGACAGAAGCCGTACAGAGTGTCCCCAACAGAACGCCAGGCCATCAATCAACAAGTTCGGGATATGTTGCAAAAGGGTGCTATACAAGAGTCCTGCAGTCCTTGGGCCGCTCCTGTCATTCTGGTCAAAAAGAAACATGGCACACGGCGCTTTTGTCTGGACTATCGCCGCCTGAATGCTGTAACAAAGAAAGACGTGTACCCACTTCCTCGGATTGATGATGCCATTGACTGCCTGTTCTCTGCATCGTGTTCTCTGCATCCGTTGACCTACGGTCGGGCTACTGGCAGATCCCTATGCATCCCGAGGACAAAGAGAAAACTGCTTTTATCACACCGGACAGCCTTTTTGAATTTAACGTAATGCCTTTCGGGCTCTGTAATGGTCCTGCAACTTTTGAGCGATTTATGGACGCGATCTTACGGGGCTTGAAATGGCATATTTGTATGTGCTACCTCGATGATGTCGTCATTTTTGGACGGACATTCAATGATCACAAAGAACGCCTCACCCTTGTGCTGGATTGCCTGAAACGCGCTGGTCTGGTGCTTAATTCGAAGAAATGTCGTTTCGGTGAACGTCAGACGTTGGTGCTCGGACACCTCGTCGACCGTGAAGGTGTCCGCCCTGACCCACAGAAGACCGCGGCTGTAGCATCCTTTCCAACACCTCAGACTGCAAAGGAACTTCGCAGCTTCCTCGGACTTTGTTCGTATTTTCGCCGCTTTATTCCCCGTTTCGCTGACATCGCTCACCCGCTCACGAGCCTGCTCCACAAAGACGCTCCCTATGATTGGATATCTAAGTGCGATTCTTCTATTCGCCAGCTTAAGTTTCTTCTCTCATCGCATCCAATTCTCCTCCATTTCAATCCTTCTGCCCCAACAGAAGTGCATACTGATGCCAGTGGTGTTGGCATTGGTGCCGTGCTAATTCAGCGTCATGGCGCCAAGGAACACGTCATTGCTTACACCAACCGCTGCCTGAGCAAATCTGAGCGTAACTATACTGTCACGTTGTAGTGACGGCAGTCCAGTGGTTAGTAGGACACCAACAAGACTTGGAAACGAAGCTCTTTATTTGGGCTGACTTGCGCCCGCAAAAGAACTGAATCACTCGGTGGCGGCGTAAGCAACAAACGTACTCGTCAGTCGTCGAACCACGAATGCCCCCCGCTCGCGGCATCGCTCAATTTAAAGGGCAGCAAGGAAACTTCAGCGGGATGCGTTGTTGGGCAAGTTGGTTCATACTGCTTTAGAAAGATGGGATGCGCACAAGAGACAAACAAAAAAAAGAAGACGGGACGGGCGCCCGTCCCGTCTTCTTTCTTGCGTTTGTCTCTTGTGCGCATCCCATCTTTCTAAAGGAAACTTCGAGATAATCGGTCTAGATCATCTACAGTAATCTAGAAATATGTAGATGCAGCTCTTCATGGCTGTGATCAATCGAGATCAGTCCGGTCGCTTCTCGCGTCACAAACAAAATTGTTAACACCCCTTTCCTGCGGCCTTTGCGTCGTTGCTGTGATGCTGTCGTGCCGTCGGGGATGACTTCATAGTCTAGGTCACCAATGCGGCGGAGAACCCTATACGGGCCAACGTAGCGTCGCACCAACTTTTCGCTCAATCCACGGCGGCGAATTGGTGTCCATATCCAAATACGATCACCTGGCTTGTAATGCGTGTCCCGTCGGCGCAGATTGTAGCTTCGGGCGTCCGTGTGCTGCTGGTCTTTAATGCGAAAAGTTTTCGGGCTTCCTCGGCCGGATGAAGGTAGGCGGTGTTGGGTCTTTGGCATCCCGCCGCTGCTACCACTGTTGGGACTTGGGCATCCCACCGCTGCCACCACTGTTGGGACTGGGAGTCCGAGCCAGGAAACGGTCGAGGCGACGGTGAGTCAAATGACTTTTATGCACAGTATGTACAAGGGCTTTTACATGATACAAGGGCCAAGAGCACCACGGGCTAGCACAAAGAAGAAGGGCGGCCCCGGCGGCGAGCGTAGCTCCGGCGTGATGGCTCTTCTGCTGCCCGTCTGCTGCCCGTTTGCTGCGCGGGTTCAGCGCGGCTCCGTTTTTATAGCCGCCCGTGTCCGTTGCGGCAGCCAGCAGTTCAAATCCTCCAATCAGGTCACGGCACCGGCTACCGTTCAAATTAGACGAATGCTCGAGAGGCGGCCGGCCGTTGAACGCTGGCCGGCGAAGCGCCGCAGGTGTTCGAGCCGACGGAGAGGAGGGAGAGGAGGAAGGGTCAGCGCCGGGCCGGGCGCCGACGAGGCGGGATGATTCACGCTGCAGGCCGCGACATGTCCGAGAGAGTCTGGGCCCGCTTTGCGCGACGGCGGACGCGCAGCGCTGGTTTAGAGAGGCCAGCCAGCGAAATGTAGGCGCCAGCACAACAGCACCACCACCGCCAGACAATGCGCCACGAAGACGAGCTACTTCCGCGTGGCTCGGATGCGGAGCGCGCTCGTACGCCAGGCTCCTCCAAGTTCTCGTCCGGTGTTCAGCCGCAGGTAGCTCCAGGCTCCTTTCCGTGAACAGGTCCCGCTCATCAGGACAGGATCACTGCTCCGCAGCTTTGTCGCCCAAGTGACTGGATCAGCTTCGCTCGGTCCTTCGGAAGAGCTTGCTCTCAGCATCGGTCGTTGATCGTTCTGCATGTTGCCAAGAACCGACCGACAACAGGCAACACCCAACACGAGCAAGTGCCCTCTGTCACCCGTCAAAACACCAGACTTAAAGTCACAAAACTCTGCTGGCTATATTTCGGTCCCCTTATTGTTCCCTCTTCTACAAGAGACACATGTGGGATACAAGAACTCTAAAGTAATTAACTCAAAGTGTCAAACACAGGAAACACTCGGAATGAAACGAATGCAAAATAAATTTGCTCTCTTGAGATCACTCGGCCAAGAAAACACTCAGCTGAGGCCACAAATGAGGATATCAATTTTTCCCCAATTTACGAGCGACCTTAATAGCTGTTCGCGAATTTACCAAATGTAAGTCACGAGGAGGCGAAGGCAGCCTTACTTAGAACACACGGCTTAGTGCGTCTACGTCAGCGTTTAACTCGGTTAAACGACACCCGCCACCGCGGAAGCTAATGACTCTGCCTCTTTCGCCGTAGCTGCGCTTTTCTCTCTCTCTATACCAGGGTGTCGAACCGGAATTTTTTCGGGTTCGGTTCAGGTTCGGGTTCACGCATTTCGGGTTCAGCTCCGGGTTCGGCTCCGGAGCGACATTCCGTTCCGGTTCGAACCGCTCCGGATAGCGTCGAACCGGTTCAAACGGGTTCAAACGGGTTCAGACAATAAAAAATTCTGAACGAGGTTTTTATTCAACCTTGTTTTGTTGTTTACTTTTCTTTATGATATCAGCATATAAAACAGCACTGCAAAATTTGCTCAATGCGAGATGTTTTACTGTCCGCGGCAAAAAGATTTAAATTTACGCAAGTGCCGCGAAATCAAAAGAACTCAGAATTAGTGTACACCGGCTATGTATACTAGACTCTCTGATGAGATACATGAAAAGAAAAGCTGATGGATTTTTCATCTACAAAACATTTCAGCTACAGCAGTTTCGGAGTCCCCGTCAGGCGAGTAATAGGTCAGTCTTGAAGGTAGTGTCAATCGGGAATTTCGCCGGCGCAAAATGCTTAAGCGGGCGCCGTTAGGACCGCTGCATGCGCCCACTATGAGCGGAAGTTGCCTTGTATTTGCAGGTATATTTATTATTTTATTTATTTATTTATTTGGTCATACTGTTAACCCTCAAATGAGGGTCGTTACAGGGAGGGAACAAAAACAAATACATAAATGATCAATCATGAGTCAGAGTTCAAAATTTGTACACCATTTCTCAAAAATGTATCAACACCTAGCTCAAATTGTTGCACGTTCATACTCTCCACAACATCACTTGGCAATTTGTTCCACATTTCAATTACGTCAGGGAAGAAAGAATACCGGTACACATCCGTACGTGTGTTAATAGGCTGTAGTACCCTGCTGTGGTTTTTCCGGGAACCACGTTTTAGAGGCGCTTTCACATACAGCCAAGACATCTTTCAGTCGCCCCAAAAGCGGCTTGCCAGTCACCCCCCCCCCCCCTCACACACACACACACACTCTGGCACACCTGCAGCATACATCTAGAGAGTTTACCAAAAATATTTTATTTTCATCCCCTGCTCTACATCGCCTTTGTAACTCGCGTTATATATCTCGACCACCTATAGCTTAGTTTCTTCAAAAACACAGCTAATCATGGCTTGTCGCTAGTACAGTGTAAAATTAAGATTTTGACCTATGCTGATGTCATCTCCGTCTTTTGCTCTGATGAAAACAATATGATAAAAAAAAAGCAGGCTTGCATTGGTTGGGGGCACTTCGTGTCTGTACGGACACAAACTTGTGACGTCTTCGATGAGACGTTGCGTTGTGAAAATGTTGCCATTGGTGGATTACAAGAGGAGGACCGTAAATTCGTTAAATAGAATTTTTGTTACTTTTCTGGGGCGCTTTAAAAGGGAGCCCATGCGTGGACAGAATTTTATGCTACCTTGATACAGTACGGTGAGTCTTTCGTGCAGTTTTTGTCCACTAACCTGTTTCATGATTTTTATTTTTCGAAACCGAAAACCACCGCTTCCTGGCAGCTGTGCTTATTAGGTGACTAAATGCTCATGTCTTTAATGTACATAGTCGTGGAGGAATTTTGTGCTGACACACTCGATTTCCTAAATTTTCGCTTCTCCTTAGAATACCTGTACGGCTTCTCCAGAAGGCAGCTGACAAAGGTTCTGATCAGTCATTACTTCCTCTACGTGCAGCCTTACCTAGCCTTTCTTGGCGGCCTTATATTAAGGCGAGTTCAGAGGATGTACATTCAATAGGCCCCAAAAACCTTTCTTAGACTTCAAACGTCGACCTTACGTGTTAGGACATGTCATCGAGCCAAGCGAATGTTTGTGCCATGATCAGTGAATTGCTACATCTGCAAGCAAGGAGGAACTATTGAACAACGAAATTATTTGTGACGCTATGTTCGATTGAGACATAGCTCACCTCATCAGTCTCTTAAAAAGGACATTGAGGTCATGCTTTAAACTATAAGATTTGTGCCAGTAATGAAGAACACCGGAATTCCGTGTGAACTTTTCCTGTTAAGACTGCTTAGCGTGTGATGAAGCCGCATGATTGATAGACACGCACAATCGCCACTTTCGGCGAGGACACTGTTCAGAGAACAGTTCATTTTAGCTGAGAACGTATATGCTGCGAAAGTTCAACCTCCTGACTGATCGCCCCTTTTTTGACGTGGGCGCCTTCAGGAATTTTTATGTGCGGGCAGAGCAAGGGAGTGATAGTGACATTAGGCCGTATGCCGAGGTCGCGGAAATCGATCCAGTCAAGTAAGGCAAGACGTGGTCAGGGAGGTTCCCGATATTCCATGCGGCAACAATAAAAAGAATCTTCGAAGATGGCCAAGTAGCCTAATAAGGCATCAGCCTAATAAGGCATGCATTAAATACATGGGCACAAGCAAATTTTTTGAAGATTAATCCTAAAAAGACTAAAATAGTGTTGTACTTGCCGAAAGGGAAGGTATTGTTTAGGCCACTCAATGTATGTTTAAACCATGATCCTGTGGAGATAGTGGATTCTGTCAAAATCCTTGGTGTCGTGTTTTCAAAACACTTGACTTGGAATGATCATGTGGATTATATCAGATCCAAAATATCTTCAACTGTCGGAGTTTTGTCGCGCCTGCGCACCATTCTTCCTGTCAAAATTAGGCTGTTGCTGTATAACTCCTTAATTCTATCTCTCTTACAATACTGCATTATCGTTTGGGGTACCACTGGTATCACGAACATGACCAAGTTACATCTTCTCCAAAAAAGAGCTGTGAGATGCATTGCTGGTGTTCCGTATTGTTTCCCTACAAGTGACCTCTTTTTAAAATATGAAATCCTGCCAGTCTTAGCTTTACATGAACACAGACTTTTAATGAGTTTCAAAAGTGCTTCGCGGAGCAATGAAAATTATGTTGGTAATTTGGCAGAACTTGCAAAAAACACCCATATTCCACAAACCAGAAATAAAGAAATGTGGCTAGTTCCTACACCTAGAGCATATTACTCACAACAATCTATCTCGTATACGCTGCCAGTGCTATTAAATAACTTAAACAAAGAAATGTTTGACCCTTTCCAGCATTCAAATATCGTTATTAAGAAATTTTTTCTGAACAAGTTTGTGTCATGACGCTGCATGTATTTTTATGTTGGTACTTTTTGCTTTTTTTTCAAGGTGTGTTATTTTCTTTTGTGCTGTAATGTATAGCGCAGAATTTATTGCCGCTTGTCTGTTGCAATGCCAGCGTGAAATAAGGGGGCAGGACCTCTGTCAAGCTTTCGAGCTTTTAGTCCTGTCTCCTTCTCTAATATAGAGAAAATAAAAGGCTGATTTGATTGATTTGATTTGAAGCTTCTCTGTTGCGCCCGCCGCCACTGGCTCGATTCCCACTCAGGGTTAGAGTATTTTAGTTGGTTTCTTTACTGCATTAGCAGTTTAATCTCCTTTCTCAAAAATTCAAAAATTTCTGTGGTGCGCGCGCACGTGTGTGTGTGTGTGTGTGTGTGTGTGCGTGCGTGCGTGCGTGCGTGCGTGTGTGTGTGTGTGTGCGTGCGTGCGTGTGTGTGTGTGTGTGTGTGTGTGCGCGTGTGCGTGTGTGTGTGTGTGTGTGTGTGTGTGTGTGTGTGTGTGTGCGTGCGTGTGTGTGTGTGTGTGTGTGTGCGTGCGTGCGTGCGCGCGCTTAAGCATGCGTATGCACAGGCGTGCACAATTCGGTCGGCGCACATCCGGGCACTCACTGGCAATAAAATGACAGACGGTTGCCATTGTCGGTATTGCGAACTTTAAGCGCAACTCATCACACGCTACCTGGCATGTGGCGTATTGTGCTGCTAGCCAATCTTGGGGTCTTCCCGTGGCATCCAATTTCTAGGTGGCGTTTAATTCGATCTGCTACTTGGACAACCGGTCACGCCGGCTACGCCGACTACGACGCGGAACGCGGGTACGGGCGCATAAGAGCTGCGGTCTAAAATGGCCCATCTACCTGCAGCCGATCTACCTGAGGTGGAATGCTTTGAATGCTGCACGTGTGCCGTCGCAAAGCGTTCCACAAAAGAACGCGAAAACGCTAGCGAATCTTGACGCCGTGATGCAAAAAATGATAAAACTTGTTTTTGAGTCTTCGTGGTGGTGAGCGGCGAGGTTCCAAGTTGGAAATTTTCGCTGTGACGGGCCGCTCAGTCGCCCATTCGCTTGCATGTCAACCAACCTTAAGCCTCTCGCCTCAGACACAAACAGCCCGAAGCGAAGGTTCTCGCACAGCTTCTGCCCTCACTGTTCGACTACGTTTTTCATGTGGCACTGTCGGTAAAAGAAGACGCATTACGTTCGCTACTATTGACGAGGGTGGAGCTGGGGAACACTCTCATGGTTCGGCTGCACTACACATAAGTGCCCCCGAAAGCTAAAAAGATTAGGCAGTCGTCGCCGCAGAGCGGAAGTAGCGGACACCTTAAATTTCCTCACTGTGCGCTTTTCTTTAGACTACCTGTATAGCCTCTCCAGAAGCCAGACGACTCATGTACTTACAGGGTATTTGGTTCCTGTACTGTTGTATCGGCAGCCTTTTCTGGAGTTCCTTAGCAGCGAATGTGCATTTATTTCTTCTGCTGCAAAAACGTTCTTCTCTGAACTTCACACACCGACGTTGCCTGTCAAGGCATTATTACTTCATGCTGTGGTGATGTTTGTGTCATGGACGGTAAATTTCCGCCTGCGCAATGCGCCAAAGACCATTGACCATTGTTTTATTCTGTGCAATGATGCTACGCTCTTCTGGGACATAATTACGGCGAACGTACACTTGAGAAGGACATTGAAATCACACGGCTTAGTACCCATTTTTTGCCAGTGGAGAAAAACTGTGTAGTGTCGTGTGATCTATTTATGTTTCTGTGACTGTTTAGTCTCCACAGCCGTATGACGGACCGCCGCCGAATAACCGCGGTCATCGAAATCTTTGTTCTGTGAGCAGTGTGCTTTGGTGAGGGGAGTATATGTTGCCCTAGAAGAGCCGCCTTGCTGGCTCTCCTATCTAGATGCATGGGTGTGCCTCTCAGACAGGGGTATGGTGGGCTCGTATTACACAGCCTGGTGTTTTGTGGCATGGACTTACTGCGATTTTCCTTTTCGGCACTGTTTCCATGCAGTAAGGAAAAAATCGACGTCGTAGCTCAGTTGGTAGAGCACCAGACGCAAAATTCGGAGGTCAAGGGTTCGGATCTTATTGGGGGCATGTGTTTTGTTTTTCAGTTTAATCAATTATCGTTAAAAATAATTGCTCTTTAAGCTCCTATTGATGGACACCACAAATTACTTTTAAAAACGTACATCCCCTATGCTCCTTGGTTTCGGTTATTGTTGGCTTCCCTCATGAGCGGCAGAGAGAGGCAGATATAAGCCGCCCGTCAGAGAATTCAAGATACAGCAGTCTGAGAACAGCGTGACGAAGCTGCCTGCTAGCGATTGGCAGTTTCTTTATATGAGCAGAACAATTTTAATGCATCGACATAACAGAAAATCACTTCATCGCAGTAACATTTCATTTATGTAGCACCTTTCTAGGCGTTTTTCACATCTCAGCGAGCGCATGTATTTCTGCATTGCCTCTTTGTGTAATCACTTTTTTTTTCTAAGAATCGTACCGCTGCTACATTCCCACCTTTCATTGTTTATATCCGTCGCGTGCAAGTTGCAACAAAGAATGTTCGAATTCTTTAAAAAGAAAACAAATATGTATATTTCTTTGCTTTGTAATAATAGTATTATGTGCGTTCTAACGCGTCAGAGCGGCGCGGAGACTATCGGGAGCGCTGTAGGGGAGGACTCCAGATTAGCGTAGACCAGCTGGGGTTACTCAGAGTGCACTCACATCGCACAGCTCACAGGCATTTTTCCATTTCGTCGCTATCAAAATGCGACCTCGCCACCGGTATCAAACCCGCGACCTTGGCATTAGCAGCCGAGCACCACAGCCACTCAGCCATCGTGAGGGGTCTTATTCATTATCTGCTATGTGAGACAAGGAATGCCTCAGAAAGTAAATGTTGCACAACGTGATTGGGTCATTGCTCCTATGCTTCACATATTTATGGTACTTCACACAAAGAAAAGGAAACAAGGAAACCATTCTCACTCAGTGCTTTACGAGTTAAAGCAGTGCTAACAATTCGATTAAAGCTGTACGTAAGCATGTGAAAGGGGGATACTATAAAATCCAACATTTCACGTAAATCTGGCCTAAAACACTTCAGAATTACCAAAAGCACATTGCGGAAACGCCAATTAGCTTTCTTCCTAGCCACGAGAGTTCTTTCAGTTTTGTTGTTGACATGGATACCATTTCGACTGGATGCCATTTTCGCACTCCATAGCGCCGACAGCTTTCCCTGGGTAAATCTACGCGCTGGCATATGCCATTTGGTCAGAAAAAAAAAGAAAAAAAAAAGTATGCCGTGTTGCACAAAATGTGCGGCTGGACCGAGTCCCGAACCGCTTCGGAGCGGTTCCTTTGAATCGTTCCGGTTCGGGTTCAGTTCCAAGATGGCGAAAAAAATTTGGGTTCGGTTCGGTTCCAGTTCCGGGCAAAAATTCGGGTTCGGTTCCGGTTTCGGGTTCAGGTTCGGTTCCGGTTCGACACCCTGCTCTATACTACCGCGGTAGCTAATGTCTCTGCCTCTTTCGCGGTAGACGCGCTTTTCTTTCTCTTTGTACTTGTCTTTCCAGTTTCTACGGGCAGTACAGTACGAGAATGATTTGTTTTCTCTTACTAGCGACTTGTCCCTTTCTTTGCGCTTCGCGCGCCAGTCGCGACGTCCCATAGCAAGTGCGCAACGCTTCCGGTGGGACCGTTCTATCTTTATCTTTGTTAGTGGTGGCAAGCGACACCTCCCACGAGTCGTCCATTTCTCGCGCACCTTTTTGCCTCTCCGCTGAATGTGAGGTTCGCATCTACACGGCCTTTTGATTTCACGCCTACCGAATAGAGTTATCCGGACACGCGGCTTTCCATCGCGATAACTGTACTTGGCTGAGCGCTCGGACGGTTTCTTCTTTCTAATTTTCCTGCCCCTGTCACTACGGCCCCGTACAATCTTGCACTTTTTGAGCCGTACACGCGTTTTCCCTGTGCGTGCGTGGCGCTTTCTGTGGGATCGCGGTTTCTTCCCTGACTGCAGCGGAAAACGAGAGTCTTCATGAGAGTACGCGCCTTTGCTTGTCTTGCTCTCTTTGTGCGAGCGGCAGAATTCTCTCTTGTCCCGCTCCTTAATTTTTCGCCTCCCGGGCAGCGCTCTCTTGAACCGCGGTTTGCTGCCTTGGTGCACTTTTCCGCGCGAATGTTTGTACGATTTCTTTTTGCAGTTTATTCTACTGCCCAGATCCATCTGCCTCGGCACACTTATGCACCTCGCTTTGCGCGATAGTGATGCCTCGCACATTTCTTCAGCTCTGATTCCAACTCTAGTTTCAGGGCTAACAACGTGACTGACTTTACTAGAGTCATTTTGCCGGCGACGTTGGCGCTTCCGATGGTGGCAACTCGTCTCCGCGCGCTTGCCCTTTCTCTATTTTCGGCAGCGACCGTCTTTCTTATGCCTCCCTTTCATCTTTCGGCGGCACCACTCTTTCTTTTGCCTGCCTTTCATCGTCTTTCGGTGACAGCTCTCTCTCTCGAGCTTGCCTTTACTGTCCTTTCGGCGGCAGCACTGTTTGTCGGTCACCTTGTGGTGATAGCTCACTTTTCGGAACTGGCTGTTACTTTCCTTCCGGTTGCAGTTTCCCATCTTGTGGTTTCCTTTCAGTTTCTTCGGTGGAAGCACATGCTGCTTTCGTCGCCTAGCTTCCTGCTCTCTGACTATATCACTGTGATTGTCAGCCGATTCACCTGCGCTACCTGGATCTGGCCTGTCTTTGGCACCTTAACTAAGTTCCTCAAAGCTCCGCTCTTCCTGCTCAGCGTCTCTGAGTGCACAATCGCGCTCATCTCCCTCGGATTGAATGACGTCTACCGCCCCTGTGTCGTCTGGAACGTTCTGTTCTCCACTGTCGTCCAGCGCCTTAGCCTTAGTTTCTCCAGGCGCAGACGAACCAGCGTTTTCTACTTACTTTACTGCTAACACGCAGCTCTCGTCGTGCTCCTGACATCTTTCAGCCAATTTCGGATGACGGTCGGCTCTGCACTCAGTCGCGGTGTTCCCGCTACTGCAGCTGCTTTCTGGAATGTCGCAAAGTTCAGAGCAATGCGAAAGCACGGGACTCGTTTTGCATCGCTCGCCAGAGACTTCAACGCAAAACTCAGCGTCCGCAAACTCTACATACTCCCGCTTCCGTTGATCGTAAGTGTCGGGTTTCTGCATTTCTGCCGAACGCGATGCACAACACGGTGTGCCGTCCTCGTTTACTTCGCTTGCGTCGGCGCAGGCGTTTTCATTAATGTCCAGACGGACGTCCTCTCTGCCCTGCTCTGCAACTTCTCCAGCTTTTGACACGCTAGGAGATACGCTTCCGGTAACTCCGCCACAATCTCAATGGGCTAGACCTCTGTAAGTGCATCGTCAGGTCGTGTGGCTACCTGATTCGAAGGTAGAGAGGTTTCCTCAGGTGACGATTGCGCGGCAACTTCCACTGTTATAGCAGCAGTTACATCTGCCACGTACGGACTACCTTCCTCTGTGCCGCACTGGTAGGGCTGCTCTACAGCGACGCACTCTACCTCTGTGTCACGATCTTCCGACCCTTCAGCATTTTCCAGCCATTCTAAAATGTCGGCTTTAAACTGGTAGGGAAATCGTAAAACGATGGGGTGCTATTCTCTCGCAGGTACCTTTGGCGAAGGTCCAGCGGTGACGCGTTATATCTCGTCAGTAGGAAGCTTTTCAGCTCATCGTAGTCCGCCAAGCCGCCGTTCAACAGGCGCTTGACAACGTCATACGCTTCGCTGGAAAGCAGGGCTACCAACGTCTGTGCCCAAACGTTCCGCTCAAAGCGCTTTCTCTCGCAGACGCTCTCGAACTCCGCCAAATATTTCGCCATATCTTCGGCGATCACGAAGGGCCGTGGCCTGTCTCTCGGCTGCCGATTATTAGTCTCATTCAGAACGGATAATGTTTCGTATCTCTCGAAACTCATCTCATGCGCTCCATGCTCGAGGCCCCTCAGTTTCCTGACGCGAGCACGCCGCTTTATCTCAAGCTGCTTCTTTTTTTCGGCCTCTTCGCGCTCACGGCGTTCTGTGATCTCTTCCCTCGCCTCATTGGCTTCCTCAGCCGCCGTTACATCCTCCTTCCGCATGATCTCAAGAATTGCATGCTTTTGTTTTGCGGGGCCCAAATCAATGCCCAACTCTTCACAAATTTCGATGAGTTCCTTCACTTTGAAGTTCTCCATCGTGCACAATAGCCTCTTGTAGTTTGCCCTATTCTTAGAATTCCCTTGCCGTTCACTACTATAGCGCTACTAGCATGACACGCGCAAGTAATTCTTTCCAAAACGCCTCGTTTACTCCCTCTGCACCAGCTTTCGTTTCAAAGCGCTCCGACTTGGCTCGAAACAGCAAAGCTCTCTACAGTGCTACACACACCGCCCTACTCTAGACTACAATCACGTGTGCTAGAGCAGTCTGGCGAATTGAGGGGAAAACATCAGGCACTCACCGCGCCGAGGTAGCTGACGCCGGTCGATCCCGCAGCTGCCATCCCTGTTGGGTTTTGGCATCCCACCGCTGCCACCACTGTTGGGTCTTTGGCATCCCACCGCTGCCACCACTGTTGGCACTTGGGCATCCCACCGCTGCCACCACTGTTGGGACTGGGAGTCCGAGCCAGGAAACGGTCGAGGCGACGGTGAGTCAAATGACTTTTATGTACAGTATGTACAAGGGCTTTTACATGATACAAGGGCCAAGAGCACCACGGGCTAGCACAAAGAAGATGGGCGGCCCCGGCGGCGAGCGTAGCTCCGGCGTGATGGCTCTTCTGCTGCCCATCTGCTGCGCGGGTTCAGCGCGGCTCCGTTTTTATAGTCGCCCGTGTCCGTTGCGGCAGCCAGCAGTTCAAATCCTCAAATCAGTCACGGCACCGGCCACCGTTCAAATTAGACGAATGCTCGAGTGTCGGCCGGCCGTTGAAGGCTGGCCGGCGAAGCGCCGCAGGTGTTCGAGCCGACGGAGAGGAGGGAGAGGAGGAAGGGTCAGCGCCGGGCCGGGCGCCGACGAGGCGGGATGATTCACGCTGCAGGCCGCGACATGTCCGAGAGAGTCTGGGCCCGCTTTGCGCGACGGCGGACGCGCAGCGCTGGTTTAGAGAGGCCAGCCAGCGAAATGTGGGCGCCAGCACAACAGCGGTGACGTCGAGGTTGTCTTCGTCTAAAACGTGCGGCAGCATTGCGCCGAGTGTTGTTGTGGGCTTCCTGCCGTATACAAGCTCGAATGGGATAGACCTGATTGTCTCCTGGACAGCAGTGTTATAGGCGAAGATCACGTAGGGCAGAATGGTGTCCCACGTCTTGTTTTCGGCGTCGGTGTACACTGTGTGAGTCCGTTGGTGTGCGTATGATAGGCAGTTGTCCTCCGATGGCTTCTCTGACTGTAGTGTAAGATGGCTTCAGTCAGCTCCACTGTGAACGCCGTTCCTCTGTCTGTGATGAGCACTTCGGGGGCGCCGTGCCGCAGGAGAATTCGTTCGACGAAAAATTTTGCGACTTCTGTTGCGGTACCATTAGGCAACGCTTTTGCTTCGGCGTAGCGGGCCATGCAGTCGGTGGCCACGATGATCCGCTTGTTACCTGATGAAGAAATCGGAAAGGGGCCGAGGAGGTCTATCCTCATTTGCTGAAAGGGCTTAGTTGGCGGTGGTATGGGGTTCAGTAGTCCGGCTGGTCTAATCGGAGGCGTTTTGCGTCGCTGGCACTCACGGCACGTTTTCACGTAATGGGAAACGTCGGCAGCTAGCCGCGGCCATTAGTACTTCTCGTGGATGTGCTGCAACGTGCGAGCAATCCCGAGATGCCCTGCAGTCGGCTCATCATTAGATGCCTGAATAATTTCTTGCCTGAGATTTTTGGACACGACAAGAAGATGCACTGTCCTGTTGGGCGCAAAGTTCTTCAGGAGGATATTATTCTGAAAGACGAAGGACAACAGTTGGCGCTTGAACTTTCGGGGAGGCGATGCGGTCTTGCCGTTCAAATAATCAACTAGGCTTTGCAACTCAGGATCCGAGCGCTGCTGCTGCGAGAGACTGCTGGCGCTTACCCGTCCTAAGAAAGCGTCTTCTTCCTCTTCCGGTGCTGCGTCTACGGGGCTACTGCCAGATCCAGAGCTACTGTTAAGTGAAATCTCATTACATTGATTAGGGCTAATGGTTTTCCAAAATCGTTTTGGGTTAGTCTGTATCATAGATGGTAAAGTAGGAGAAAAAAACTTGCGTTTAGTCTGAGCAGTTAACTAAAGGTTGGCTAGGTGAAACCCATATACGCACAGAGCTATATGGCCTAGAGTAAAAAAGTATAAGATAAAGCACTGGTGTTGTTAGGCAAATGCGTCTTTTAAACCCACGCGTAATAAAACTAACAGTACGATTCAAGGGCGGTTCAATGAAACAATTCCGCAAGATACACAGGATCGAACCTAAAGGCAGAAGAACCGCATCAAAAGAAGAATGAAGTTCACAAAAGAGGTTACCAACCAGGTGAAATAAAGCCACTGGACATGCAGGAAAAAACTAATGCTACGCTGTTTACTGCTAAAACCTGCGCATCTATAGGATGGAATGAGCTAAATAGAGCTTCAGATATCGCGTTTCTTTATTTCTGAGTACAACAGAATGCGTGCACACGCACTTTTCACCGGCCTCTTTGATGTAAAGGGCCTCAAGAGTTTCTCTTTCTTTGCTGTAGCGGCGCGCAGAGTGACGGAGCCGGTTCGAGAGCAAACGCCCGACTGCTTTATTTTCGCGGGCAAGAAATTATATGTAGGCTGCTTGCCAGATCACGTAAAAGAAAAAGAACAAGTCTAATTTGTCACCTGTCCATACAGCGCGCCATATCCTTGCCTCCTTTCTTTAAAGCTGTAGTCTTTGCGCAGGTCGTTGTTGTCCTGTGGACCTCCGCAAGGCTGATGGAGTTCATAGAATGCGAGCTTGTTCGGCAGGCGACGATGTCGAAGGCAACGGAACGGCGTCATTGCGCTCCGAAGATTTCGGTAGCTGTATTTGTGGTGAGGCCTGCCTATCCATGTTGTCTGGAGTGGACTGAGCAGAGTCGAGTGTTTCGATCTTAGGAGTCCTGGGTGACACAGGCGCCCGACGGCGAATGTGGTTCGAAATGACGCCGAGCGGGCCCCTCTGGAGTGTCAACCGATACCAGCCGAAAGCCGTAGATGTATTTGATGACGCCTGGACACCGCCTCTTCCCCTGGGCAACGTTGCGTACCCCCACGGTACCGCGCATTAGAACCTAGAAATTTTCAGTGAACTCCAACAGGTAGAGGGCAGACATGCATCCGAACGTGACGAGCTTGGCAATTGAGCAGCATCTGAAGGGGACTTGCGGCACGGTATATGTATAGGTATGTTGTAGCTGACTAACAAACGAGTTAGTTTTGTCCCGACATCGCTCACCGCCGAAAGGTTAAGAAGTCCGTGGTTAAAAAGAACCGAGAGGTTAAAAAGAACAGCGCGCTCAGCAAGACCTTTGGACTCTGCATGTTACGGCGCGCTGCGTAGGTGCGTAATGTTGTTTTCATTCATGAACTTGTAAAATTGCTTGCTTGAAAACTGAGGCTCGTTATCTGGCACGACATTTTGCGACAAGCGAAAACGAGCAAATAGTTCCCGAAGCCGCTTGATTGTGACTTCGGAGGTCGACGATCGGACAGGGACTGCCTCGATCAACTTTGTGTGAGAGTCGGCGACTATCGGCGATATGCGTCTGTCGATTGCGCGATGTGAGGCCGTGATCACCTGGTTCGTGTTTCTGCCCAACTAATAGCAGCCTCGCGAGGTGGCATTGGTTTAGCTGTGTAGATGGGATGCAAGAACGTGCCCGTTTTTCCATCTCACTGTCGAACCCACGCCACCAGAACAGCTTACGGGCCAATCTTTTCAAAGCAGATACGCCTTGATGAGACTGATGCAGCACAATCAGGTTGGGGTCTCGAGCTTGGCTTGGTACGAGAATGCGATGACCCCAGTAGAGCAGACCGTGTGCGCTTGAGAGCTCTGTCGTCTGCAAAACTAAGGCTGAAGATTACTGTGACATGGCGAAAGTCTTTTAGGCCATCCACTGACCACAAAGTTTCGAACACTACAGAGGTCTTCGTCTGCGTTGATTAACGCCCGTAAGGTACTAGCCGGCACGTAAGAGCTGTCAAGGCTCTCAATAAACAGCGAGTGTTCTGGTAAGGCTCCCGAGTGACAGGTATCCGGTCGGCACGGGCAAGCGGCTGAGCGCATCCGCGTTGGCATTTTGCTTCCTGGCCCTATATATTCAATATATATTCGATATATATTGGCTGAGGAACAGACCCCATCTCTGAACACGTGCCGATGCCATTGGAGGCACCGGTCGATCTTCTCGTACAAGACCCACTAACGGTTGGTGGTCCGTTACCAGCGCAAACTACCGACCCAATACGTAGTCCCTACACTTTGTTACTCCGAATACCAGTACCAGAGCCCCCCTTTCGAGCTGTGAATAGTTCCGTTCAGTGGAAGTTAACGTGCGTGAATAGAAAGCAATGGGCTTGTCTAGCTTTCCCATGGTGTGAGAGATCACGGCGCCAACAAAGGACGTTGACGCATCACATTCCAACCGATATGGTTTTTTAGGGTCGAAAAATGTCAGCACCTGCGAGTTCAGAACAATTTTTTTATCCTGGCGACCAGCATTTTCCTATGGGGTTCCAGAATGCCATTTCTGCTTCATTTCAAACAGCCGATACAGCGGAGCGAATAATGTAGACGTATTTGGCAGGAAGCGATGGTGGTAGGATAGCAGGCTCAAAAGTGAGCCTAATTCGCCTATAGTCCTAGGCCTCGGTGAATCGCGTATGGCAACTAGGTTCTTTTACAGCGGATGCAAGCCTTGCCTATGCGATGGCTCAAGTAGACGGTCGACTCTTTACGGTAGTGGCATTCCAGTGCTTTCACCTTCATACCATTTTTTTTTTTTAGCCAGTGAGAAAACATTCCGGAGCGCCAAGTCGTTACCTTCTTGACGTTCAGCTACCAAAACACCGTCTAAGTGCACTTGCACGGCAAGAAGGCCTGCCAGGAGGGTTTCTATAAGCCGCTGAAAAATTGCCGCAGCCGAACCAACTCTAAAAAGAAAAGAAGAGACATCTGGGCTAGTTGGTACGGTGACATTATGAATGAGCAGCAGAATGAAAACCATTCTTATGGGAGTTTGCTTTTGTAAACCAGAGAGCCAATGTCAGCTGTGTAGAAGGCTTCCTTCGCCTAATAGGAGTTTGATGAATTTAACGTTGAATGTTTAACAGTATTATTCCAGAAAAAAAGTTATGAAGTACCAGATGCCAGCTTTTTTTCCTGCATATTTGTTACGTTGGACTTGAATGTCCTTGCATGACTAAAAAACGAGAATCTAGTCTTCTATATTTCCAGTAAATAAATCTTACTGCCTTTCTCTGAATCATCATGCGCGTGACTATGCGCTGCAGGGCAAATGCCTTTCTCATGTCCCTCAAGCTAAATCTGACCCTCGCCACCTGCGGCCTCCGTATCCCCTCAAATTTCTTAATAGCCCACCACGCTTTTTTAACCGGATGATCTTCAGCGGGTTGGAATTACACTTAACCCTAACAAATGCAAGCTCATTTCGTTTCACCACAGACGTAACCCGTATTCGTTCCCTTGCAGAACTGCTAACAATCCCATAGAGCACATCCATTCTTATAAATACTTAGGTATCATTGTAAGTCATAACTTAACTTGGCATGAACATGTTACTAACGTTATTTTATCTGCAAATAAAACCCTGGAATTTGTAAACCGCCCTTTACGTCACACAACAAAAGATATCAAAATACTCGCTTGTAGGTCATTGGTAAGGCCAGAACTAGGATATGTGTCCCCCATTTGGAGCCCCCACAAAGCATATCTGATCGACGCACTTGAAGCCATCCAAAATGAAGCCGCACGTTTCATTCCCTCACAATATTCATACGAAATAAGTGTGTCATCGCTGAAATCTCGAAGCTGCAATCCCGTCGTTGCATGCAACCCTATCAATTTTTCTTAAATTTTATAACAGCACACTGGGCAAAGAAACATACCTCTGCGCATCTCCGCCGCGCATAGTGTTACTCAACAAGGGGAAGCTTTGGGCCAGTTGGTCAGACATGTTGGGGAGGAGGGATAACCGCAAACTTGACAGGACTGTCAAGTTTTTTCTTCCATCTCCTCCTTTCCACGAGCCGCGTCAGACGGGAACGGCCTCTCCCATTCTCTCGCCATTCTCTCATTAATTATCTTGTGTGTTCCACGTGTCACTATCTTAGTTCCCGTAAGCTATGCGCAGATGCAACCTTTGCTGCAACATGTCTTTTTTCAATAAACTTCAGTTGCTAGTTACCGCTCGTCCTGTCCTCTTCTCGATCTTCAGTCCTGTCAAGTTTGCGGTTATCCCTCCTCCCCAACATAAAGTTACTCGTCTACGCGCCCGTACCGTGACCTTTTTTCTTCCATCTCCTCCTTTCCACGAGCCGCGTCAGACGGGAACGGCCTCTCCCATTCTCTCGCCATTCTCTCATTAATTATCTTGTGTGTTCCACGTGTCACTATCTTAGTTCCCGTACGCTATGCGCAGATGCAACCTTTGCTGCAACATGTCTTTTTTCAATAAACTTCAGTTGCTAGTTACCGCTCGTCCTGTCCTCTTCTCGATCTTCAGTCCTGTCAAGTTTGCGGTTATCCCTCCTCCCCAACATAAAGTTACTCGTCTACGCGCCCGTACCGTGGCCTTTTTTTTCCATCTCCTCCTTTCCACGAGCCGCGTCAGACGGGAACGGCCTCTCCCATTCTCTCGCCATTCTCTCATTAATTATCTTGTGTGTTCCACGTGTCACTATCTTAGTTCCCGTACGCTATGCGCAGATGCAACCTTTGCTGCAACATGTCTTTTTTCAATAAACTTCAGTTGCTAGTTACCGCTCGTCCTGTCCTCTTCTCGATCTTCAGTCCTGTCAAGTTTGCGGTTATCCCTCCTCCCCAACATAAAGTTACTCGTCTATGCGCCCGTACCGTGACCTTTTTTTTCCATCTCCTCCTTTCCACGAGCCGCGTCAGACGGGAACGGCCTCTCCCATTCTCTCGCCATTCTCTCATTAATTATCTTGTGTGTTCCACGTGTCACTATCTTAGTTCCCGTACGCTATGCGCAGATGCAACCTTTGCTGCAACATGTCTTTTTTCAATAAACTTCAGTTGCTAGTTACCGCTCGTCCTGTCCTCTTCTCGATCTTCAGTCCTGTCAAGTTTGCGGTTATCCCTCCTCCCCAACATAAAGTTACTCGTCTACGCGCCTGTACCGTGACCTTTTTTTTCCATCTCCTTTCCACGAGCCGCGTCAGACGGGAACGGCCTCTCCCATTCTCTCGCCATTCTCTCATTAATTATCTTGTGTGTTCCACGTGTCACTATCTTAGCTCCCGTACGCTATGCGCAGATGCAACCTTTGCTGCAACATGTCTTTTTTCAATAAACTTCAGTTGCTAGTTACCGCTCGTCCTGTCCTCTTCTCGATCTTCAGTCCTGTCAAGTTTGCGGTTATCCCTCCTCCCCAACATAAAGTTACTCGTCTACGCGCCCGTACCGTGACCTTTTTTTTCCATCTCCTCCTTTCCACGAGCCGCGTCAGACGGGAACGGCCTCTCCCATTCTCTCGCCATTCTCTCATTAATTATCTTGTGTGTTCCACGTGTCACTATCTTAGTTCCCGTACGCTATGCGCAGATGCAACCTTTGCTGCAACATGTCTTTTTTCAATAAACTTAAGTTGCTAGTTACCGCTCGTCCTGTCCTCTTCTCGATCTTCAGTCCTGTCAAGTTTGCGGTTATCCCTCCTCCCCAACATAAAGTTACTCGTCTACGCGCCCGTACCGTGACCTTTTTTTTCAATCTCCTCCTTTCCACGAGCCGCGTCAGACGGGAACGGCCTCTCCCATTCTCTCGCCATTCTCTCATTAATTATCTTGTGTGTTCCACGTGTCACTATCTTAGTTCCCGTACGCTATGCGCAGATGCAACCTTTGCTGCAACATGTCTTTTTTCAATAAACTTCAGTTGCTAGTTACCGCTCGTCCTGTCCTCTTCTCGATCTTCAGTCCTGTCAAGTTTGCGGTTATCCCTCCTCCCCAACATAAAGTTACTCGTCTACGCGCCCGTACCGTGACCTTTTTTTTCCATCTCCTCCTTTCCACGAGCCGCGTCAGACGGGAACGGCCTCTCCCATTCTCTCGCCATTCTCTCATTAATTATCTTGTGTGTTCCACGTGTCACTATCTTAGTTCCCGTACGCTATGCGCAGATGCAACCTTTGCTGCAACATGTCTTTTTTCAATAAACTTCAGTTGCTAGTTACCGCTCGTCCTGTCCTCTTCTCGATCTTCAGTCCTGTCAAGTTTGCGGTTATCCCTCCTCCCCAACATAAAGTCACTCGTCTACGCGCCCGTACCGTGACCTTTTTTTTCCATCTCCTCCTTTCCACGAGCCGCGTCAGACGGGAACGGCCTCTCCCATTCTCTCGCCATTCTCTCATTAATTATCTTGTGTGTTCCACGTGTCACTATCTTAGTTCCCGTACGCTATGCGCAGATGCAACCTTTGCTGCAACATGTCTTTTTTCAATAAACTTCAGTTGCTAGTTACCGCTCGTCCTGTCCTCTTCTCGATCTTCAGTCCTGTCAAGTTTGCGGTTATCCCTCCTCCCCAACATAAAGTCACTCGTCTACGCGCCCGTACCGTGACCTTTTTTTCCATCTCCTCCTTTCCACGAGCCGCGTCAGACGGGAACGGCCTCTCCCATTCTCTCGCCATTCTCTCATTAATTATCTTGTGTGTTCCACGTGTCACTATCTTAGTTCCCGTACGCTATGCGCAGATGCAACCTTTGCTGCAACATGTCTTTTTTCAATAAACTTCAGTTGCTAGTTACCGCTCGTCCTGTCCTCTTCTCGATCTTCAGTCCTGTCAAGTTTGCGGTTATCCCTCCTCCCCAACATAAAGTCACTCGTCTACGCGCCCGTACCGTGACCTTTTTTTTCCATCTCCTCCTTTCCACGAGCCGCGTCAGACGGGAACGGCCTCTCCCATTCTCTCGCCATTCTCTCATTAATTATCTTGTGTGTTCCACGTGTCACTATCTTAGTTCCCGTACGCTATGCGCAGATGCAACCTTTGCTGCAACATGTCTTTTTTCAATAAACTTCAGTTGCTAGTTACCGCTCGTCCTGTCCTCTTCTCGATCTTCAGTCCTGTCAAGTTTGCGGTTATCCCTCCTCCCCAACATAAAGTCACTCGTCTACGCGCCCGTACCGTGACCTTTTTTTTCCATCTCCTCTTTTCCACGAGCCGCGTCAGACGGGAACGGCCTCTCCCATTCTCTCGCCATTCTCTCATTAATTATCTTGTGTGTTCCACGTGTCACTATCTTAGTTCCCGTACGCTATGCGCAGATGCAACCTTTGCTGCAACATGTCTTTTTTCAATAAACTTCAGTTGCTAGTTACCGCTCGTCCTGTCCTCTTCTCGATCTTCAGTCCTGTCAAGTTTGCGGTTATCCCTCCTCCCCAACATAAAGTTACTCGTCTACGCGCCCGTACCGTGACCTTTTTTTTCCATCTCCTCCTTTCCACGAGCCGCGTCAGACGGGAACGGCCTCTCCCATTCTCTCGCCATTCTCTCATTAATTATCTTGTGTGTTCCACGTGTCACTATCTTAGTTCCCGTACGCTATGCGCAGATGCAACCTTTGCTGCAACATGTCTTTTTTCAATAAACTTCAGTTGCTAGTTACCGCTCGTCCTGTCCTCTTCTCGATCTTCAGTCCTGTCAAGTTTGCGGTTATCCCTCCTCCCCAACATAAAGTTACTCGTCTACGCGCCCGTACCGTGACCTTTTTTTTCCATCTCCTCTTTTCCACGAGCCGCGTCAGACGGGAACGGCCTCTCCCATTCTCTCGCCATTCTCTCATTAATTATCTTGTGTGTTCCACGTGTCACTATCTTAGTTCCCGTACGCTATGCGCAGATGCAACCTTTGCTGCAACATGTCTTTTTTCAATAAACTTCAGTTGCTAGTTACCGCTCGTCCTGTCCTCTTCTCGATCTTCAGTCCTGTCAAGTTTGCGGTTATCCCTCCTCCCCAACATAAAGTTACTCGTCTACGCGCCCGTACCGTGACCTTTTTTTTCCATCTCCTCCTTTCCACGAGCCGCGTCAGACGGGAACGGCCTCTCCCATTCTCTCGCCATTCTCTCATTAATTATCTTGTGTGTTCCACGTGTCACTGTCTTAGTTCCCGTACGCTATGCGCAGATGCAACCTTTGCTGCAACATGTCTTTTTTCAATAAACTTCAGTTGCTAGTTACCGCTCGTCCTGTCCTCTTCTCGATCTTCAGTCCTGTCAAGTTTGCGGTTATCCCTCCTCCCCAACATAAAGTTACTCGTCTACGCGCCCGTACCGTGACCTTTTTTTTCCATCTCCTCTTTTCCACGAGCCGCGTCAGACGGGAACGGCCTCTCCCATTCTCTCGCCATTCTCTCATTAATTATCTTGTGTGTTCCACGTGTCACTATCTTAGTTCCCGTACGCTATGCGCAGATGCAACCTTTGCTGCAACATGTCTTTTTTCAATAAACTTCAGTTGCTAGTTACCGCTCGTCCTGTCCTCTTCTCGATCTTCAGTCCTGTCAAGTTTGCGGTTATCCCTCCTCCCCAACATAAAGTTACTCGTCTACGCGCCCGTACCGTGACCTTTTTTTTCCATCTCCTCTTTTCCACGAGCCGCGTCAGACGGGAACGGCCTCTCCCATTCTCTCGCCATTCTCTCATTAATTATCTTGTGTGTTCCACGTGTCACTATCTTAGTTCCCGTACGCTATGCGCAGATGCAACCTTTGCTGCAACATGTCTTTTTTCAATAAACTTCAGTTGCTAGTTACCGCTCGTCCTGTCCTCTTCTCGATCTTCAGTCCTGTCAAGTTTGCGGTTATCCCTCCTCCCCAACATAAAGTTACTCGTCTACGCGCCCGTACCGTGACCTTTTTTTTCCATCTCCTCTTTTCCACGAGCCGCGTCAGACGGGAACGGCCTCTCCCATTCTCTCGCCATTCTCTCATTAATTATCTTGTGTGTTCCACGTGTCACTATCTTAGTTCCCGTACGCTATGCGCAGATGCAACCTTTGCTGCAACATGTCTTTTTTCAATAAACTTCAGTTGCTAGTTACCGCTCGTCCTGTCCTCTTCTCGATCTTCAGTCCTGTCAAGTTTGCGGTTATCCCTCCTCCCCAACATAAAGTTACTCGTCTACGCGCCCGTACCGTGACCTTTTTTTTCCATCTCCTCCTTTCCACGAGCCGCGTCAGACGGGAACGGCCTCTCCCATTCTCTCGCCATTCTCTCATTAATTATCTTGTGTGTTCCACGTGTCACTATCTTAGTTCCCGTACGCTATGCGCAGATGCAACCTTTGCTGCAACATGTCTTTTTTCAATAAACTTCAGTTGCTAGTTACCGCTCGTCCTGTCCTCTTCTCGATCTTCAGTCCTGTCAAGTTTGCGGTTATCCCTCCTCCCCAACATAAAGTTACTCGTCTACGCGCCCGTACCGTGACCTTTTTTTTCCATCTCCTCTTTTCCACGAGCCGCGTCAGACGGGAACGGCCTCTCCCATTCTCTCGCCATTCTCTCATTAATTATCTTGTGTGTTCCACGTGTCACTATCTTAGTTCCCGTACGCTATGCGCAGATGCAACCTTTGCTGCAACATGTCTTTTTTCAATAAACTTCAGTTGCTAGTTACCGCTCGTCCTGTCCTCTTCTCGATCTTCAGTCCTGTCAAGTTTGCGGTTATCCCTCCTCCCCAACATAAAGTTACTCGTCTACGCGCCCGTACCGTGACCTTTTTTTTCCATCTCCTCCTTTCCACGAGCCGCGTCAGACGGGAACGGCCTCTCCCATTCTCTCGCCATTCTCTCATTAATTATCTTGTGTGTTCCACGTGTCACTATCTTAGTTCCCGTACGCTATGCGCAGATGCAACCTTTGCTGCAACATGTCTTTTTTCAATAAACTTCAGTTGCTAGTTACCGCTCGTCCTGTCCTCTTCTCGATCTTCAGTCCTGTCAAGTTTGCGGTTATCCCTCCTCCCCAACATAAAGTTACTCGTCTACGCGCCCGTACCGTGACCTTTTTTTTCCATCTCCTCTTTTCCACGAGCCGCGTCAGACGGGAACGGCCTCTCCCATTCTCTCGCTGCTATCACCTGCCCATCATCCTTCAACGCCAGCACTGAAATTCATGTATCATGGTGACAAAATGCAACAAAATGTTTCATTACCCCCCCCCCCCCCCTTATGTAATACCCGGAAAGGGGCCTTTAAGGTAAATAAATAGAAGGA
Organism: Amblyomma mixtum; assembly: GCF_055824585.1. NCBI lineage: Eukaryota > Metazoa > Arthropoda > Arachnida > Ixodida > Ixodidae > Amblyomma > Amblyomma mixtum. Next base: position 134,690,682 of record NC_143012.1, read on the forward strand.
AATGAACCCGGCTAGCGTTATTAGTGATGTTCTCAGCATGCATATGCCGTGATAAGTTACGTGAAACAGGAACAGCGAGGTGTCTATACGTGTTCTCGAATTCGTTCTGTCCGAAAAAAAAGTAAGCACGCGTGGTGCCACCGATGTGAGCTCAACGTGATACATGCAAGATTTTACATTTGTTATCATGTACTCGCATGAGGCATTTATCGCACCTGTTAGATATGCCCCCAATGTTGTCTTGAACCTCATGAGAACGAATATCGTCAGTTGTTTTACGATAAATAAGGCAGTCATCTGTATAGAACCTAACAGAGGAGCGGGCAATACATTTAAGAAAACCATTAATGTAAACCAGGAAGAGGAGACTGCACAGCTCTAATGCCTAAGGTGCACCCGATGTTACGGAAGAGGAGGTGGAGGAATAGTTAGCAGCCACCTGCTTCCTTCTGTTAGAAAGAAAGCCTTTAATCCAGTTGAATTATTTTGTGGTCAGTGTTTAAGCATGCTAAATTCAGTAAGGAGGAGATTATATGAGGCAGTATCGAATGCTTTCGCGAAGTCTACAAAAATGACAGTCTACATCGAAGCTCTGCTCAGTATGGAAAAACAGATAATTAGTAAAACATGTTAGGTGAGTTCCACATGAATCTGTTTTCCTGAAACCGTGCTGGTCAGTCGAGAAGGAAGAGTTGGACTAAAGGAACTCGATTTGAGGAAAATATATTTATTTATTTATTCATTTAATGGAAATACCTGCAGCGCCCGTAGGAATTATTGCAGGGGGGGTGAGGATACATAATAGAATGGGCCAGAAAAAAGAAGAAAAAGCAATACAACAAGGCATGACACAGCAAGTACAAAATGAATGACTATAAAGAAACAACAAGGCATGACAACAAAGTACAAAAAAGAAGCCAACTGCGCACTCATACATCCGATAGCAACGCGCGGAACATAGGTTCGGAACGGCACTCAACAATTTCTTTTGGCAGGCGATTCCAGTCATGAATGGTAGATGGGAAAAATGCATTTATATAAGTGTTAGTTTTGCATTTAATTTCTCTCATCTTCCATCCGTGGTCAAGTCTGTTTGACCTTAAATGCGGTAGAGGCGAATAATTTTCTTTATCTATTTTTTTTTTTCGGTGAAAGATTTTATACAACATATCTAACCGAGTGTTCGTACGGCGTTTCTACAACAGCTCCCATCCCAGCGTTAGTTTAATATTCGTAACACTGCTGTTAAAATCGTAATTACTGGAGACAAACCGAATGGCAAAGTTCTGAATACGCTGAAACATGTCGGTTAAATTTAACGTTGGGGGGGTGCCAAACAACACAAGCATACTCCAATATTGGCCGAATATACGTGAAATATAGAAGCTCTTTAACTTTTAATGATGCCATATTAAAGTTTCTTGGAAAATTCAGCATGCCATAAGTTTTAGTAGAAACGTTCTCGACGTGCTAATTTATATTCAGCCAGGAAAGGGTGATGCTTGCCTGCGAAGGAAATAAACTGGCACTTTATTGGGTTCAGAAACATCTGCCCCTTCAAACACCATTGTGATATGCGGTCCGAGTTGCACTGCAAATGACAAGAATCTGAAGAACTGTCAACAATATGGTAGATAACACAATCGTCAGCATATAAACGTATTTTACAAGTCATATCTTTAGAAATGTCATTAATATAAACTAGAAACAGCAGAGGCCCTAAAACAGACCCCTGCGATACCCCCGAAGATACAGGAACATAATCAGACTGGGACCCATTAATCAATGCACGTTGTTTACGTCCCTGCAGGTAACATTGAAGCCAGTTTAGAAGGGAAGTTGGAATCTTGAGTAAAAATAATTTATACAGTAGCAAATCATGAGGTACCAAATCAAACGCTTTCTTGAAATCTAAGCAAACACAATCCGTTTGTAGACCCTTGTCAAATGATGAAAAAATATCATGGCTAAATTCTAAGAGCTGCGTCGTACACGAGTAACCTGATCTGAAACCAGGCTGAGCTTGAGTGAAAAATTCATTTTGTTCCAAATGCTTCATCATTGCGTTATACATTCTGTGCTCAAACGTTTTGCAGCTAATGCTTGTAAGCGAAATCGGCCTGTAAATAGCAACTATTTTTTCGACATGCTGCAATAACTTACATGGTATCTTGGTGAGTGATATTGGGGCGATAGTCCTCAGGGGAAGGAGTGTTGCCTCATTTGAGGACTGTTACCACATTGACCACCCTCCAATCGCCTGGAGGCATCCAGTAATCTAAAGACTGGCAAAAAGAGCAAGGAGGGCATTATAGAAGGATGTGGTTCAGTAATATTCAATATCTTAAATTAAACCTTCACCTGATGAAGAGGATATGTTGAAATTTTAAGTCAACTTCCAAGTGCCGACCCAACCGTTTGCGAAAAAAGGCATATCGAACATTAGCATTAATTCATATTACTTTTGCATTTTGGTCCCTATGCTGATATTGGAATACGAACGCTTTCTAAGTATGCCGGGAGCAATATTTTGAACATTCTCACAAATGCGCCAAAAACACAACTTTTGCCCGCTTAGTATATTTATTATACATTAAAAATATACTAAATATACATTAAATATATTGCAATACATGTTTAATAGTCAGCTTTAACCAACGAGATTCGGTAATCTTGTCAACAGCACAACTACTGACTCACCCGGCTATAAGTGATAAGCATAAGGAGCCTATCCCCGAGAGTACGCGGAGTTGTCATTAAACATGGGGTCTAGACAATACAAGGTCACGTGACGGAACTTGAACGCGAAAGATTTCGCCACACAGCAAATGCCGAATGAAAGTGACGTCAGCAAATATAAAGCGCTCTGACAAGCGTGATTTCTGGCTTATATACCCCCCCCCCCCCCCCCCCCCCGAGAGACAACACATTATCTTGCCCGGCCCTTACAAAAGAAGTTTTAGGCAGTCTATAGAGTGTCTAGAGACTTCTGTCTATAAAGTCTATGGACTGTCTATAGACAAATCCTAGAGATCAGTCAATAGGCAATACAAATGGCATAGACAGTCTATAGAGATTCTATAGATTTATGGCCGTACACTTAATGTAGACTTTTGTCTATAGACTGTCTATAGACTATGAATAGGCAAAAAGCAATATCTGTAGAAAGTCAATAGAGTACGTAAGAAATCTATTGACTATCTATAGACTATCTATATACCGCATTAAGGATGGTTGCCGGGCCAGTTGGTTAAGGATAGTTGCCGTGTCAGCGCTGTGTGTGTGCGTGTCTTCTTTCTTCGTCCCGTGTAAGCGCGCTGTTTTACGGTGTGATCTATAGACCATTTCTATAAGTGGGTGAGGCGTTTCTTGCGCAAAGACTGGGCCTCAAAATTGTCGCACAAGTGCCGGATTTATCCCGTTCAAATCAGGGAGCAATCTGAAACCGAACTGCTAATGGTAACTTGCGTCAGGCATCGGTTAGGAGCCGAACTGTCAACCAACAAATACACAGGCGGCGTCTAAGGGAGCCGGACAGCCTTGCCAGTAGGGGTCCTTTTCGCTAGCATGTTTGGGCCCGGAGGTGCCCAAGGTGCCCTTGCCGGTATAGTGCTATCACGTTCTCCACACGTAATGTAAATAAGCGGTGATTGCCTTTCTACAAGAAGTTACCATAAACGAAAGAATGAGAGAAAAGAGAGAGTTTTCATTGTTCCGCGTAACGTGATTTCGAGAACTAGGTTCCACGGCTGTTGGAAGTGTGTTTACGTGGACTGCCCATTTGTTAAAATTGAAGTATACTTTGGATGAATTGGTTGGCTGGCTGGTTAGATTAGGGGTTTAACGTCCCAAAGCGACTAAGGCTATGAAAGACGCCGTAGTGGAGGGCTCCACAAATTTCGTCCACCTTGGATTCCTTAACGTGCACTGACATCGAACAGCAGAAAGGCCTCTAGAATTGCGCCTCCATCGAAATTCGACAGCTGTGGCTGTGATCGAACCCGCGTCCTTCGGGTCAGTAGCCGAACACCATAACCACTGAGCCACCGCGGCGGCCTTTGGACGAATTAGTTTCGTACTTACTAACGTACACTTTAGTAATACATTGCCAACATGCAAATGCGATTTCCCGAAACGTGATTTCGAGCAAATACAAAATGCCTTTATTTTCAACATCAGGTGATATAAGGAGGTGCACCCAGAAAGCCTTAGATTGGCTTCAGAAAGCAGTGCACCCCCTTCCTTCAGAAAGCAGAGGCAGCAACAGTGCACAGATAGCAACAACAAAGGGTATCAAGGGTTACAGCAGAATTTGCTTTGAAAACAAAGTCACAAACATTGAGATGACAAATGATACACAAAATATAACAACTTAGAGATGCATTTTGATATGAGGAGCAAGAACATACAATAAATATAACAAAGCACTGAACAAATCAAATTGAATGACAGGCTTTGAAACTGGCTGTAAGAATTAAAAAGGTTAGGGATTTGAGAGACAAGCATTTGACGACCGTAATTGGTCCTAAAAGGTGGCATAGGCCAGCTGTCATTGCATCGTGTTATGTAATATTTATTTCGTGGCTGTAGGTTAGCTACGTGATCAAAAAAGGAGTCGTGTATTTTTCGGCGGCTTTCGTAGCGGTGACTGAGCAATGCATTGTACAGTTCCGTAACTGCTGTTAATTTCAACGATGAAAGAAGTGGTTAACTATGAGCATAAAACTGAGCATTCGGAAGAATGCGAATGGCCTTTTCCTGCGTTTTATGTAATATGTGTGTGTTTGAAGATATTGTGTTCCCCACACCAAATGGGGGAAAGGTTAGACGGTAATAGAGCGTTATAAAGGTCAAAGTTTGATATTAAGTGGTAACAGGAAACGTACCCTGCACAGCATACCTGCGCATTTGACAAGTTTATTAACAAGGGTATCATTATGCAAATTCTATAACATAATCCATCGGAGAATCATGCCATGACATTTTACCGAGGACGTTGTTTCGATCTGCATTGAAGCAAGTGTTAGATTGGGTAGATGATTCAGTAGTTTATTTTTTTTTCTCTAAAAAATATTACTTCAGTTTTGTTTGCGTTCAATGAGGATCTTTACGCGGCTGTTTTATGTAACGCTTCATTGGCGTTCAGGGTTAAATGATTTATTTTTTGCGCCGTTAATAATATAGCCGCGTCATCTGCATACATAACAAATCCAGCTTTACTGTCAGTGTTCACAATGTCGCTAAAGTAGAGATTAATAGTGTGGTCACCAAAACACTGCCTTGTGGGAGGCCCCAGCAAATGGGTTTTAGGTGCGACGAAAAATTGTTAACTTCTACCATTTGCTGCCGATGCTGTGAATATGTTGGGATAAGCTGTAGAAAGACACCCCGCGAAAACCATATTTCTCAAGTTTAAGCAATAGAATTTGATGATTTATGGAATCAAATGCTTTTGAAAAATCCGCTTATAAAGTATGTTTTTAATTTTTGTTGCCTTTAAGCATTCCTTGGTTATTCAAGGTTTTGTGCCTTTGAAGCCTGTACCTTTGTCTTGTATGAAAAACATTCAAAATAGACTTCTTATATGTGGAACTAAATGTACCATAAGCTTCTCTTACGTTAGTTAACTCATAAACACAGCTCCAATCTACTTGTGATAGTCTATCACAAAACGCTTGCAATATGGTTTGGTTTATATCTTGAATTCGTATAGAAAACAAACATTTTGTGTGCTTAGCACGGACAAGCGAGTGATTGATAATTAAGTAAATTGGTAGATGGTTGCAAAGGTAAGTTGTCAATACATCGGATATTTGTGATTCCTAACATGCGTTAGTAATGAGCACATCTAGCAGCGACGATGTTTTGGGCGTGATACGTGTTGGCTGATTTATAACATTGACCAGAGCATTAGCCTGCAGTATATCACCCACCTCTTGTCGAGTATTTGACACTTCAAGAAAATTGATAATCAAGTCTCCGCCTAGAACATGTTCAAGTTTCTGATCATTTGCACACCAGAAGTAACTGTCTATAAAGGACACAAAGTTGTGACCGCTTCCATTAGGTGGTCGGTCTGCCACTATTAACAATAAGGAATTAGACTGCAATGAAAGCACTTCGTAGTCATCCGTTACAACAGAGAAGCTATCCACTAAATCGCGTCCCAAGCACTTCTTGTACAGTATCGCAACCCCACCTCCTCTCTTGTAACCGCGGTTAATAAAAAAATGTTGGGTATCCTGCAATATTAAGGATGTCCGGTTGGTTATGATGCAATGTTTCACTAATCCTGTTTACATCAAAAGTGTAACTAAAACTTGCAAGGAAACCACTGATGTCACCGTTTTTGTTTCGTGCTGATCGAGCATTGAAGTGCTGTAAAGATATACTGGTTACTCTGTTCAGGAAACAGGTGCTGAGCAGTTAGGGTGGCAATAAAATATTTTTTGAGGGCAACAGTTCCACCGTGATTTGTGAGATTTGGTATATCGTTGTCTATTCATTATTCTCAGACAGGTAGCCAAAGCATTACCAAATACTCAGGTTTAAAAAGTAGTCAGTATATACAGCAACAAGCATATTCATCATATTGCACAACAGTTTTCTCACCAAACACCTCAGCACGAGAGTAGTACACACTATAGCACACCACACAAGAAACTATGCTACGCAAAATAGCAAAATGAAGGCTCTACCGGACTCACCTATACAGGCAACAAGCAACAAGCTCGGACGTAAAGCTTTCGTTACTGGTATATCAAGTGTCGGGAGCAAAGACAAGCCGTAAGGTAGCAAAACAACGAACAACTGCTTTAACAGCAAAAAAAGTGAATGACCCATACTCGCAAACAAAACATCAAAGAAAAAACGCAGTGCCGACACGTTCCATTTTCAGGAAAACGTAAAGCAAAAAGCCCGCGTGTCAGTAACCGAACTAGCTAAACGACGCTCGCCTGATCTGCGTCACAGGTGTTATGCACAATAGGACAGTTCTCAAAATGTTTCCCTGGGGCACCCACACGTAACTGCAATTCTGTTCTTTCTCTAGTTTTGGAGCTTTGCCCAGCAATATCTTGTTCTCTGCACACGTGTGCATTTACATGCACATGGTCTTTTGTGTAAAACTCAAGACTTTCGGCATTTAGTTTCAAACTAGATTGTTCAACGGCAGCTTGAAGTGTGCTGGAAATGTGTTTGCGCATTTGTTAGAATTGAAGTATATTTTGGACTAATTAATTTCGTATTTATGAATGCAAACTTTAAATACATTGCCAACATGCAAACGCCATTTCCCGAAACGCGATTTCGTGCCTTCCATGGCAGCTAGAAGTGTGCTGCAAATATGTTTAAAAAGACTGCCCGTTTGTTAGAATTTAGGTATACTCTGAACGAATTAATTTCATATTTACGAAATTACACGTTTAATGCTTTGACAAGATGCCAAAACCGCATACATATTTTTTCACGTATTTGAAACGTGCTCGAAGCATGCTCTAACTAAGGTGTTTCTGGCAGAATTTAGAAATAGATTTCTAATACCAAGCATGAAATTTCCGATACCCTATTTCTTGCATATTTCTAGTATATGCTCGAATACGAAATATGTTTAAGGTGCAATATAAATATCCCGCCGAACATCCCAAACGTATACTTTTCTCTAATGAAATTTATGGCAATGAAATCCATTCGTTAAAAAGCGTAGTTCGGTAAAGACCGTAGTGTAGTAGGAAAAATTGCAAGAAAAACGGAAGCAAGCACTTTCTTTGCAACTGAACAGCACTGGCTCGGAGGGAGCCCAACATAAAAGGAGGGGCTAGTTGGATGATTTCGCTTTCCTTGTCACCGACGATATGGCAGAGATTACGCCGATTAGATTGTGGATGTGATGGTAAGGTAACATGAAAAAGTTTTCTTTTTGAATCTGTAGCAAGCGGAATTATACCATCCGTAAAAAAAAAAACTGGATAAGAAGAGAAAGGCAGCGAAGCAGGGAGCAGCAGAAAGTTGCGGGTGCGGATGAGATAAAGATTTTTCGCGGGGAAAAGATGGCCGCAGCTGGCAAACGACCGGGCTATTTGGAGAGGTATGGGAGAGGCCTTTATCCTGCAGTGCACGTAGTCACGCGGATGAGGGTCATAATTATGATTAATGCGACATGCTGCCCAGCGTTCAGGAAATGTAGTGATTTAAGCACGAAAAAAAGCGCGTTTCTTTTTGTTAAGTAGGCGGAGTAGACTTCCGTTAGACGACGGTTATATATGCAGAAATAATTTTTTTTTTCTGGCACGTACCTATCAGTTAGTGTGAACCCTTTGTTCCTGTACAAAAACCAGTTTTCTTCAACGAGCTGTTAGAAAAGTCCTCCGCAGTCCATAATGAATAATTCAAATTCAGTTGTAAATGATCTTCCATCAGCCGCATTTATGAGATATCATTTTAACAACTTTTTTGAAGCGTACCTTCTTCTCTATGCAAAAGTGCTCTGGTTCCATGAGAAGCCAAATGAGTAGCAAAGGATAAAATCAGGTCTAAAGTATTAGAGGATGTGGTTGTAGTACGTGTGGGCTCGTGAACCAGCTTGGTTAGGCTCAAGTTGGCGCAGATGTTTAAAAAAATTGGTGCACTCGGAATAAGAGCATTTAAGGAAGGGATTGTCATTTCACCACACTATATTTGCGAAACTGAAGTCACCTAGTAAGGATAAATGTGACTTGGGTATCGAACAATTAGTTTGTTAAGAACGTCATAATCATCATCAGCAGCAGCCTGACTACGACCACTGCGAGGCAAAGGCCTCTCCAATTAACCCTGTCCTTCGCCAGTTGCGTCCACCGTATCCCCGCAACTTAGTAATCTCATCTGGCCACCTTTCTGCCGCCCGTTAGACTTCCCTTCCCTTGGAATTCAGTCCGTCGCCCTTAAGGACCAGCGGTTATCTTCCCTCCGCATTACATGCCCTGCCTACTGTCGCCATCCTGGCGACAGTCGCCGTAAGCTAGGCTGGCTCCTCTTCTCCCCGGGGGCGAATGTAAAGACGAAGACGCACGTCCACGGCAAAAACGAAGATGGACATGTGCATCAGCCGTATTGCTATAGCCACCAGGTCAAGTGCTTGACCTGGCTGACCTCGGATAGTTTTCTCTGCTGTTTTCGATGACCCCTCTGACGTTCCCCTTCCCGGAGTACCTGGAGCATCTGTTGCAGATGTTCTTGCACCCGACTCTGCAGCTCCTGACAGTACTGCTCCAGGCACTGCAGCTGTCGACGCCCCTGCTCCCGAAGCTGTAGCTTTTGACGCTCCCTGTCTCGGCACTCCCGTTCCCGACGCTCCTGTTTCGGACACTCCTGCTTCCGGAGCTTTTGCTTCCGGCGTTCCTGCTGAAGACGCCCATCCTGCTGGCGCCTCCGGTACCGCCAACTCAGTCCTGCTTTCGGCATCATTTCCGCTCCCAGTGGATCTCCTAGAGGCCATCATGCTTCAAACCCTTGAGTTTTCGACGCCCATAGCGACGGCCTTCAAAGTTCCAACTCTAACGACTACGGCGCTTGTATTTCCATTTCCGGACATCATGGCTCTCGGATCTGCAGTACTCAGCGTTCCGAACTTCAGGATAACAACACTCGGTGCTCTAGAGCTCGCCCTTCCAGAGCAAAAAAGTTTCCAAATCCTGTGCCACGTCTGCTGCGGCTCCAGTCGGCCATGCCTCGGCCGAGGACAGCCGCTACAACCTCCGAAAGAAGCGCCCGGACGTCGGAAGGAAATCCTCCTCCTGACGAGAAAATTCGCTGCCTGATAACAAGTTTTGCCCTAAATTCTCGGTTAAATTTCTACGTATTAGAAACTTCGTGAAAAAGAAGTACGAAATCCTTTCATAGAAAAACAGAGAATTGAGCCAATTTGTTCTTAACTTCCAATTGCTGGAGCAAATCTTACGTAGCATCCACCAGCAACGTACAAACTGTCTGGCAGCAACACTGCAAAGTGGGACAGCATTTCAGCGACGGCTGCTTTGAAATTTACGCGTCTTTTTTCTGTAACCATCAAAGAGCCCAAAAATCGTTGCCCAATACGGGAAAACAATTTCTCGAGCACTCTACCCACACTTCCGAACAGCTTGCCGCCCTCGATGTGTACAAAGGACAAAAGTCGGAAGAGATAAACTCCATGAAGTCCAAGAGGCTTTCGAACGACAAAATTTTTCTGCTCGCGAAGTGCCACCCTCCGTTGCCACTGTCATCCAGTATCAAAGCCCAATTGTCAGTCCTTCAAACTTCACCTCGACTCATGACGACCAGTGTGCCCTTTTCACATGGCCTGAATTTCTAACTCGCGTCCCGTGGGTTTGAAAATTAAAATGCCTCAAATGCTTTGCCCGTATTATGACTCTGAAGGAGTATTTCCATGACCAGCCACAAGATCGCAAAAGTGATGGTAGTTTGTTTTTCGCAAAATCACTAATCTCCAACTCAGACAAATAAGTGCATTGACAAATACATTAGGTAGTAAAAAAAAGATGCATTGGAACATTGAAATAAAAAAAAATTGGCTGTGGCTTAGTTAAGGTTAAGCCTAGATAAGCGAAAAGCTCTCGCTGCTTTTCAGCCAACTCCCAAGCTACCACCTCTGTATCAATGTTTCTGCGCCGTCCGACTGTTGCTTCTGCTTCTCCTTCCATGGCGATCGTCTGAACTTGTTCTATGGGCAAGCGCGTCTTATATAAACCCCTCCTTTCAAATGTGCACTGCGCACGGCTGCGGCGAAAGGTCAAACGGTGGCGAGGATGGCCGCCTCTTCTATGGCCGCCGCCGCTGCTCACGCGTTCTCGCAACGCCTTGCGAAAGAACCTTCTCTTCTTGAGACGGCGGCTTCTACCTACTGATTTCAACGGATCCAACTGCTAAGCTCAAAACTGTTTCGAAGAAACCCTATCCACTGTGATTTCCGCTAAAAAAACTGATAGCAGTAAAATAAGGTCAAGAATTCTGAACAGCTTTGTACCAGGCAGATTTCATTTATTGCCCATTATTCACATACCTAGCAACCCAGGGCGACCTGTCATTTGTAGAATAGGAACTGGAACCGAACGCCTGTCAAGCTGCGTTGACATCCTCGTCAATAACATTCCTGCCACATCTCAGTCCTTCATAAACGACACGACACACTTTCTATCTGTCATCACAACCCTCATGGTGCCTTTCTTTTAACCCTACATGTTGCGTCGCTCTCTACTAACATTCCTCACTCCGACGGCATCCGGTAAGTTGTACTGGTGTTCGAAAAGCAAGCTTATGTTCCGTCATTGAAGGTCGTACGCTGGCTATCATTTGAAATTACATGCTAAAAGCTTATGTTCCGTCATTGAAGGTCGTACGCTGGCTATCATTTGAAATTACATGCTAAAAGCTTATGTTCCGTCATTGAAGGTCGTACGCTGGCTATCATTTGAAATTACATGCTAAAACTTAACAACTTCCAATTTGATGATGGCACTATGTCCACATAAACGGGACGTCGATTGGCACTATACCAGCTTATTTATGGGCTTATTAGAAGGCAAGCTCCCTGATAACCACCCATTAAAGTCCTTTTACCGTAAGAGGCTCAATTATTGCATTTTCTCTTTTGGCAACATGGAAGAGCACAAATTTTATCATTAATCTCAAGTTTTAAAACGCTCCTGAGACCATAAATTTCCATCGTTCTTACTCGCCGGCGGCATTGAGTTTCCTAGATATGACAGAGCGAATGAAAAATAGCAAACTTAGCACTATAGTATACCGGAAACCTAGCGACAAACCTCAGTACCAGCATTTCGAAAGCTGCCACCTTACACACTAGAAAACTAGCATTGCATATGGGCAAGGCGTCCGCTTTAAATAGATGCGTTCCTGGGAGTGCGACTTCAAACGCAACTTTACCAACCACTCGGTTTTCGATCGGGAAGTTCTACCAATCTTGCGTTACTTTGCCTAACTTACTATATGAAACAATCACTGGACAGTGGTAAACTTGGCTCAGTATTTTTAGACTTCACTAAAACTTTCGATACGCCGCCCGCGGTGGCTCAGTGGTTATGGTGCTCGGCTGCTGACCCGAAAGACGCGGGTTCGATCCCGGCCGCGGCGGCTAGAATTTCTTTGGAGGAGAAATTCTTGAGGCCCGTGTACTGTGCGATGTCAGTGCACGTTAAAGAACCCCAGGTGGTCGAAATTTCCGGAGCCCTTCACTACGGCGTCTCTCATAGCCTCAGTCGCTTTGGGACGTTAAACCCCATAAACCAACCATAAACCAACCAGCTTTCGATACGATTAATCACAATATTTTATTTACCAAACTTGAAGCTTATGGCATAACTGGTCCCTCCCTAGCGTTTTAAAAAGCTTATTTATTAGATATATATGACGTGGTGTTCGTGGCTAATACATTTTCTGATTTTAAGGTCATTAACATAGGTGTCCCTCAAGGATCGATTCTTGGCCCTTTGCTCTTTTTAATCTACATTAAAGATCTTCCTGAGGCACTTACTGACTCAGATTTCTTTTATGCGCATAGAAAGACGACACAATAAGACAAGGTAGACAGGACGGAGCGCAAACTTTCAACTGTTTTATTTTTCAACATTATTTTTCAACTGTTTTATTTTTCAACTTTCAACATTGCGCTCCGTCCTGTCTACCTTGTCTTATTGTGTCGTATTTCTATGCGCATAAAAGAAATCTGAGTATGAACCAACTAGCCCCACAACGTATATTACTTACTGACACTCATTGTGTATTATACGCGAATGACACTACAAAGTCTTCTTGTGATATGTGTATAATCTCGCTATCTGCCAAATTAAATTCCTCTTTGGTAAGCATTATGTGCTGGTGCCATGATAATCATTTAATTATAAACCCTGTTAAAACTAAGTTTATGCTTTTTCGAACAAAACAAAAAATCACAGCACACTTGCCTTCATTATCGCTTGGTCGTGCCTCTATTTCCACTTGCGACAACGTGACTTTCCTAAGTATTCAACTCAGTTTTAAAGTCAAAATTTCATCATCAATTGGACCATGTGGGGAAAAAAACTGCATTTGGAATTCGTGTATTAATAAAGGCTCTCCATTTTTTCCATCATCAGCACTCTTATCACTTTGCTTTTATTCACGCTCACATTAATTACGGCATTGCAGTAGGGGGAAACACTTAGAACTGTCTTATCCATTAAAAATTTATTCCATTACAACCTAGCCATCATGTTTTTTAGATTAATGAACTTTCTTTTGAATTTATTGACAGATGTTTTTTGAAGAATTGTAACCGTACGAGATTTGCAGCTCGAAAAAATTGCTTGCTTCCCCAAGTTTTTACTAATTATAGAAAACGGCATACTCATTTTGCATGCATTTCCCTGTGGAATAATTTACCCCTGAGTTTAAAATCGCCTATGTCTTTGTCTATGTTTAAATCGAATTTAAAAAGTTTTTTTTTGCAGCAAGATCTGGAGTGAACTGCTTCTATTCACTTTAGCAAATTCTTGTCCTTAATTATTTGCTAGAAATTTTGACTTTGTCTTTTGTGGTTTGACAACTGTATCCTTGTATTCTAAACTGTTTCTTTATATGTCTTTTCCCAACGTTGTATTTTGTACAATATTATTTATAGTGGCTTGCTATTCTTGTTTTGCTTGTCTGTTGTTTTTCGCCCTGCTAATCTTCTATTTCATTTCCATTATATAAATATTCCTTCTTTAAATTACCATTGTTATTACCGCTAATGGTACCTGTCTGTGATGCTGCTTGTTTTTATTCAAGTTAATATTAATCTGCCGGGGGTCCCGTGACAGTCACTTGACTTTGGGACCCTCGCCTGTATACTGAATTTATGTAACCAATATGTACCCAATAAATTCTTATCTTATCTTAATTCTCATTTTATCTCATTCTAGCACGCTCACTGTAAGAAAATACCCAGCGCGTCTTATTAACCATGTGGTAGAGCGCGCAGGCCTTCCTGACGGCGAGGCATTCCTCAAAGCAGAAAACAAACCAAATAGGTGCTAATACACTCAGCATGGGCCCCAAACGTCGCGGGCCCATGTCGTCCTCATGCAAAATGACCTACTAAAGTACACCTTAACGCGACAGTGTTAAAGGCCCCGTTACCCACAAAGTCCGACGTCGGGGTTGTGAGCCAGAAATCACGATCACGACCCTGGCAGGCGGGCCCCGGAGAACAACCTGGTAGGAGGCAGGTGGGCCACCTGTGTCACGTGACCTTGCGGCGTCATCACAGCCTGCCCACCGGATTGCCCACCGTGGCAAATGGCACTTGAATAAATGATCGGTCGCTCGGTAAGAGGTACATCCCAAGGCCCACCACTGGGAGCATCTGCCATTGCCAGGTAGTGGCGCATGGACTAACCGCGGCACCACTGCGCCAGGAAGGGGACAATGCACAGAGTTTATTGCTGCTACCAAGAGGGAAAGCTGCCGCCCCGTCTATGGGAGTTTGCGTGGAGCCCCCTCAAGACCACTTCAGCCACCATGGGCGCTCAAAGCATCATGGGCCAGTGAGCTACCGACTGCAGAACTACAACTTTTGGCCAAAAAATAATGCAAAAGTAAACACTGTTCGATAATTAAAAATGTCCTAAGATTCAATATCCTGTCTAATGATTGCAACAAATGAGCAGAAAAGCATTTAAGTGCAATCCTTGCCCAAAATAAGAGATGGCTAGATCTCCTATTGGCCAAGTATTGAACACTAAAAAAACTAATACTTCGTAATTAACAGGCGCATTTTTAAAAGTAAATATGTTTTTAAAAAATGGTGTTGCTTAGATATTTTAAGAGGTTTTTTAATGGCATTTAGAAAAAAAAAACTTTTATTGGCGTCGTGTATCGTCGCGTTTTCGCTACTATGGGTTTTGCACACTGCGTTCGCGCGAAAGTCGTCTGCGCACACACGAACAGTGTTTCGGAATGAAACGTCTTGGTAGTGCCACTCTGTGTTCCTGAAAAACTACGACTGTTCCGCCGCAACAAGTAGCTCACCGCCCCATGATGCTTTGAGCGTTCATGGTGGCTGAAGTGCAGCGCCCCCAGCTTTCCTTCTAGGTAATAGTAAGAAACTCTGTGGTGCGATGAGTATCCTAGGGAGCTATGAAAGCAGAGAATGACCTTGTGCACATGTGGCAATTTACCCATTGCCCTGTCACGTCATTACCCTTAAGGCGGAGCTCCAGTGTCTCCCCCACTTTTTGCTGGCTGCTAGGTTTAACCTTGTGTACAATAACTACCCTGAGTTGCCCCATAAGTGGTTATGGCTAGGGTTTACAGCTGGCGTGGGCAGGACTTGCTTGCAAGAACCTGTCTCATTCCCTTAGTTTGGCTCCATGGTGTATTCCTGGCACCACGACCAAAATACATTTTTTATGGCTTCCCCCTTTTCCAAACATGATCGTTCCCTGAAAAGATGGCGGAACGAAGCAGTCGAATTTTTTCAGAAAAGAAAGGTAGAATTCCACCAAATTCCATGCCATACATAGTGAAGTCGACGAGAAACAAGCCAGAATCATATCCCCGCTAATATTGTATCAAAGTGCTTGACAGACGCCCTGGGCCATGGCTACACGGTACCAAAATGGCCAGCGGTGACTTATTTCACCAAGGCCGCCGTGTTGTCTGCCCCCCCCTCCCCCCCCCCCCCCCTAGCAAAAACCACAGTGACCTTCTAACTTCATCTAAAACAATCGGGTGCCATCCCTGCAACAAACTGTCTTGCAAAGTTTGCTCACAGATGGCGACATCAGTAATAGCTTCCAGTACTGCATCAAATTTTAATGGGAAAATTCGCGGTAAATGCTCATGTTACACTACCAACGCAGTCTATATGCTTGAATTTTCAGTCTGCGAAGTTCAATATATTAGCCAAACAGAAACACTTTTGATACCGTCAGTCTTGCCGTCTCGGTTAGCTCAGTTGTTATAGCGACTGCTCCGGTGAAGCAATAGTGCCGGGTTCGAAACCCGGAGCAGGACGAATTTTTATTTAACTACGAAGTTTCTGAGAAAGCTGTGTAGTTTTCCTTTGTATCCGTATGGTATGCGCTTGGGTGGATGCCAATGAGTAATTTCTCCCTTAATATTGTCACGTGCTTCCACAGAACCTCGACGGAAGAAGCAGAAGATGGACTGACCGGCAGAGAGAAAGGAAGAGAAAGAGAGCTGAATTTTTTGTTTTTTTTTAATTATTATTATTCTCGCCAAAATGTTCTTTGTTATTTCACTTCAATTATTCTTCTGTCGTTTTTCATGAATACATTTTTCAAATTTTACGTTTAATCCTATGAAAATTTTCTTATGTATACCACTACACCTTGGCCAATCCCCCCACGTGGGTATGTGCCATTATAATGAGGTAAAGAAGAAGAAGAAGAAGAAGAAGACGCTGGTAGGCTTCCTGCTTCCATCCTGCTCCGACCGATCCCCTCTGTGAATAAACCCCCGTGCGTGCTAAGCACGTAATAGTTTGGTGGAGGTGCTGGGTATCGACCACGGAGCATTCCATCTACCGAAGGAGCCGTAGACTCGCAGGCTTCCTACCACTGCCATCGGACATGCCTGGAGACGACAATGCCGAGCAACCCGGGATATCCACAGCGAATAACTGGCCACATTATCGAGAGCCCCGCACATTTTTTGGAAAACCTGAAGAGGACGTTGACGAGTGGCTGAAACACTACGAGCGGGTGAGCAAATACAATCGCTGGAACGCTGCTACTAAACTGGCTAACGTGGTGTTTTTCCTTGCCGCCACTGCCCTTGACTGGTTCGACAATCATGAGGATACACTGAGTTCATGGGCTACCTTTACGACCGAGATCAAGAAAAATTTTGGGGATGAATCGGCAAAGAAGAAGCGTGCGGAACAGACATTGCTTCACCGCGCGCAAGTACCCGGAGAAACTTGCACGGCATACATCGAAGCCATCTTAAAGTTATGCAAGCTAGTTAACTCCAGTATGCTTGAAGAAGACAAAGTCGGCCACCTTCTAAAAGGAATTGCGGAAGATGTTTACAATTTCCTGATTAGTAAAGAGAGCCTGAGCATCACCGCTGACGTTATAAAACATTGCAGAACATTTGAAGCTCTTAAGCTGCGTCGAATCACCCCTAAATTCGGAAGATTGGCCAATGTCACCTCTATAGCCAGTGTTGAAGCCTGTCCTCAAAATTCTATGGCTGATATGATTCGGGAGATTGTGCGCGAGGAATTGTCCAGATCCCGGGACACCTTCTGCCGCACAGAATATCTGCGGCACAGTTCTGCACCGGAGGAAGATGTTGCCGCCCTGTCGACTCCGTGGGCTCAACCTAACGGCACTTTGCCCATGGACGATCGGAACATTGCCCAACGTTATGGCCACCAGTCGACGGGAAGGAGGCCCACCTACCCAGAAGACGTGGTTCGTCAGCAGCGAGATCCTGGCTCCAGCCAACGTCGCGACTTTGTTCGCCAGGACTTTTATGGCGGTCGCTGGCGCTCTCAACCTTTGTGCTACCGGTGTGGCATTGCAGGGCATATCGCTAGATATTGCCGCCGTCGTTTCCCGACTTCTCAAGACTGCCAACCCCCGGCGCCTACTTACGGACAACTGCACACCGCGCAGCAGCGACCCCCAACGTCCGCTTGGGACCCGTACCGTCCGAGCAATTTGCGGAGTTCATCACCTGCATCTGACCGCAGTGTGACACCGCCACCTCAGCGCCAACGGCGGTCACCTTCTCCTCGACGTCGTGCATCCCCTCCGCCTCCGGGAAACTAGGAGGCGCGGCCGATGGAGGTGAGGCCGCCGGCGAGTCGATGACGTCCAATATACCTCTGCCCGTGTTTATGTTGAAGAACAAACTGGAAGTGTTTATTGATGGTGTGAAAACAATGGCTCTTGTGGACACTGGTGCTACCGTATCCGTTATGAGTTTGAGGTTTAAGAACCGTTTAGGTAGAAAAGTGATGTTTAGTGTTGACCGTGCAGCGTTATTCCGTGGTGTCGGTGGTGAACCTTTGGTTCCACTTGGTGTGTGTGCTTCGGATGTTGTTATTGGTGATCTAACGTTTAGAACAGAATTCGCAGTGCTACCACGGTCTACGCATGATGTGATTCTTGGGATTGATTTTCTGCAAGAGTGTGGTGCAACTTTAGACTGTCTAGCAGAGTGGTTTGTTGGGCGAGTTGGTTTGCCATATTGAAATATACCTGCGCTTAAAAGACACGGACTGAAAGATAGAGACACACACACATAGCTTTTCAGCCCCGGACAAATTGGAAAACTTATGCAAAATAGTAACGTACCCAGAAAGAAAAACTAAGGGGTGTAAAAAGAAACACCAAGTCCCCATGGTCGCATGCGCAGAAGGAGTGGTATACAGGTTGCCGCTTACATGTGGCAAAGCATATGTAGGCCAAACGGGGCGATGTTTGAATGAGCGGCTCCGGGAACATCGGAAGAACATGGAACGGAAAAGCGATGGGAATTTGGTGGTTCATTGTCAAGAGTGTAAATGTGTACCTTCCTATAACGAGACGAAGATAGTAAGCAGGAACCGTGACCAAACGGCGCGTGAAATAATTGAAGCCATGAGCATAGCGGACAGTGGGGATGCATGCGTGAGTAGCACGTCCCTTTCACTACTATCAAAGGAAAGGGCATTTTTGCAAAAGGGAAGGTAGGACTGGACATGTGACGAGACAGTTTGTCGATTTTTTATCATCCGGGTGTTACCATCTTCCATTTTTATCAGCTGCTGGTGTGCATAAAGAGCAGTGTTTCCCGAATAAAGATTCAGTTGTAAGTCCAGCGCTATGTGTGTGTGTCTCTATCTTTCAGTCCGTGTCTTTTAAGCGCAGGTATATTTCAATTTAGACTGTCGTACGGGAGAAATTGCTTTGAATTCTTCACTACTTTCAGCTCTTGTGGATAACTCGACACCGGATTTTGGAGCATTTGCGGTGGAAGAAGACACTATTGTACCAGCTTTCTCCGCCGCATTCGTGCGGGTTTCCTCTATTCACAATCAGTGCGAATCTTTTGAACCTGTGATAGAGCCTACGACACTTGCCTGCTCTAAGAAGAGTATCGTCGTGCCTCGTTGCGTCGTTCCCGTGGTGAGAGGCCGTACCGAGCTGTGTGTGTCAGGTTCCGTCGCGACGTTAACCAACTCTGTCAGTGAGCAGCACGTGAAAAGAGATATGGAGACCCAAGTTAAGGCTATGATTAATCAGGCTCTTCCCACAACCGAGCGTCGCACTCTAGTAGAACTCCTTCTGAAGCACGTGTTCGTGTTCGACTTTGCCAAAGACGATTCTACACCACCGCCTACCAGTCGTATTCATCACACGATCAACACCGGCTCCGCACCTCCTATACGCCAGAAGCCTTATCGAGTCTCAGCCACTGAACGTAAGTTAATAGAGGACCAAGTTCAAGAGATGCTAAAGCGAGGCATAATTCGAGAGTCTTCCAGTCCTTGGGCAGCTCCAGTTATCCTTGTTAAGAAAAAAGATGGCTCATGGAGGTTCTGTGTTGACTACCGTCGCTTAAATACAGCCACGAAGAAGGACGTCTACCCGCTTCCACGTATAGATGACGCAATTGATTGTCTGCACTCCGCTTCATACTTTTCTTCTATTGATTTGAGATCCGGCTACTGGCAAATCCCCATGCACGCTGCAGATAGGGAAAAAACGGCATTCATAACACCAGACGGACTTTACGAGTTTAACGTTATGCCTTTCGGATTATGTAATGCACCTGCAACATTCGAGCGGTTCATGGATACAATCCTGCGTGGTCTTAAGTGGCAAATTTGTTTATGTTATTTGGACGACGTTGTAATTTTTGGCAAAACGTTTAGTGAGCACAACAGCCGCCTGGATATTGTGCTTGATTGCATGGAACGAGCTGGCCTTATCCTCAATTCCAAGAAATGTCATTTTGGGAACCGTGAAACAATTGTTCTTGGTCATTTAGTTGATAAAGAAGGTGTTCGACCAGATCCAAAGAAAATTGAAGCTGTCAAAAGTTTTACGGTGCCTCAATCAGTGAAAGAGCTGCAGAGTTTTTTAGGGCTCTGCTCGTACTTTCGACGCTTTATAGCTAGGTTTGCGGACATCGCTTACCCACTCACGTGTTTGCTGCATAAAGATGCACCGTTCAATTGGACCAGCGAATGTGACGCAGCTTTCCGACATCTGAAATTTCTTTTGACCTCGGGCCCCATCCTACGCCACTTCTGCCCATCTGCACCAATTGAAGTGCACACTGATGCAAGTGGTATCGGTATCGGCGCTGTACTTATACAACGCCATGGTCACGATCAGGACGTGGTAGCATATGCCAGCCGTTCATTGAGTAAGAGCGAAAGAAATTACATGGTTACTGAGCAAGAATGTCTAGCCGTTGTTTTCGCTGTACAGCGCTTCCGCTCCTATCTGTACGGGAATGCTTTCACCGTCGTGACCGACCACCACTCGCTTTGCTGGCTAGTGAGTCTTCGTGACCCCTGTGGCCGGCTTGCTCGATGGGCTTTGCGCCTACAAGAATTTAATTTCACTGTGGTGCATAAAAGCGGCTGTAAACACTTACAGCGGACGTTGTTGAAGAACTTCTCCGCCTCAGCAGCTGCAGTTTTCGCCACTCCACGCCATATCATCCCCAAACGAACGGTGTGGTAGAACGCACTAATCGGACGCTCACCACCATGCTTGCTATGTACGTCGCTGCAGATCATAAGGACTGGGATGGCGTCCTCCCGTTCATTACTCATGCATACAACACAGCGCAACATGAGACAACTGGCTACAGCCCCTTTTACCTGCTCTATGCTCGCTCGCCTCGCTGCGGCCTTGACACCATTCTACCATTTTTCATCCACGACGAACCTTCTCTTGCGACCACGCTCTGCAGAGCTGAAGAAGCTCGCCAGCTTGCCCGCGTTCGAATTTTATCTTCGCAAGAGCGTTCCAAGAACCGCTACGACGTCCAACACCAAGAAGTTTCTTATGTTCCTGGTGACATTGTGTGGTTGTGGACTCCTCTACGCAAGCGCGGTCTGTGTCAGAAACTGCTATCCCACTACACTGGACCGTTTGTTGTGTTGGAGTGCATAAGTGATGTTAATTACGTTATATCACGACTAACTGCTAGTGGTCGACGGTCACGCCAGTCTCAGGTGGTGCATGTAGCCCGCCTCAAGCGATTCCATCCCAGACGGTCTATTTAACTCGCCCGACGGGCTTCGTCTGCGAGGAGGGAAATGTCACGTGCTTCCACAGAACCTCGACGGAAGAAGCAGAAGATGGACTGACCGGCAGAGAGAGAGGAAGAGAAAGAGAGCTGAAGGACGCTGGTAGGCTTCCTGCTTCCATCCTGCTCCGACCGATCCCCTCTGTGAATAAACCCCCGTGCGTGCTAAGCACGTAACAATATCTTTGAGATATTGTTTTAATAATCGTAAAGCTCATTGCAAGACTGCGTAGCCTTCCTATCTCTAAACAAGTAAACATTGCTAAATGTTTACAAAACAATTGCAAGTCTCTTTACTGTAATCAGGCTTCAAGACCTTCATGAATACGAAATTCGTGAATCATTCCTGATACTCAAGTTGAATCTAAGGCAGACAGCTGGGCTAGTTGGTGTTTAGATTGAGAGGACAAAAAAAAAAAGAAACTAGCGCCTGTGCTGTCTTTCTCTACCCTGTCGTCCTTGTTTTTTAAGCGCTACTACTATGTCCTCTCACTCAAGTTGAACACTGTTTCTTTCGGTCTGAATAAAAATGGTTGAAAGCTAACTTGTCTCTCCTCATGACTGGATTACTTCACACTATCCCATCGCATGTAGACTCACGTGATATGTTTAATCTACACTGATCTTCATTTTTGTCGAATGTTTCGCTTAGTGATTTTTTTGCTTGTTTAGTTTGTTGTCTGTCACCACAGCAGCGTCCAATAGCACCATATCCCATTAACTTTCACGCGATGTCTTGTGTAATCTAAACTGGTCTTCACCTGTGTCCTCGTTTATTGTCCTCGTTTGTTGTTCGCCTTTTTTGGCGCATTTGAGCACGCCAGCAATCTTTTAGCAATGACGTGATGTAAAGATCCTTTACTATGCTTCAGCGATTTTTCCGTGCGCTGAATAAAAGTTATTTTTCACTGCCGATTTATACTCTGTCCTTTTCTACCGCTGCGACCTGCCAAGCACAATGTTATCTCAACGCGCACGTCTACTTACAAAGGCTGTGTTTTTTGTCTGTGTCAGACCCCTCTGACGAAAGCCAGACCCTGGCCGAAACGTTAAACAAAGAAAGTCAATTTTCCATCTTGTGCCCATAGAATGCATTCAAAACCGCGCCAATAGATTTATTCTATCTGCTAACTCTTACAGCAGCACTATTTCAGCATTAAAAGTGCAGCTGGAAGCACCCCCCTCGTATCGCGCCGTAGAATAGCTCGGCTCTCTCTATTTATCATTCATTGCCACCGGTCAGCAATCTTGTCAGACCACCCTACCGCTACTCGCGCAGTGCTCACTCCAACGCTGCCTATCCCCCACGTGCACGAACAATTACATACCAGAATTCATTTTTTGTCTGAACTGTCAGTGACTGGAATCACCTGCCCGAACATATCGCCCTCATCAGGGACCTGTCACGCTTCAAGTCTGCAATAGAAGCCCATCATCAAAGCCTTCGCAACTAAACATCTTTTGCCATATTATGGCCACTCCTCATGTAATGTCTCTGCCGGGGACCTTTGAGGTATGATAAGTAAATAATAAATAAATATATATATGCCAACTAAATTACGTTGAAAAATATATTTTCCTTCCGGTACGACATAATTATACTGTTAACTTCGCACGGATCAACACCACAAAATAAAAAAAACAAAACAATGAGACTGTAGAGGGAAAAGTACTTAGTCCCCTACAAATTAAACGGAGTGCGACGCGGCCGAAGCGAACAGGCCGGGAACCAGATATCAACTCTCATTTTCTATCTATCTGTCTCTTTATTCTAGAGGCCCGTGTACTGTGCGGTGTCAGTGCACGTTCAAGAAACCCAGGTGGTCGATAATTTCCGGAGCCCTCCACTACGGCGTCCCTCATAGCCTGGGTTGCTTCGGGACGTTAAACCCCAATAAACCAAACCTTTATCTTATCTGTTTCTATCTGTCTCTATTCTACTCGGCACGTGGCCCCGCGTAGCCAGCGCATGTCACGAGCCGAGGCGGCGCAGCACTGCTGAGGCCGCTACAAGACCTTCCCGTACATGCTTCGGTCACTGTTGGCTTCCTTCTTTGGCATGTCGTAACAAGCCGCTTGTTTTCCAACGCTGTCTGCTCAATATACCTGAAGTTTCAGGGCAGGTGGTCACTAATTTTCAAAAATACGTTCTTACTCTGAAGACAAGCTTTTGGCGGCATAAAAATACCAGTTCTGGCGAACGTCAAAAAACAGGCGCATCATGTTACATGGAAAAGCGAGTAAATAAACTCTAATAAATAACTTTTTAACGACTACCGATAGGCACCAGATTGCTTTTTGAGACTTGTAGCCGGCCACTAGTAATAACCATATCAGTGTCTAGAATTTCGAAAGCGCGATTACCCTCAGCGCTGACTAGTTACGCGCACTGGAGGAGATGCTTTCCCTGCATGCTTCCCGAAAGCGCATGTGTTTTGGCAAGATGTAAGACACAGCGCCGAGACCAACCGCGTTTTAGAAATTCTAAAAACTGATATAGCTATTACGAACGCCCAGCTAGAAATATCTAATTGCAGTCAGGTGCCTATCTGTAGCAGTTAAAAAGTTAACTATTAGAATTTACTTAATCACTCCACTAGTTAACTTGATTCGCCTGTTTTTTTGACGTCTGCCGACACTGGTATCGCTATGCCGCAGCTACGAGACAAATGACTAAAAATTTTAAGCTGAGGAGGGTTTACTGGAAACCCTAACTTACCAGGTTCTTGTGGCAGGCCATTCCCAACCGAAAAAATGAATAAGTTCAATTTTTCATCGCTACTCTCTGAGCTTACATTAAGTATTATAAGTGAGAAGTTCGACTTTTCAGCTTTTGTTTTAAAATTCGACGCAATTCTTTACTTATTTCAGAATGCAGTTTTCCTTTTTTTTTGGCGAATATTATTTCTTACGGATGGGTTATCAATTCATTAAGGTTATATAAAGTTGTATTCCTGCGTGGTTAAAAGTCATTCGGAGTTTAGCTTGGCGTTTTTGACAACCTCAGCATTCGATCTGCATGTAATTAATGCGCTAGTGGTCATTAAATACGAGTAAAGCACTTACAGCAGGGCGAAGTTCAAAAGGAAATGCTGTCGCAAATACAAAATCTCGCGATCATAAAGACAAAGAACCGCTGAACAGAAACTCAAGCGGTAGTTTGTTTCTAAAGGCGAGTTGTGAAGTTATCGTTGGTTTGCTGAGCAACGGCGCGGGTAATCATGTGATCTGTGTGTTTACAACAGTGATGGATGGAACTGCCTCTGAATTATCGCGGTAGCCCCCACAGTGACACCGTTTTGGGACACTTATGCATGGTTTCGAGCGTATATCGTGCGATGCAAATGCTTGCTTAATAAAGTAACAGCTGTAAGTGGGTGCCACCAGTGCGAAGTGCTGTGCTAGCTGTCGAAGTTTGTTGGCAAATTGGAACCTCCCATTCTGCAGAGGCGAGTTAAGGTAGAGTAGCGATGCATGAGAATGCTCAGGGGCGCTAATTAATGAAACTGCACACCGTCTCAACACGCCATTGGCATCTGCACTTTGTTATCTCTCCCCTTTGAGCGCACCTACTACTAGACAACCCGATATAGCTCCTGGTCTATAATAATGACCTTTTTTTCGGTTAAAACCGTATTTGGAAAATAAAATTCGGCGTACTGCTATCATTTTCTTTTGCTTCAAATCGAAAAGTCCAGATGGTATCGATGGAAATGCTGGAGCAATTCTGGGGCAAAGAAGACGGCAGACGTATTCGTTTGGGCTCGTGGTTGAATAGTATATGAGTAGCGCTGAAAGGTTTAAAAAAGCAATGATTTTTTTTTTCATATTCTATTCGCGAAATGTTAGGGAGGCTATAGCGGCAAATGCGGGGGAAGGGAGTCTGTGTCTTCGCCGTCCGCGACGCGAAGAGCGCTAAGTTCGATCGGAGCCGACCTTTTTATCCGACGCGACGGAGCGCCCGTGGGCTTCTTCGCCGAGATGCCTGTGTTCTCGAGCGACACTGCACGGACGGCGATCCTTAAGTCGATGCGACAGCATAGGCTTGGCCAGAAAGCGCCGGCGCTGCTCGCTGGCCGCACGCTGCACAAGTGCGGCGATCGGCTCACTTGGCTCAGTTGACAGCTCGGCGCCTACGCGCTTTGTTCCACTTCTCGAGACGGCCGATTCGACGCACCAGACGGCGCATGCGCGAGTCGGTCTCCCGCATGGCGACCAGTCAACTTCGCGAGCCACGCCTCCCTCTCGACACTCCCGACCAATGGCGCAGCGTGGAGCAGCGCACTCGCAAGCAAAGGCTCCCCCTCTCTCCCGATCCGGGCCGACACCCGCGAACTGCGCTTCGCTATAAAAGGAGGCCCGCGGTTCGAACCCCGCTCACAGCGTGGCAGCGGGTCAGCTGAGGCGCAACCCCCTCGACTGGCGGCGAACAAGGCGTGCGCTCGCCCCGTCCGCTCCGAAGGCACCACTTGTGGAACTTGCGTTTCGTGGTTGGCGAAAGTGTGACCAAGTTTCTGCGCGCGCCCCCCGAGCCTCGGCGGACGGCAGCGGTGAGTTTGTATGCTGATTATTGGGGCCGAGCCATTTCCCAAGGGGAGTTGCACCAACCGTGCGAGAGCGGAAGCTCAAGAACCTATTTATTTTATTTATTTATTTATTTATCATTACTGCAATCCCCTCTGGGGATTTTAGCAGGGTGGGATACAATGAATACACAATGAAAACAATAACACAGACAAAGCATATAATAAGACAAGGCATATAACCTTTCCTTTAAACTTGGCCAAACCACACTGCGAGGGGAAAATATCCTGCTTACTCCAAGTAATCGTCTCCTTCCATATTTTCTGCTCCTGTCCTAGAGCTTTCCGAGCTTCAGGCTAACACGATCGAAGTGCTACGCTTACTGCCGCTGAAGTTACACTACTCTTGTAGTGCGGTAATCATAGAAAACCTACCGAGGAAAGTGATAGATCGACTGTCATTGAATATTTCCAATGTGGCACCAGCTGAACACGTTTTTGTAGCGAAAGGTCTGTAAGAAAAAGCCCATTTTGTCTCACAGTTCAGGAAAAAGGACCAAATGCTACCTGCGCAGAATCTGTCACTAGGCCCCATTTGGTTTATTCCGCTGTATCTTTGTGCTCAATAATCAGCAAAGTAAAACAGAATTCCCACTTTGTCAGTTGGAACTTTTTTCTGTGGAGAATACCGCTAAATGACAACACTGCAGCTATTTGTAGAAGCCTTCTGCTGGACTCACCGCTGGGAAACTTGATTGACCGACGCGCGCGGAGAACAAATAACTGGGAAATTAATTCAGCGCTGGGGCGTGGCTGCAAAGCGGCATACGTACAGTCTTTGTCAAAAGTAACCAGGCTGCATGGTTTGCTTCTAGCTCGTACAGTGGAGCCCTTACAGCTTGTCTCAAGCTGAAATAGTCGTGAAAGGTAAGGACTGGGGGTCTTCTTACCTTCCAACGCCTTTTGATCTTTAGGAAAGCCACAAGGGCTTCACTATACAAGCTAGAAGCAAACCATGCAGCCTGGTTACTTTTGACAACAGAAAAGATGGCAAAGAGGAGCCGAGCTGTGACCAGCCAGCTTTTTTTCTCCACCTGTTCCGCTAAAGTTGGTAATAAAAAGGCCTCGTATGCTCGAGGTTTCGAGCTTGAACTGAGCACTGCACAGGGCATCCGTAATTGTGCGGTGTTAGGTGGCCCTACAAACTTCCGCAATCGACGCTCGCACTAAGCCTTGCATGGATTTGCCGCTTCTGCGCTCTGAAGGCTCAAACAGATGGACATGCTAACTAGCCCCAATCTCACTCTTTCTCCCTCGTATATTTTTCACTGCCTCGCCACTGTCTCTCTTTGTAGGGGCAAGGGGACGGCATTTCTTACCCTTCGTTTTCTGTACGGCGAATGCTGTCGAAATCACGCAGTCTCGGGTGGTCATACTTTGTCTGCAATGACGGTCTACAGATAACCGTTAGGAACTACACCATTCCCTTGCTGGGCGGATAATAGGAAGACAGAAATATCACTTCCTTCCTAGAAGTTCCGTGACTTACTGTGACACCATTTCTTCTCGTCGTTCACTCAAAGGGTGTCCCATTAATTTCGAAAGTGAGCACGTGGAGGGGTTCCCTACGATTGCATTCACACCTTTAAGCATCCGCCTGTACCATCGTCCATCATGTGATTGAAGGAAAAAAATCAAATTTCATGCCGTCCGAAACCCTTCCCGCTAACGTTACCTGGTGCGGGGATCTGAAACAATCCAGTGGCAGGATCACCTGTCATGTCAATAAAAGGAATTGATTTTCGTGAAGACCTAGTTTTGGTGTTTTTTGCGAATCTCATGCACCTCAAGAAAATTGATCCGTCAAATATTTGCGAAACATCTTCGACTCGTACAAAAAATGCGTCTGAGCTCAGCGCGTTGTTCCTCGCTGCACAAAGAAGGGCGCGGCTGCCACGAGCCAGTTTCCTTGGCGAGAGAATGCGCCCCGTCGTGCGAGTAATTCGTTTGACTTCCTCTCGCCGAGCATGACAGGCGCCTCTCTTTCCAAGGCAGATTTGGTACTCTCCGCCGGAGAAAAGGCAGAGGCTTTTGCAAAAACTATTCTTTGGGGGGCCGAGTTACCGCTCGCAGGAGTGAGGCACAAAGACCAGCACAGGGCCAGCCGCTGCAATGGCCGCAGGGGCGCGCACCAGAAGTTACCGGTGCACGAAGCAACAGATATGCCACTTTCTGGAGGTGAACCACTGTCGTCTCTCGTCAGCCGCCCTGCTCTTCGGTCGAGCTTTGCGCTTGTTGAGGCATGCCATGCGACTGGCGTCAAACGTCCACTGTGGAAACCTGCGTCCAACACGCTTTGGGACGTCGAAGCTTACTTAGAACTTGACAGCAACCGCGCGGTCGGAACACGGACGAGAAAGACTGACACAAACACAGGCGCTGACTGACAACATGGTTGATTGCCTTTAACTGGCTTATATAGGCCCAGCCCCGTGGCAAAACAGGAAAACATCAACTCACTTCACGTGGCACAGTTATCTCGTTGGTCCGTAACCTTCCCTCCAGTTATTGGCTTGCTCATGGGTGCTTAGAAAGATCAGCTCTTTTTTTCTGAGGTGCACGGATGGCTTGCTGACACATTTTTCAGAAAATATTGATATTGCTTGAGCTTCTACTATCACCTTTGTAGTGGTGCCGCGGCACTTGCGTAGAACGGTTGTTCTTTCAAAGGCAGGTGTGCAGTTCTTACAGATGTATAACCAACAAGCCAGCCATTATATATTTTTAGAAGATTTAATAACTCAGATGGACAGCGTTACTAAACGAACGCAACGCAGTCTTCCACGTTTTTCTGCATATGTGCTGTACCGCTCTTGACCGGGAGTGCGAATCTCCGTTTTCAGTTACCTCCGAGGGCACCGCTGGCTACTCCGTCTGGCCCAGCAGCGTCAAAGCTGCGCACTGCGAGCGCTTCGTGGAAACCCGCGGGCTACCCGGTCTGTCGTCCCAATACAGCTTATGACCGAGGGTCGCCAATCACGCCGCGCGGGAAGATTTGTCTGAAACAAGAGCTGCCGGATATTTATATCCGCAATGGTATCAAAGCTGTTAGGTGCAGTTCACATGCCCGAAGGGCAACTTCACGTTAGAGGCAAATACAGAAATGCAATAACGGTAAAGATGCCACAGGGATAAGAGAGCGACAGAAAATAGGAAAGAAAGAAACACAAAAGACACAGTACAGCCGCTGATAATGCTACGAACTAAAAGTCAGAAGAACAGAAGCCATTTAGTGAAAACTTTTCGTGTTTTTTTTAAATGCCATTTTTTTCCTTAACATCATATACACGAAAACCAAGCAGACCCACGCAACGTTGAACACAAAGAAAAAGTTATTATAAAATGCCTAAAGATTCGAAGAAGGGGTGAAGCACGGCTGCAGAAGAAT